>NC_041385.1:204130900-204272633 GCF_002162155.2 Triticum dicoccoides
CACATGGGCACGTCTCCCCGGGAAGGAAACATTCGCGTCCACACACACGCCGGCCGCAGCTGATTACGCCCTCTCCCTCCCAGCTGCCTTTTTCTCTCCATCACCACCTCCCTCCCTCCATCCCTCCCACCCATCCTCTTTCTCTACCTCCCCACCCGCTCTCTCTCCCTCCGCACCCATCTCCCCAAAAAACCCTAAAGCACGCGCCTTTCCCCACCCACACTCCCCCCAAATTCCCGCCGGAGCCGCCGCCGCGCCGCCACGGAGGCCCAGCCCCCGCCCCGGCCTCGCTGCGATCCCTTCCCCGGCGGCCGCGACGCCCCTCGCCGTGGATCGTGCGTGCCGAAGCGTCTGGGGTCGAGCCTTGTCATCCTCACAGGTTTGGTTTGATCTACTCGATCCCGTCTCTGCGAGCTCCTCCTGCCTTTTCTTGGTGGATCTGGTGAGGGGGCAGGGGCTCCGTCGTTTTCACCCTAATCTCTCGGCGTCTCTTTTTCTCCTCGGGTCAAATCTTTCCGTTTCTTGCCTCCTCTCCAAGCCCCCGCGGTAGATTTACGTCTGGCGGGTGAAAAAAAAACCATGGATTTAATCTCCTTTTGTACTAATCGGCTGCTACATCTCCACCCCATTTTGGATTAATGATTTCATGGAGTAGGACTTGATGTTTGTTCCTTGCGTAGCTTGCGTGGCCCGGCAGGTTTTCGGAAGGGGATCTGCTCGTTCGTCCAAGCAGCGACGCCTCCTTTTTTTTGCCTAGGTTTCGTGGCTATCATTTCATGGATCTCGGCGAGGAGGGTAACCGCCAGGCCAAGAGCGGTGGGGAGAGGGGCTCATGGGGGGTGGGCTGTACTGTTTGCCTTGCTTGCTTTTTTGTCTGCGTGGGGTCTTGGCAGTGTTTCCAGCTGTGCATGGGCCTCTCGGGACTCGAGCCCCACCTCCCAACTCCGTGGCTCTCGGATGCTGTCGCCGCGCGTCTATATTTCATGTCGCCAAAAAAAAGGGTCGAAGCTTACACTGAGCTCCGCAGTCAGTAGCAAGGTCGGCCTGGAGCGCACAGCTTTATTGCTTAGTTCCTTACCATTAGCTGCGTGTCTACACGTCTCCGCACAAGTAGCTGCGTGGGCGTGTTTCCTTTCCCTCGGTATGCATGTTATCTGCTGAGGATTGGTTGGAGATGTGGCTGGGTTGCATTCATTACTGTCTTAGCTTGGTTTGCTGTGTGATTGTTTACCTTTGTGTCGTGTCATTCTCTATATTCCATGAGCTGAATGAGTTTGCTTGCTTGCATGCATGCATGGATAGACAAGCTAAGCCATCTTTGTGTTTTGTTCCTCGTCTAATATGTGCTTGCTTCTTGTTTCAGGCTTTCAACCTACCTAGCCATCTTTCTTGAGACGTGTGCTCAGGGTTCTGCATGATGATCCAAGCTGCGTTTTGTTTCGCTTCTGCGTGCTGCTTCGGTGTTTGAGTTGTTCCGTTTCGTTGCTGGATCATCACAAGAAGGTGTTCTGTGTTGTGCAAGTACCAATGGAAGTGGCTGCAGTAGAGGAGAGCGATGGAGGAACCAGTGCTGCACCAGCGGAACTACCCAAGCGTGAGGGTGCAGTGGTCGCTGAAACTGATGATACGTCAGCAGAGCAGCCATGCAAGCATTTCTCCATATGGTAATCATCTCTGTTACCTCGTTAACTGTCCTATCATGCTATATGGCACTGGTCAGCTTACACTTTTGCACAATCCTTTGAGCTTACGTTTACATACTCGTCTGAGTTTAAGCATGCATGCATTGTAACATGCATATGTATGACTGTGTTTTGATGCAAGACGAATCCAATTAATGGTTAGTCAAGTGCATTTATTAGTCTTGGTTAGCAGTGATTTCTGCTAACTACTTGTTATATTTGGCGTTTCATTCTCTTTTCTACTTCATATCCACCATAGTCTTCAGTATGGATGCATCTGAGCACATGATATCATCACTGCTACACAAGTGCGTGTCTATATGAGTGTCTCTTCTCCCAGCTACCTGGCTGCTGCTGCTTTGCAGCCTTGAGGAATATATATTCAAATAATACTACTGTCTTTTGTTGAGTAATTATTGTGTGTTTTTCATATTTGTCTTGTTTACGTGGATACATGCATTTATTTTAGCCATGCTCTAGATTTGTACTCCCTCCGTTCGGAATTACTTGTCATAAAAATGGATGTATCTACAACTAAAATACATCTAGATACATTCATTTCTTGGACGAGTAATTCCGAACGGAGGGAGTATTTGTGTACCTGACATTTTTTTTGACGCGTTTCATTGAACGGGATTTCATCAAAAGGATTAGATAATCATAACTTATGCATCAGCAAGCTGCTCTGAGTACAACAGGCTTCTCAATATGTTCTACATATATACAACATTTACATAATCTACTTCTCACTATCATCAGCCCCCACATCCTCTCCTCTTGGTGCCAATTGCTGATCCCAACCCTCTCTGTCTGGGCAGTTGTTAACATTTCCATCCGGCTCACATGCATCTGCAGCGGGTCCTGAAAGTGAACAGCAACATCTGCTTCCATTGTGTGTTTGTCATATTTATCTTGTTCATGCGGATGCATGCATTTATTTTAGCCATGCTGTACAATTGCATTTGTGTACCTGACATTTTTGTTGACGTGTTTCATCGAACGCGATTTCAGCAAGAGGATTAGATAATTATAACTTATGCATCAACAAGCTGCTCTGAATACAACAGGCTTCGCAATACGTTCTACATATACGACATTTGCATAATCTACTTCTCACTTTCATCAGCTCCCGCATCCTCTCCTATAGGTGGCAATGGCTGATCCCAATCACCTTTGTCTAGGCAGTTGTTAAATTTTCTATCCGGCTCATGCATCTGCAGCGGTTCCGGAACAAGTGAACAGCAACATCTGCTTCCATTTTTGCACACTACTTCTTTCCATCATTAGGCAGCGAGTCAGCACTAGGAGCGCTGACAGGCTCGCTAGCTGCGACAGACACATCAGGCGATGGTTGCAACTGCACCGTATCAGCTTCTCAGCCTTGGATTTTTACCATCACGAGCGATTTCAGTGTTGAGAACCTCCTCTCCCAGAAAGCGGGAGATTCATCAGTTGCCACATCAGCTTCAGCCGGATCTGAAGTACCATCAGTTTTTGCTCCTATTGTGCTAGGAAGCTCTCTTGTGTGTCTGACATTTCCATAGAACCAGCTGATAAATATAGTAAAATGAACCTATATAATTTGGATTCTCATTATAGCTTGGCCTAACTCTGTTCCCATTTTTCTCATGCCTAGATTTGCATGTAAAGGGGTGGTTAGAAGATAGAACATATTCCCTCCAAATTTACATTATCTTCTAAGGTTTCCATGTTTAGTCATTTGCAGTGTTAGCCGTTTTTCAATTCCAAGTGGACCGAATTGCCCCAGAATTCTCTTCCACGTTCATAGCGCACTCCTTCCATCCAGGATTTTTAGGCGTTAGATCCAAGGCTGCGATACCAAGGAGTATCGGGAAAGATCCAAATTTACAATTATGTTCTAAGGAAACGTTTCCATGTTTAATCATTTGCAGTGTCAAGAGAGTTTAGAGTTCATGTCGATCAACCATGCACCCCTTTCAGATGGCTAGAACTGATTAATGTGCACTTCATTAGTCAAGTCCTTTATAGCTGATATAACAGTTTTTGCCTCATCATTATATATTTTCCACTGTGCTGGCATATGTGTTTTCTGAAAAGGCAACTTTTTCATTTGTTCCTTATCTTTTTTGGTGAGAAAACCAGATGTCTTGGACATATTAGACATGCAACCTCCTTTTCTTTCTTTGTGTATCTTAACTAGCATGCAAACAGGTCCTATTTCTTTCTCACATGATTTACGTTGGTTATTTTTATGAAATTGCTATTAATAACTCAATTATTTTAGATATATATGCATCAATATATTTTAGTCTTAGTTCATTTAGACCAATTACAATTGTTCATGTCTATTTGCACTTCACCCACTACAAAAGATTAAATTATATCAACAAGTCTATTTTATATATTTGAACAAAAAGTCTGTTTTACATATTCTCACATCACAAGAGGTTACTAATTCAATTGTGTTAGTTGCCCCGCATGTCAATAAAGGCCCTCTGTCTGAACTAGGTTTATGGTACAACCTATGAATGAATATGTCTTAACTATTTTTTTTGAGAGAGAATCCGTCTACACTTGCTGTTGAAGTGGGTTCAATATTGTAGGCAATATATGAGTTTACACTTTATTCATTGAAGCAAACAATGTGCTATTACATATGATGTGTATCTTATAATGATCTATCTTTATGCCAGCGGGTATGTTTCTCAGAAGATGGATGCAAAATTCTGCTCTCTATCTCAGAGTTTCAGTGCTCAGAAACAACTGGATGAACGCCATAACAGTTTGCGCCCGTTCTCAGTAGCAAAGTTTCGACGATGGGATTGCTCCGTGTGCTTGGATGAGATGAAAATCTTAGATGACAGAACAACATCTAGAGCAGTTTTTACGGCGAAGAATGTCTCAAGGGATGGTTGCTCTATTAGATTTGTTCAGAGCACTTTAGTGCCTACTAGCGTTGATTTCAGAAGCTTATTTCCCTGCACACAACTGTTAGCTCAAGAGAAGAATCCTGATAGATCAGCACTTCTGAAGAGTAACATAGAAAACAATTCCAAATGCAACTCACATTATGAGGCGAATACTGATCCACCCATGAAAGGTATGGTAGGTCTTACTAAATTCCTAACTAGCATTTTCTGGTCTGAGTGTAGCTAACATAGCTGTTATATCCTCAGATTTACAGGGGCCGTCAACTAATCAAGTTACAATCGCAAATATCTCAGATAATGCTTCTGTGGATATCATGGCCTTACCTGAAGATTCCCAGATTAGAGTAAGCAGAGAAGGAAATGCCATTGCAATCCCATCCAGTTCAAAACTTAGTGAAGCAAGTATGAAGCTTGATGCAGAAGAAAATGGGAAAAACAAGGAGGTACTGAGTGTTGACCACACTATTCCCAAAGTTGCTAAACCAATATCTGGGCAGAAAGGTGATCAGGTCGGTAACAGTGGTCCGTGTGAAGAAGCAGCTCCAAAAAGAAGTATTGGATCTACATGTAAGAAGAAGAAGAAAGGGAAACGTATTGCACAGGTTGGCAGTTCAGATGTAAAAGTCGGTCGGAGAAAGCAAATAAAGCTTCGGCTGCTATCAGAAATCATCAATACTGATCCGGTCGGGGGTTCTAGAAGTGGTATTGAAGTTAATGGCGAAAAGGTTGCTGATCTCTGCGAGGATGATAGAAGTACGGATGATGTTCCTTCTGTTGACCAACAGGCAGTGGGAGAAATCTTGTCAAAAACTACGAAGAACGTGGCAAAAGACAAAGGAGTTGATGTTGAAGATGATGAATCTTCACTTATGAATTGGATGAAGAGAATACCGAAGAGATTAAGAACTGAGAAGAAAGATTCAGAACACAAGGATTGTGATTCTTCTGCTTCAAAATCTACTGCAGATGTATTTGCCTCTAAGGATACGCATCAAGATTTTCCATCCTCAGGTTGGAAATTGAGCAAGAAAAATACCCTACCTACTACCAGTATGCAGCAAGGTGATGAAAATATCCAGAATGATAATCTTGAGAGAAATACACAGAGCACAGATGACATGAGGCGAATGGAAGCTGAGACCTCCACAGAGAGGTTCTTATCAAATGTAAAAACCGTTAGTTTGAGTAAGAGGAAAATGCCTCCAACTGCCAGTATCCAGCATGATGGTGTTGTTCCTGTTAGCCGACAGATGTTGAGAGAAATATCGTCAAAAACTGCTAAGAAGAAGGCAAAATACAAAGGAGTTGATGCTGTTGATGATGAGGGGTCTTCGCTTATGGATTGGATGAAAAGAATTCCGAAGAAATTAAGAACCGAGAAAAAGGACACGGAATACAAGGATAATGATTCTTCTGCTGCTAATTCAAAATATAATACTGTTGATAAAGTTGCTTTGAAAGGTGTTCAAGATGATTTTATATCCTCAGCTCAGGAGTTGAGCAAGAGAAAAATACCACCTACTGCCAGCACTAGGGAAGGTGATGAAAGTATTCAGAACGATAATCTGGAGAGAGATACGCAGAACACAAATGGCATGTGTGAAACTGAATCCGATAATTGTAGGCAGAGGTCCTTGTCAAAGGTAAAAAAGATGAGTTTGTGTAAGAGGAAAATTCCTTCAACTGTCAATGCGGAACATGATGATGTCAACACTGAAGAGACGGCTGTACTCAGGACAGATGATCAATGCCAAATGGTACCCAGAAAGTCTGTGCAGCGGCGCCTGAAGAAGGTAAGAATCAAGCCGTGTTCCTTATGGGTGGTCGGCTTTGCCCTGTTCCCATTTGTTGCGAATCATGTGGCATTTTGTTCTATTTAAATTACTATGATAGGTTATATGCATACCCCCCCCCCCCTTCATTGTGCTTGATGATCATATGGTCAATATGAAATTTACTCATCTTCAATTCACATCCTGTATTAATTATTTTACTTTCTGTTGTGCAATATTAGTGTTAACACAATGAAAAATTTATAGTGCTTCTCTGCTAAATATTGTAAGAGAATAACTGTTTTGCCTCATTTGTTTCCTCAGGTTTCTCCAGGTAAGCATGTTATCCGGAACGTGACTGCCTTTGAGCAGAAACTACCTAAGAAGAGAAATAAAAAAAAGCAAGAAGTGATGCACGAAAAAAATGCCATGACAGATGACATTCCAATGGATATTGTTGAACTGCTTGCAAGATGTCAGGATAAGAGACCACTGATAACTGAGACTGATTCTGCTGATATTAGTCATACTCAATCCAAGACAATGGAAGATGAAGATTGTACTATAATAGCTGCCGAGGATGGTCCAAATTATGTGTCAAGTGTGATTGACACCACTTCACAGCAGAAGCGGCCTTTGGAACCAGATAGTTACCAGAATGCATTGCAGAATCGTGTAGCAGCCACCACACACGCTACTCATACGCATGCTCTCAAATTACAGACTCCTGGTCATGTAATGTCTACCCAGGAACCACAGGCACATTCGGGCATGGGAGAATTAGTCACTATTGCTGCAACCTCGCCACTATTATCACCAGACAAGGATCAGCCTCTTGCCGAAGCAACACCTGAGCGCTGGAGCCATATGGGAGCAAAGAAGTCGATGTGGGAACCTTTCAAGGCACTTCCAAGGGATTTATCAACCACAACAGGTTGTGCTCAGTTCAGACCTAGCATTGACACGGTTGATTTAACTTATACTGATGTGGCGGGAGCTAATCGTTATTATCCCACTCGCCAGCCAGTAATTTCGACACTTGACCACTATACAAATAGAGCAGTTAACTCAGTCCAGGCAAGAAGTTTTCCAAGTTCAGTGTCAACCATGGAAGCTGGTAACCTGTGTGATGGAAGAAATGTTGGACATTCAGGTTTTTATCCAAGAGAAATCATGCCTGCTACTCATCCCCTGAGATTGACCGAGTCACCAATGTTAGCCAGTTTCAACTATGAAGGGTCTAGCAGGAACCAGATGGAATTTCAACTTCGGAATTCACACTATGCACAGGATCAGTCCATCGGATCAGCTAGCACACCGTATGGAGCACAGAATCAGTACATAGGATCAGCTAGCACATTGTGCGAAGCACACAATCATTACATGGGATCAACTAGCTCATTGTGTGGAGCACACAATCAGTACATTGGATCAGCTAGCACACCGTATGGAAGTAACCTAAATGGCATGGGATCAGCTAGCACGCAGTATGGAAGTAACCTAAATGGCATGGGATCAGGTAGCACATCCTATGGAAGTAACCTAAATGGAAGGATTCCATTGACGCTAGAGGATTTATCACGTCATCCGCTCCAGCCAAATTTGCACAGACCGTTACGTCCACTTCCTAGAGTTGGTGTGCTCAGTTCCTTGCTGCAGAAGGAAATTGCAGACTGGTCGGAGAGCTGTGGGACACAGTCAGGTTACAAAATAGGGGTGTCCAAAGGGATAACATCGATTGATATAAACAGAAGGGGGAATGTTGAGGCATTGAACTCAGGGATGTATTCAGCAGCATGGAATGCGCGGCGGTTGAGTTCTGTTAGTTCCAGTCCAGGATTTTCTTCAGTCAGGAATGGTACTGCTCAGTCTTGGACCAGAGATCAAGGGAGAATGGCCAATCCCAATCCCTTGGATAGGTTGGTAAGACAGGATATCTGTGTGACCAACAGAAATCCATGTGATTTTACTACAATTAGTGATGACAATGAGTATATGAGGGCGGACATTTGAAGCAGACGGCGGTGTGCATACATTTCCAAAACATTTAGAATAATACATTTCATGTTTATGGTGTCAAACGCTCTATTGTTTGTAAGGTAAGCTCATTATTTCCTTGTAAAAAGATCACCGTGGTGGAAATGAACGGTCACTTACTTTAGTCATTGATGTTGCATGCAGGCTCCTTAGTAAGATATGTATGCTCCCTTTTCTGGATGGAAATATTGCAGTTACCAGGGGCTCTCAAATTGCAGCCTCCAGCTTATGTATGTAATGTAATAGGCCAAGAAGAGATTATACCTCCTGAGGTCGTGAGAAAGCGGATGAACTATCCTCATATCTAGTTGTCTAGTCAAGAGAAAGTGAGTAAGCTTTTGATTTTAGGGCTTGCCTATTGTGTGATTAACATTATTTTTGTTTACAAATGTTGTGACTGGTGCAAAGGATGGTTAGTGGTGGTAATATCGGCAGATTACATCTAGCTGCCAGATGTTGTAAACTATCGAATTGCAGTCACTTACTTCTAAAGGATGGGTTGTCAGTGGTAATGTTGGCTGAATGGTTATAGCTGTAAGATGTTGTAAACAACTGCCGCCGTAGTTTTACTCTTAAGTCATGAAGGATGGTTCAGTCCAATATTTAAGAAGATTATACTTTGTGTGACTCATTAATCATACAATTGTGTTGTTGCTTGTCCTGTTGGTGGCATGTTATACTGATGATTCTGTTGAATATAATTTCATTAGATATTTTTGAGTGAAATTTAACTCTGTTCAAGCATGCATACCACTGATTTGGATATCACGCTGAGAAGGATGATGATTCTGCCGGATATGATTTACGTTCGTTTTGTTGAATAGAGTTACTCTAGGCGTCAGGAGGTTGTTTCCACTATTGTTCCAGTTGTGTTTTTCTCTTCATTTAGGTTGACTTTTTGTACTAGAAAGACTAAGTTGTGCTGGACTTGTTTTTGGGTGTTGAAAAAATAGCCACGGAAGTGCCTTTTTAAATTTGTTAAACAAAATGGTAAAAATAGGCAGAAACTTTGTTTTTGCAGGGAAAATAGGCAGAAAGCTTGTTAGACAAACGAGATTATCTTGTTTGTGCATATTACCCTGAGATTTTCTAGCCTGCCCAAGTAGTGGGAGGTTTGAAATTTGATCATCCACACGAGCATGCCTTATTACAGAGGCAAAACTTGATACCTACTGTATCTTACATCATCAAGGATTCAAGGTGCTCCACACCACAGTGCACGAGAGAACTAGGAGTTCCGTCTAGCTGCTAGTAATGAGATGCTTCTACCATCACTGTCTATCCCATTTCGAGAACAACCACGCGCCATCTGAGCATCATGTCGAGGAAAGACTCCACAATGTTGTTCTCGACTATGCTAAGCAAACACTCCCGCAGAAGTACCGCCTACAAAATGAAGCGGGGACGTGAATGGAAATCAAGATGTCGAGACTTTTGTTCAAAACGACCGGTGATTGGTTTGAGAAAATAGCATAAACTTGAACCCTACCTTACTGACCGACTAGAGCGAGTCCGGATTTCCTTTTTGGCTACCTCCTTGTGCCTTTGAGGTTGAAGAACCGCCTTGATTGCGGTGTCAAAGACAGCCTTAATGTTCTGTCAACAATTATCAAGGGAAAAAAAGAAAGAATGTTTTTAGACATATGTACTAGAACTCTTTGAAATCCCAGGGCCTTTTATTGTTCGGATGCAGCAGAAGCCATACTCTTTGTGTCTTGGAGCTGCATTCTATGTATGCCACCGCACCTATTTGTCTCCGAAGCTCCTCACCCTAACATGTGGAAAGTTAATTTGGTACTAGTATCATTTCAAAATGCCAAGCTGGTTGCTGTCATCCGAGTGTAAAAGGCATAAACCTGCTCAGTTGTTATGATGGAATCAGCTGCATGATCAGCAAGATAAGCTCTATCTTCTCGGAGATCTGCGCATTTATACGGAAATTGATGGCTCAAGAGCAGCCAAAGACACACATGCATTACTGGATAGCACACCAAAATGTGTGGATTTGAATGGCATCCAACTAAAAATCTGTAGAAGAAGCTCAAGAGCATACCCAACTTGGTTCCAACAAGTAGTACAGGAATGCCGGGGGCGTACCGGCGAAGCTCCGGCATCCACTGCGCAGGAACAAATTGAAGGCAGGCCGTTAGTAATCTCAATGCACCTGTTCAGAAGAGCAACACAATGTGAGTGAGTGTACCTTCTTGTGCACATTCTCATAGCTTGCTCTGCTGGTGAGGGAGAAGGAGAGGATGAAGACATCGGCTCCCCTGTAGCTCAGAGGCCTCAGCCGGCTGTAATCCTCCTGACCTGCAACCCAAGACGGACCACCATTACAGGAAGAAAAGCACCCACATCGGGGACGGGGAGTGGAGGAAGAAGAGAGGGAGACCTGCGGTGTCCCAGAGGCCGAGGTTGACGATGCTGCCGTCCACGGAGACATTGGCGCTGAAGTTGTCGAACACGGTGGGGATGTAGTCCTGCATCCAACCCCGCATCAACAGGAGCAGCCATTTCGTCAAAATGAAACCAGATCAAGCTAGCCAGGCCAAGAAGGGAGAGGGAGAGTGGTGGTACTCAACGGTGGGGAACTTGTTGCAGGTGTAGCAGATGAGCATGCAGGTCTTGCCCACGGCGCCGTCGCCCACGGCCACGCACTTGATGAACCTGCTCACCGCCGCCGCCGCCGCCGCCCCCGCTCCCGCTCCGCCGCTCATGTCTCTCCTCTCCTCTCCAGCCACACCCAGTCAGCCACAGCCTCTCCCTCTCTGTCTCTGTCTCTGGGGTGAGTCTGGATGCTTGCTCCAGTGAAAGCACTGCTGCTACATAACATCAGTGGGTGGGTCTCCCAGAACCAGAGGACCTTTTTACTGCTACATTTGAACCCGGGCTGCCGTGCCAAGATTCTGCTTTTAATGGTAAACGAACTGCGGTGCACGTGGCCCCTAACTCTCAACGCGTCTCTGACTAATCATGATTTATTTTCAGGTTTGGATCTCCTATCCTATCCCCGTACAATCTACTCCATTCGTCCCATAATAATTACAGGTTTTGACACATTATGAGAAGGATGGAGTAGAATGCACTCACGAAAAAGATAAATGAGCCTACTTGGTGGAGGGTGGGTATAGAATGGCAGAGCCCTTCCATGTTTCGACCCATTTTGCAACTTTCCAGTCTTTGCACTTATATTTGCTTGCACGTGTGTTGTGGCATGGACTCATGGTTAGCCCTTCAAACGAGCCCTAAGAAAGATTTTAGACTTCTCCATTTCTATCGTAGTAGTAATTAGAGTCGCCTCTTGCTAAAACTACATCTGATAATGTACCTGTGGTAATCAAAATTGGTACTTGGATTCCAAGGTCTAAGATTTTTAGGTTTGAAATTTTTTGGGTTGAACATCCCCAATTCAAAGATGTTGTAAAAACAATTTGGGAGCAACAGGTTCCAGAACATGATAATGCAAAAAACATTGTTGCTAAGTTCAAAAGATTGAGAGAGGGATCAAAAAACTGGGACAGAAACATCTCTGACCTAAGCAACATCATTGATAACACCAATTCTGTGATTCTACTTTGATCCTATTGAGGAATTTAGATAGTTGACATCCGAGGAAAATAGTACCAGAGTTATCCTAAAATACCATTTGGAACAGATTTGTCTTTGCAAAAAATCCACTGGAAACAAAGAGCCACGATCATGAATATCAAATTTGGTGAGGCCAACACTAAATTTTTTCAAGCCAAAGCCACCATCAAGCATAGGAATAATCTTATCACCATTTTAAAGGATGCGCATGGGAATAAGCACAATGACCAAACCTGCTATCCTATTTGCTACTTTCAAGAACAGAATGGGCCTTTCATAGGCTATAGAGAACCCTTTGTTGCATAACTTGATTACTCCTATCAACAATTTGCAAGAACTTGAAGCCGAGTTTTCCAAAAGAGAAAGTGACGATGTGGTCAAAAAGATGCCTAGTGATAAATCACTAGGACCAGATGGATTTAATGCTGCTTTTCTCAAGGCTTGTTGGGATATCATTGCTCCTGATTTTTACAAACTTATTGCTGATTTTCATAAAGGCATGGTTAATATGCAATGCATCAACTACTCATTCATTACCTTGATCCCAAAAAAGAGGTTGCTAGTTCACCCGGGGATTATAGACCCATCTCATTGCTCAATTGCACTATGAAGATTATTACCAAACTCCTTGCAAATAGAATGCAAAAGGTTATACTCTCCCTTGTTCATGACGACCTGTATGGATTCCTCAACAACAGATGTATCCAAGACTGTTTTGCTTGGTTATTTGAGTACCTCCATCAGTGTCACCAATTTTTTTTGAAGAAATTGTGTTTCTTAAATTGGATTTTGAGAAGGCATTTGATATGCTTAGCCATGATACCATTATGGAGATCTTACAAGCTAAGGGCCTAGATGGCTGAACTGGATTAAGATGATTTACAACATAAGCTACTCTTCTGCCCTTCTAAATGGCATTCCAGGCAAACAATTCCTCTGCAAAAAGGTGTTAGAAAAGGAGACCCACTCTCACCACTTGTATTTGTCCTTGTTGTTGATCTTCTTCAATCAATGTTCAATGAAGGAATGCACAGTAATATGATTGGAAGTACTCTGCAACATGCAACTTGCCTTGATTATCCTGTGATCCAGTATGCCGATGACACAATTCTTGTCATCCCGGCCAGGGAAATTCAGCTTTCTCATATTAAGAAATTACTCCCGCATTATGCTACATATACTAGTTTAAAGGTGAATTATTCCAAGTCAATCATGATCTTAATCAGCACTCCTGACAGCAAAATGCAAATATTGTCTGATCTCTTGGGATGCTAAATTAGAAACCTCCCCATCACCTACTTAGGCATGCCACTCTGTTTCTCTAAGCTCAAAACTCAAGACTTTGTGCCTATGCTCACTAGAATTGAGAAAAGATTATTGAGTTGCTCCACACTTCTGTCATATGGAGACAAACTCACATCGGTGAAATCAGTATTTGCAAGCATGCCCATATTCTTCATGAGCATCTTGTGTAAAATCGAGAAGGTGGAGCATAGAGGGGGGTAAATAGACACTTAACAAGGCAAAGGTGCAATTATTAGTTTTCTTGATAATTAGGCAGATTTTAGCACTAGTTAAGTTGCATCCAATACTTCCTACACATGCATATCTAGAGATAAGGCAGCGAAATGATAACAACATGCAAGTGCAAGAAAGTAAAGGTAGTAGAGATAGGAAGATCAAACACAATGAAGACACAGATATTTTTGGTGTGGTTCCGGTAGGTGGTGATATCGTAAATCCATGTTGATGGAGACTACAACCCCCAGAGGGTAAGGCTGCGCGAGTCCATGGAGGGCTCCACCCATGAAGGGTGCACGAAGAAACAACCTTGTATATTCCACCATGGCTTACGCCCACGAAGGACTAGCCTCACATGGAGTAGATATTTAGGAAGTAGGCGATCTCCTTGCCTTTACAAACTCCTTGGTTCAACTCCACATGATTTTGAAGGCTCCCAAGTGACACCTAACCAATCTAGGAGACACCACTCAATCACTCTCTCACATATTTGGCTTGGGGTAGAAGAAGGATTGGAGTGGAAAGCAACTTGGGGAGGCTAGAAATCAATGTTAAAATGGTTGGATTGGAATGCCTTGATCTCAAAACAAGTGTAGGTGGTTCTCTCTCAGAAAATGGATATGGGAAGTGTAGTTTTGTACTGGTTTCTCTCTCTAAGAGTGAGTGGTGGTGGAGGGGTATATATAGCCATCACCAAAGATCGAGCCGTTACAAAATTTATACACAACTCGGTGACACCAAAAGTAAATTTTGGTGGGACTGAACAATGCAAAAGATTCGAACGTTAGATGTTTCGCTGAGACCGATATGTGATGGCCTAAGCAGATTCCTCATCTCGGTAATTCCAATTGGTTCATCTCAGTGATTCTGTAATGAAGTCGAGTGGGTACAGAAACTTGGTCACTCCACTTTGGTGGGACCGAATGCCATCTCGGTTATATCGAGTTTCTAGGGTTTGACTTATGGCACAGTCTTGAGCATCTCTGTGGGACCGAGTTTGGACTTAGGGTTTTGGATAGTTGGGAATGTGGGAAAGTGGTTGAGGGTTTTGGAGCAATATCTTCAAGTACTTTGAGCAAATGACTCATGATTAAAACCTCATCCCCTTTTTAATAGTATTGGCTTTCCTATGGACTCAATGTGATCTTTGATCACTTAACCAAAAATATAGAGTCTTAAAGCTTTTTACAATGTGTTTCCTTAGCATTCCAAGGGATCCTCAATCACATGTCCTTGCCATGCCAATATTGAACTTTCGTCAAATATACTAGATGAAAGTGTTAGTCCAATAACATGTATGTTGAGAATTACCCAAACCACCAAGGGAGCAAATGTGCTTTCAATCCTCCCTTTTTGGTAATTGATGACAACATACATCAAAGCTTTAAGTAAGGGTATATTAATTAATACGTGAAAGTTTTGAGAGACATGTAACATACATAAACTCCCCCTACAAGTGTGCAGTCTTTTAAAGAGTAACTGTTTTTGGAATGCAAATGCACAACAGGGATGATACCTGGTGTGTTGCATGCATCTTAGCTATATGCACCAGAGCAAAGACGTGAATGAAGCATATTCATGTTCATGAATCTCTCTTGCAAACAATATGTCCAAGAAGCGAGAGATCATCATGCACATGATTATGATGCATATACTTACCTTGAGGTGCTTGATCATTTTTAACCGAAGAAATAAGTTTGAGAAAACAAGGTAAGATAACCTATGTCGGAAAAGGCAGTGCCTAGGAGGCGCTTAGGCACGCCTAGGAGCTAGGCAATGGCCAAACGCCTTGCCTAGGGCATAAGCAAAAGTCTAGGCAGGCAAGTAAGAAATTGTCTGCCCAAGCGAGAAAGCATGCCATATTGCACTGACATGCCAAAAGGGCCATATTCCAATCATAGTAGCTGATAGTTAACATACTTATATGCCCTGAATTAATAAAATACACATATAATAACCACATATATAGCTTGACAGTAAAAATTATATAACCGCCTAGGCTGTGCCTAGGGCGCTTAAGCACCGCCTAGGCACTAGGCGAAGGCCAACCGCTCGCTGACGCCTAACGCTTTTTCCAACCGACACAAGAGAATTTTTTCAGGAGGAAATGGAAGAACATCAAGAGTACCAAGATTGGGATGACATGTAAAGGAGATAGTATTACTAAGTAAATACTTCCTTTAGTGCAGACATGTCCCTAGGAAGTCGAATAAATATTTGCAATAGAATTCAAGGATTATTCTACCCTAGACTTTGAACTTCCTCTCCCCCTGAATCTATGATGGTTGATATTGGGAGAAGGTAGTGTGAGACTATAGGATCAAAAAATAAAAACTTATCCTTTTGCCAATTTTAGTTGTAGGCAAGTTTTAGCAATTCTACCAAATCAAGCAATACCCTACACATGCAAGTCTAAGAGTTGAGCAGCGCAAAGTAAAGACTTGCATATGAACGTAAACGTGGGATTGAAGAAAACAAACACAATGAAGACACGGTGTTTTTTGACGTGGTTCCGATAGGTGGTGCTATCGTACGTCCACATTGATGGATACTTCAACCCACGAAGGGTAATGGCTGCGCGAGTCCACAGAGGGCTCCACCCACAAAGGGTCCACAAAGAAGCAACCTTGTCTATTTCGTCATGGCTTACATCCATGAAGGACTAGCCTCACTCGGAGTAGATCTTCATGAAGTAGGCGATCTCCTCGCCCTTACAAACTCCTTGGTTGAACTCCACAAGATCTCGGAGGCTCCCAAGTGACACCTAACCAATCTAGGAGACACCATTCTTCAAAAGGTAATAGATGGTGTTGTTTATGATGACCTCCTTGCTTTTGTGCTTCAAAAGACAGTCTCCTCAACACTCAATCACTCTCACATATTTGGTTTTGGTAGGAGAAGGATTGGAGTGGAAAGCAACTTGGGAAGGCTAGAAATCAAGGTTCAAATGGCTGGATTGGAATGCCTTGATCTCAACACATGAGTAGGTGGTTCTCTATCAAAAAATGAATGGTGGAAGTGTAGTTTCGTTCTGATGGCTCTCTTAGAGAGAAGATGAGGGTGGAGGGGTATTTATAGCCTTCACCCAAAATCCAACCGTCACACACTTTTGACTCAACTTGGTGACACAGATCCAAAAACTCGGTGAGACCGACCCGTCTAAAGATATGAATGTTGGGCTTTTCGGTGAGACCGAACTGGCACTACAAAAAAAGACACATCCGTGACTTTTTGGGCCAAACGAATTTTTTTCTGTCATACTTATGACACTTGTATGACGATAATTGTGACAAAACACGGTATCATCATAGATGAGGTGGGCTCCTACTTCTATGAAAAAAAATCATGATAGAAAATGGGCTTTTCATCCTGGGCGGGCCGGAGACACAGCTGCATGACATTCATTGGGCCGTCCATGATGGAAAAAACCGTGGTAGAAGCAAGGGCGAGGAAAATATCGGGGAGTTCCTGGTTTACGGTGGGTGGTCGGGGGCCGAGTGATGCACGTTTCTCTCAAACCGTACGCGCGTGGGTGTGAGGCGTTGGGCTCTAACTGAACCCGAGCGAGGCGTCGCCTAACTTAACCTGAGCGATTGCACTGCAGGCTACGTGTTACTAAACCCGAGCAATCGAGTGATTCCTTTGCTACTGCTGCTAACTGAAGCCGATCGATGAATAGTGAGCGTTGCTGTGGGGTTTGGATGAACAGTGAGCATTGCAGCTGGGGGTTTGGATGAACAGTGAGCGTTGCTTGGGGGTTTGGATGAACAGTTCCCAGTGGGGGTGGATGAACAGGACCCCGTGGTTGCCTCTGGATGAACATGACCCGATCGATCGATCCGGTTAGGGCTGGATGAACAGGACCCCGTGGAGGGCTGGATGAACAGGACGACCCCGTGAAGGGCTGGGTGAACAGTAGACGATGGAGGGCTGGATGAACAGTAGCCTGTGGAGGGGTGGTTGCACAGGAGCCCGTGGAGAGGGCTGGTTGAACAGTAGCCAGTGGAGTAGCGCGCGGTGGAGGCTGGATGAACAGGAGCCCGTGGATGAACAATCGCAGGTGGAGGTTGGAGGAGGTCGACGGTGGATGAACAGTAGCCCTGTGGAGGCTGGAGGAGGTCAACGGTGGAGATGAACAGTGTCTCGTGGAGTCCCGTTTTGCGGTATGCCACACCCCTCCCGATGAACAGGACACCCGTTTCGACCGTAGCGCTCCAACACAAGTCCGTTTCCTCTGTTTTGCGGTATGCCACACCCCTCTCGATCAACATGACCCCGTTTTGACCATAGGAGGTCCAACACAAGTCCGTTTCCTCCGTTTTGCGGTACGCCACACCCCTCCCGATGAACAGGATCCCGTTTCAAACGTGGTCGGTCGAACACAAGACCGTTTCCTCCGTTCTGCACTACGCCAGGCCTCGTTTTCATCGGCTGTTTCGTCCAAGCCCTCCCGATGAACACGACGACGCATTCTGTTCCGACCCAGCCGGTTGGCTCCCCATGAACACGACGATGACGCTGTTTCTCCGTTCCGACCCAGCCATGTACACAAGCCCTGGCCGTACGTATGCGCGAGTAGGCATTCGAGACCCCACCCTTATGTACGTACCTGGCCGTATTTTCTTTCTTGCATCCTGGCCGCTGTACGTATGTGTACATGCTACGTGCGTTTCTCTACTACGACACGTGCACGCCTCTACTATGACACGTGCGCGCCTGTACATCGACCAGTATGTACGCACACGTTCGCGACCAGAATGACAACGCTATGTACGCTTCGACCAGGTGGGTCCCGACTGTCAGGCACTTCCTTGCGTGCGAAGATGTAGCTGGTGGGTCCCAGCAGTCAGGGGGGTGAATTGTTTTTTTTGCCCGGACGCACTTCCTTGCATGCGAAGATGTAGCTGGTGGGTCCCAGCAGTCAGGGGGGAAACATTTTTTTTTGTGAAATACGGTGGCCCGTCAGTGGGTCCCTGCTGTCAGGTGGAGAAATAATTATTTTGTGCGTAATAAGGAGGCACTTCCTTGCGGCTACCGTGGACCCAGCTATCAGCCTCTCCACGTACAGTACTCTTCCGATGGAAGTCGTTCCTTGATCACGTTGACCATGCCGCGCCGAGAGCACCAGGGCGGTGGAAGACAGTGAGGCCTAGGAAGGGACGACGGCGAGGCCTAGGAAGGGGACGACACGGAGCCGGGGAAGACGCGACAGTGGAAGCCCGCACGGAGAGGAGTACGAGTGTTCACTGGTTCGGCTGCGGTGTGAGGCTGCCGTCGCTGCAGAATAACAGGGGGTGTGGGTGAGTAAAGGGATGGCCTGGCCAGCGGTGGGTGTAGTAGGGGGCGGTGAGGCCTCCGCGGCATCATAGCTGGCCACGGGATGCAGGAGCACGCGACACGACCGGCGCTGGTTTGGGCGGTTGGAGCAAGAAGACTAGAGGTTGAAGAAGCACTACGCCCGTTGGATGAACATCGTACGGTAAGTGGAGCTAGAATCGTTCATATCGACTAAGTTGACAAAGCCCTCCATCCCTGTCAACTTGGTAGGCCCACAAGTCAGCCTCCCACTATGCTGGGTTCCAGCCGGCAGGGGGATATTCATTTTTTGTGCGTAATAAGGAGGCACTTCCTTGCGTGCGAAGATAGCTGGTGGGTCCGACCTGTCAGCAGGGGGCACGTTTTTTTCGCGAACTACAGAGGCCCTTTCGGTGGGTCCCATATGTCAGGTGGAGGAATCATTATTTTGCGCGTAATAGGAAGGCATTTCCTTGTGTGCGGCCGTGGACCTAGCTGTCAGCCTCTCCATGCATAGTCTACTTCCAATGGTGCCGTTCGTTGACCACATTGACCATGCCGCGCCGAGCGCATCCAAGGTGGTGGACGACGGCAAGGCCCCGGACAGCAACGAGCCGGAGATGGGAAGACGCGGGAGTAGAGTCGCAGACGGAGAGGTGTACGAGGGTTAACTGGTTCTGGTGCGGTGTGGTTCGGCAGTCGGTGGAGAAGAACAGGATGTGTGGAGGGGTGGAGGGATGGCCTGGCCAACGATGGAGTAGCGTTTCACAATGAAGCGTGCTAAGCAGAGCTGCTTGCAGCAGGAGGCGGGAGGTGGTCCCGGCGGCGCTGGAGGAAGAAGACGAGAGATTGAAGATGGATGCCGCTCGTTGGATGTAAATCCAACGGCTAACGATGTCAGAATCATTTGTTGACTAAGTTGACAACGACTTGCGTTGGCTTCGACCTATTGGCCCACATTTCAGCCTCAAAAAATGTGGCACGTATTCAATTCATTTTTTTCAAAATTTACAGTCTTTTTTTGCGGGGTAGAATTTACAGTCAATTTGATCCTTTTTTTGAATTATAGTCCATTAGCTGGGCTAGGTGAACAAATAATGTAGCGTCCATGCGACCCATTTATTTTTTCCTAAAAAGTCACAGACCATTTGCACTTTCTCAAAATACACGATTTTGGTGGGCTGATTCTAATTATAATGTTTGGTTGGGCCAACAATGTTATCAAAAAATAAATAGGGGCTGAGCATTTTGTTATAAATATATTTAAATAGTAAGTGATTTATTATTACATTCGTCCTTAAATCTTACCAAGCTTTTGTACACAATCACTAGGATTTTCGTGCCAAAACAATCTAGGATTTTATTGTGAAGAAATTATTTTTATAAGTTAATAAGATGTGGGATATTGTTTTCTTACATATGTAAGTGTCTGTTAAATATATGATGACAATAAAAATAATATATAATAACATATAAAATAATTTAAATATATATAATATAGTTAGAAGGGAAACATAAGTTGGACTAGGCATTCCTATTCTTATATAGAAAAATAGAACAGACCTCTGCGCTTTCTTCAAAAAAATACATAAATTGGGCTGCCGATATTTCAGGAAAAATAAAACCTCGAACTGGCCTATGGACCTCCCATCCGAGGTTGTGGGCTGCGCATGTTAAAAAAGAAAGTCTAGACGGGGCAGCCCAAAACCCAGCTGATACTTGCTACCCCAGTAATAATAAATGATACCTGCCAGCTCCCCGGCTTCGTTGTGAATGTATCTCCTATAGTAACTACGTTGAAGCACCTAAAAAAATGTAACTATGTTGACAAACCCGTGGGCCCCAATGTCAGTATAGCATTAGGAGGAAGTATTTTTTCGATGAGGCACTTTCTTGCGTACGGCCATAGACCTGGTGGGTCTCGACTGTCCGCCTCTCCACGTACAGTCCTCTCCAGATTCCTCTCGTTTGTTCAGCATGTTCACAAGGCAGACAGCGGTGTCGCGGCGAGCGCACAAAGGCGTAGGAGGGGATCCGACCACCTGAGGAAGTGCCTTATTATTAACGAAAGTACTGAACTAGCCTAGTGGCCAAGTGACACTACCCGACAGCTGTTCCGCCCGGGTTCGATTCCACCTGTGCAGCGAAAATATATCCAAATTTTTTGCCTCTGCCTTTATTGACATGTGGGTCCCCATTGTCATGTACGCACACCACGTCCAACACTTGCCAAAACTTCGTCCCTCATTTTCTCTGTGTTTCGCACACTCGACATTGTGTGGGCATTTTGAAAATAGCATATCTTTTTGACTGTGCATCATATGAAGATGTGGTATGCATGAATGTTGATCAGCATGATGTTAACTGGCTGATAGTTCCATTTTCGATCATGAATAAAACTTTCAACATGATGTTAACCCTGTTTGAAAAGGCCGTGTTAATATAAATGCTCTGCCTCTGAAAGTTGCAGTTTCTTATCTGAAACTGAACTTGCAGTTTCTTATCCGAAACTAAAACTTGCAGTTTCTTCTCTGAGAATCACATTGTCTGCACTTTTATACTCCAATGAAACTACATTTTTAAGTACTAAAAATAGATCATTAGAATTCATAAAATACTTCATATGCTCAATACTTCAAATCTGAAATTCAAAAGACAATCATATCTGAAAGTACTCTCAAAATACACAACACAAAACACAATTCACAACCTGCAAATGCTGACAACCCTAAGCTCCTCCTGACAATTCACAACCTGCCCGACTATTGGGCTGGGGGGGGGGGGGCAGCCCCCTCCTATTCCTCGGCGGCAGACAGCCGCCCCGTGAGATGATGTGAATGGCGAGGGAGAGGATGTCGGGGATGCGTCGTCGGGCCAACTGCTTTTCTCCTCTTGTAGTTGGGTTCGGTCGAAGAAGACTCCACCGGCTCACTCTGGCACGACACCCTCACAAACGGCACCCTGTAGATGCTCGATCCTTCAATCTCTGGTGGATGCTCCATCTGGGATCGATACTCCCACCACCGCTCTCTCACAATCGGATTCGGTGAATCTATTTGCTCCATGGCCCAGAGGAGCAGCTCTATGTACTCCCGTGCGACTCCCTTCCGGGAGTATCGCCGCCTTTTCGCTCTATTGGAGATATTTGGCCATGGATGTCGTCGCCGCCGCTAGTTGGTCCTTGTTGTCAAACCAAGACTGTATCTCCAACATCCTAGCTAGCTTCACAGGGTCGCCGTCTGCGATCCTCACGTATAGGTTGTACTCCTCCATTGATCTACTTCTCCGCAACACCTTCACTCACCGGTGGTGGTTTTTGAATGGAAGAGGAGAGGAGCAGCGCTGGTTTTGGATTAGAACGGAAGAGGAGCGACGCTGGTTTTGGATTGGAACAGGAGAGGAGGGGCCGTGGTTTTGAAATGGAAGAGGAGAGGAGCGGTGCTGGATTTAGATTGGAATAGGAGAGGAGCGGCGGTGGTTTAAGAGGAGAAGAGCGGAAGAGCGGCGCTGGTCTTGGAAGTATTTTTTTGTTTTGCGTATTTTGGGTCAAAGTTTGACCACGTACTGTATTTGACAAGCAAAATGTGAATGCATGTCACAAAAAATTGTATCGTTTGGTTCGTATCTGAATGTACTTTCAAATTATATTATTTTTGCAACATATAACATATATTTTATTTGCGAAAATCATGGTCAATTATGACCCAGAATAAAAGGGAGACTAGTTAATGTGGGGTCGCTTTCTTAATTGAAGGGTAAATTAATTTTGATTTTGATCCAGTCACAGCGCGCCATCCCTCTCGTCCAATCCTAAATCGCTGCCGCACGCTCCTCTCCCTCTTCTTCATTGCAAAACCACCTCCTCTCCTCTCCATCATCTCCATTTCAAAACCACCGTCTCGCCTCTCCCTCTTCTCCATTGCAAAACCACCTCCTCTCCTCTCCATCATATCCATTCCAAAACCATCGTCTCGCCTCTCCCTCTTCTTTATTGCAAGACCATCTTCTCTCCTCCCATCTTCCAAAGCTAGCACCGGACCACTCAGAAGGACATCTACGGAGAGGATGCAGCAGCGAATCAGGCAGATCACCGCCGGCGACCAGGCAAAGTTAGCCAGGTTGAAGGAGATCCTTACTTGGTTTGACAATGAGTGGGAGATTTCGAGGACGGTGAGGGCCATGTGGCAATGTATGCTAAAGAGCGAGACGGCAGCGATGAGGGCGACGATGTACATGTACTCCTCGGCGGTAGTCACGCCGCAGTCCTCCGAGTTCATCGTGTATCTCCTCTGGGCAATGGAGTAGACAGATTCGCCCGAGGCGACAGTCAGGTGGAGGTGGTGGGCATACAGGTCGAAGGTCGAGCACCCAGAGGATAACGAATCGATCGAGTATGGTGTGCCGTTCGTGAGGGTGCAGAGCCAGCCGGAGCCATAGGAGTATTCGTTCTCCCACCGCAAGAGGAGGCCGGATGGCGCGATGTCTCTTCCCCGCCGTTCTCCACGGTTCCCTCGACGCTCGCCTCGTTTCAACGGCGGTGGTAGGGTTTAAGGTAAGCTTCGCACTAACCTAATCATCCACCTGCTCATGCTTACAATCAGTGTGACAGCTAATGAAAATCATGCTTACAATCAGTCTCCGAGTACTACGCCAATCACCCTAAAATAGCTCTGGACCTTTGGGTCAAAGTTGTGACACAGTGTACAAATAAAGAAAAATAGATTGGTGCTTCTTTCAGAAAAGAGTACTCCCTAGAAAACTGCCAATATAAACTACTAGTATTTGGTTAGAGGATTTGCTGCCGAGAAAGATCCGTCCACAGAGAGCGCCACATGTCCCACTGGTGGTGGTGGATGCCAATGCGTGCATGGAGCATGGTTGGTGTCGGTAATTTTTACTTGGCACACCTCGCACTCTGCATATATGCCGGTTCCATACGTACATTTGTGCAGTTCCACCAAAATGCAGCTGAATAACCCTGTTTGCACAGATAATAAAAAAGCGTGATTACATTATAGTGGCACTAGTTGATGAAACACACAAAATAAATAGAAGAAAATATTGCGATAGTATCATAGTATGCCATGCCGCAAGGGCGAGATGGGCCTTGCGCCGCCTCATACGGTACGCCTCATACTGGAAATCGTCCCAAGTCTCCCAGATACACCTTCTGCCAGTGATGAACATCAGTGTACAACGGTAGTACAAGGAGGCGCCTTGAGACATTCAAATCTCTATTTTTATGCATATCAACTAAAAGCTTAAACATTAACAATTGGACTAGTTGATGAAACATACATCAACAAAGAGGAGCACTTTCTTTATCTACATTGGAAATGAAATGATAGAGAGTACACTTGCTCTATTTTAACTGTATTATTACTTCATTTTATAAGTGACACTAGGGTCGAGCAGGTGGCAAACGAGGTGTACCGTGCATCGCAAGGATGGAGGCCGGGGGTGCTTAGACTGGGATGCTGAAGCTGGCTCTTTCATCCGCCAACATGGATGATTCAGTTCATGGGACCTTTTGGTGCAGTTCACCTAAAATGAAGCAATGTCCTGTGAGCTAGCAGCTTCTTCTTCATTTTTTTTAAGAAAATGGCTCCAGCCCCGGTTCCATTTCCATCAGAAAATGAAACCCACAGAGCTTCTTCTTCATTAGTTGCAATAAAATTGAGCAACATCAAGGTTGGTTGTGAAGCTTCTGGAATGTTCAACTATAATTTGGATATCATTTGTGTAGTTCAACTAAGATCGAGCGTGAAATGTATATCTCTGTTTGCACAAAAAAGGTGGAAAGGAAGGTGACTAACAAGTGATGAAACATGCACGAAATGAAAAGAAGCATGTTCCTTATCTAAATGGCAATCCTACAAGGACAGTAGCAATTTCTAAAGCAGCAGCATTGCTAGATATTAGTGTGGGCATTAGGATTAACTATGACAACCGTTAAATATGACATTACTTTAATGGTGTAATTGCTTCATTTTACCAGCAACATTACATTAACAGCTGTTACAGAGTCGGTATTTGGGCACAGGAGAGTAGGTGGACCAGGACAGTTGCATTTCTAACGAAAAGAAGCAACTTATCTTAATGGGAAATTTAGCAGGACATGTAAAAAAGTGCCATTGATTCATATTACTGGAGGCATTACATTGAAAACAACAGTGGTTTAATGTGTCCTTACTTTTAACAGTGCGACTGCTACATTTTACCAGTGGCATTATGATACGTCTCCATCGTATCTATAATTTTTGATTGTTCCATGCCAATATTATTCACTTTCATATACTTTTTGGCAACTTTTTATATTTTTTTTGGGACTAACATATTGATCCAGTGCCCAGTGCCAGTTCCTGTCTGTTGCATGTTTTTTTGTTTCGCAGAAACCCAATATCAAACGGAGTCCAAACGGGATGAAAACGGACGGAGATATTTTTTTTGGAATATTTATGATTTTCTAGAAGTAAAATCAACGCGAAACGGTATCTGAGGTGGGCACGAGGTAGGGGGGCGCGCCCTACCCCCCCAGGCGCGCCCTGACCCTCGTGGTCCGCCCGTAAGGCGGTTGATGCTCTTCTTCTGGCGCAAGAAAGATAATTTTATGACGAAGATCTGGGTGAAAGATTCACCCCAATCGGAGTTACGGATCTCCAGATATAAAGGAAACGGTGAAGGGGTAGAATCTGCCAACGCAGAGAACGCAGAAACAGAGAGATAGATCCAATCTCGGAGGGGCTCTCGCCCCTCCCAAGCCAAGGGAGCCAAGGAACAGAGGGGAAATCCTCCTCCCATCTAGAGAGGAGGTCAAGGAAGAAGAAGAAGGAGGGGGGCTCTCCCCCCCTCGCTTCCGGTGGCGCCGAAACACCGTCGGGGGCCATCATCATCACCGCGATCTTCACCAACACCTCCGCCATCTTCACCAACATCTCCATCACCTTCCCCCTTCTATATTCAGCGGTCCACTCTCCCGCAACCCGCTGTACCCTCTACTTGAACATGGTGCTTTATGCTTCATATTATTATCCAATGATGTGTTGCCATCCTATGATGCCTGAGTAGATTTCTATTGTCCTATCGGTGATTGATGAATTGCTATGATTGGTTTGAGTTGCATATTTTATTGGTGCTGTCCTATTGTGCCCTCTGTGTCGCGCAAGCGTGAGGGATTCCCGCTGTAGGGTTTGCAATATGTTTATGATCTGCTTATAGTGGGTTGCGCGAGTGACAGAAACACAAACCCTAGTAAGTAGGTTGTTTATGTATGGGATAAAGGGGACTTGATACTTTAATGTTATGGTTGGGTTTTACCTTAATGAATCTTTAGTAGTTGCGGATGCTTGCTAGAGTTCCAATCATAAGTGCATATGATCCAAGTAGAGAAAGTATGTTAGCTTATGCCTCTCCCTCAAATAGAATTGCAATAGTGATTACCGGTCTAGTAATATAGTAAGTTTCCTAGGGACAATTCCACAACTCCTACCACCACTTTTCCACACCTGCCATATTTACTTTATTGTTCTTATCTTAACAGCCCCTAGTTTATATTTACGTGTTCTTTACTTTCTTGGAAGCTTACCCAAAAACACCTACAAAGTACTTCTAGTTTCATACTTGTTCTAGGTAAAGCGAACGTCAAGCGTGCGTAGAGTTGTATCGGTGGTCGATAGAACTTTAGGGAATATTTGTTCTACATTTAGCTCCTCGTTGGGTTCGACACTCTTACTTATCGAAAACTATTGCGATCCCCTATACTTGTGGGTTATCAAGACCTTTTTCTGGCGCCGTTGCCGGGGAGTCATAGCGTGGGGTGAATATTCTCGTGCGCGCTTGTTTGCTTTATCACTAAGTAATTTTCATTTGCTGTTCTTAGTTGTTCTCTATCTTTAGTTATGGATATGGAACACAAAATACCAAAAAAATTAGGTGTAGTGGCTACTCATGAAGATGGGGTAACTCCTAAAACCCTCAATTCTCATTATGCAAGAGATATTATATACTACTTTGATAATCCTGAGAAAACCCCATTCAACTTTATAATGGGAGTAACGTTGGATCAATGTGAATACTTTAGAGATTATCGCTTAACACAAAAAGGGAAACTATTATGGGATCAAATTCATTTATTGAAGTGGTATGCTTGGAAACTATGCGTGGAATATGATTATACTTGTTGCTCTAGGATGAATTCTCTGCACCTTCCCTTTTCATGCAAATTTAATGATAATAAAACCTTAGCTTCTTATGCTAATGGTATATATGATTACTATGATGTGGAACAAATAGAAGAATTTGTTGCTTTTACGGCTGCTTATGAAATTGAAGCTATGTGTAAAGAGTTTGAGGATTATGATGATGTTGTTAATAGATCTGAAAATTTAGCTATCCTCAAATATTGCTATGAGAATTATAAATACAATTATGAAATTGATGCACTTATTGAGAAAGTCTCCGCTGTCAAAGAAGAGACTAATATTTTGCAGGAAACTATGGAAGAAGAAATTGATGAAACTATGAGCTCATTGGATGAAAAAGATGACGAGGAGAGCAAATAACAAGAGGAGGAAGAGCGGATTGATCACCCGTGCCCACCTTCTAATGAGAGTAACTCTTCAACTCATACATTGTTTAATTCCCCTTCGTGCTTACCGAAGGATGATTGCTATGATGACTGTTATGATCCCGTTGATTCTCTTGAAATATCCCTTTTTGATGATGCTTGCTATGCTTATGGCCAAGATGCCAATATGAATTATGGAGATGAACTTGCTATAGTTCCTTATGTTAAACATGAAATTGTTGCTATTGCACCCACGCATGATAGTCCTATTATCTTTTTGAATTCTCCCGACTACACTATATTGGAGAAGCTTGCACTTATTAAGGATTATATTGATGGGTTGCCTTTTACCGTTACACATGATGATTTTGATGAATATAATATGCATGTGCTTGCTGCTCCTACTTGCAATTATTATGAGAGAGGAACTATGTCTCCACCTCTCTATGTTTCCAACACGATAGAATTGCAAGAAATTGCTTATACTGTGCATTGGCCTTTACTATGTGTGCATGAATTGTTCTTTTATGACATGCCGATGCATAGGAAGAGAGTTAGACTTCGTTGTTGCATGATATATGTTACTTTGTGCTCACTACTAACCTTGGGATCCGGGTGGATTCACTACTTGAGCACTATATGCCTAGCTTAATGGCTTTAAAGAAAGCGCTGCCGGGGAGACAACCCGGAAGTTTTAGAGAGTCATTTATTTCTGTTGAGTGCTTTCATATAGTTTAAAAACAACAAAAATAAAGAGGGGAACCCAAAACTTTTCAAAAAGGAAAGTGAAACTGAGAAAAACAAGCATTGTTGAAGTGGGAGCTAGCCTTGGACTTTGTTCATGCTCACGGAAACTTTGTGAATCTTGATTACAGAAAATTTTCAACAAAAATAATTATCCCCTTGTATAATTTCATTGTATTATAAAAATAATGTGCCAAGGTTTGCCTTTAGGATGTTTACAATGCTTGTTGGTTTGTACGGTGCTGGACAGAAACTTTGGCTGTAGTGCGCGATTTTACATTTTTAACTGGAACATCAAATGGTTCTGATTCTTTTTGAACTGTCTTTCTGTACAACTTTTTTATTTTTCCTAATTTTGGTAGAAATTTTGGGGTACCAGAAGTATGGTGGATGTCCAGATTGCTACAGACTATTCTGTTTTTGACAGATTCTGTTTTTGATGCATAGTTTACTTGTTTTGATGAAAGTATCAATTTATATAAGTGGATTAAGCCATGAAAAATTTATATTACAGTAGACACAATGCAAAAACAAAATATGAATTGGTTTGCTACAGTACTTAGAGTGGTTATTTGCTTTATTATACTAACGGATCTTACCGAGTTTTCTGTTGAAGTTTTGTGTGGATGTAGTGTCTAATCGAGGATGTTTCGATGTGAGAAGAAGGAAAAGAGGCAAGAGCTCAAGCTTGGGGATGCCCGAGGCACCCCAAGTAAATATTCAAGGAGACTCAAGCATCTAAGCTTGGGGATGCTGGGGAGGCATCCCCTCTTTCTTCAACAAGTATCGGTATGTTCCGGATTCGTTTTGTTCATGCATTATGTGCAAGTCTTGGAGCGTCTTTTGCATTTAGTTTTCATTTTTATTTTATGCACCATGCTGGTATGAGATAGTCCTTGGTTGATTTATAGAATGCTCATTGCACTTCACTTAAATCTTTTGAGTATGGCTTTATAGAATGCTTCATGTGCTTCACTTATATAATTTGAAGTTTGGATTGCCTGTTTCTCATCATATAGACAACCGCCATTTGTAGAATGCTCTTTTGCTTCACTTATATTTGTTAGAGCGTGGGCATGTCTTTTGTAGAAAGAATTATACTCTCTTGCTTCACTTATATCCATTTAGAGAGATGACAGGAATTGGTCATTCACATGGTTAGTCATGAAATCCTACATAAACTTGTAGATCGCTGAATATGATATGTTTGATTCCTTGCAATAGTTTTGCGATATAAAGATGGTGATATTAGAGTTATGCTAGTGGGTGGTTGTGGATTGTAGAGACACTTGTGTTGAGGTTTGCAAGTCCCGTAGCATGCACGTATGGTAACTGTTGTGTGACGAATTTGAAGCATGGGGTGTTTTTTTGATTGTCTTCCTTATGAGTGGCAGTCGGGGACGATCGATGGTCTTTTCCTACCAATCTATCCCCCTAGGGGCATGCGTTGTAGTACTTTGCTTCGAGGGCTAATAAACTTTTGCAATAAGTATATGAGTTCTTTATGACTAATGTGAGTCCATGGATTATACGCACTCTCACCCTTCCATCATTGCTAGCCTCTTCGGTACCGTGCATTGCCCTTTCTCACCTCAAGAGTTGGTGCAAACTTCGCCGGTGCATCCAAACCCCGTGATACAATACGCTCTATCACACATAAGCCTCATTATATCTTCCTCAAAACAGCCACCATACCTACCTATCATGGCATTTCCATAGCCATTCCGAGATATATTGCCATGCAACTTCCATCATCATCATATTCATGACTTGAGCATTCATTGTCATATTGCTTTGCATGATCGTAAGATAGCTAGCATGATGTTATCATGGCTTGTCCGTTTTTTGATGTCATTGCTACGCTAGATCGTTGCACATCCCGGTACACCGCCGGAAGCATTCATATAGAGTCATATCTTTGTTCTAGATATTGAGTTGTAAGTAAATAAAAGTGTGATGACCATCATTATTAGAGCATTGCCCCAGTGAGGAAAGGATGATGGAGACTATGATTCCCCCACAAGTCGGGATGAGACTCCGGACTTTAAAAAAAAGAGGCCAAAGAAGCCCAAATAAAAAAAAGAGAAAGGCCAAAAAAAGAGAAGGCCCAAAAAAAAGACAAAAAAATGAGAGAAAAAGAGAGAAGGGGAAATGTTACTATCCTTTTACCACACTTGTGCTTCAGAGTAGCACCATGTTCTTCATATAGATTGTCTCCTATGTTGTCACTTTCATATACTAGTGGGAATTTTCATTATAGAACTTGGCTTGTATATTCCGATGATGGGCTTCCTCAAATGCCCGAGGTCTTCATGAGAAAGCAAGTTGGATGCACACCCACTTAGTTTCAGTTTGAGCTTTCATACACTTATAGCTCTAGTGCATCCGTTGCATGGCAATCCCTACTCATTCACATTGATATCTATTGATGGGCATCTCCATAGCCCGTTGATACACCTAGTTGATGTGAGACTTTCTCCTTTTTTGTCTTCTCCACATAACCTCCATCATTATATTCTATTCCACCTATAGTGCTATATCCATGGCTTGCGCTCATGTATTGCGTGAGGGTTGAAAAAGCTGAAGTGCGTTAAAAAGTATGAACCAATTGCTCGGCTCGTCATCGGGGTTGTGCATGATGGGGGCATTTTGTGTGACGAAAATGAAGCATGGCCAAACTGTATGATTTTGTAGGGATAAGCTTGCTTTTGCCTTGTTGTTTTGAAAAGACATGATTGCTTTATTGGTACGCTCAAAGTATTATTGTTTTTATGTCAAATGATAGACCATTACTTTGAATCACCCGTGTCTTAATATTCATGCCATGATTAGACATATGATCAAGATTATGCTAGGTAGCATTCCACATCAAAATTCTTTTTTATCATTTACCTACTCGAGGATGAGCAGGAATTAAGCTTGGGGATGCTGATACGTCTTCGTCGTATCTATAATTTTTGATTGTTCCATGCCAATATTATTCACTTTCATATACTTTTTGGCAACTTTTTATATTATTTTTGGGACTAACATATTGATCCAGTGCCCAGTGCCAGTTCCTGTCTGTTGCAAGTTTTTTTGTTTTGCAGAAACCCAATATCAAACGGAGTCCAAACGGGATAAAAATGGACGGAGATTTTTTTGGAATATTTATGATTTTCTGGAAGTAAAATCAACGCGAAACGGTATCCGAGGTGGGCACGAGGTAGGGGGGCGCGCCCCTGACCCTCGTGGTCCACCCGTAAGGCGGTTGATGCTCTTCTTCTGGCGCAAGAAAGATAATTTTATGGCGAAGATCTGGGTGAAAGATTCACCCCAATCGGAGTTACGGATCTCCAGATATAAAGGAAACGGTGAAGGGGTAGAATCTGCCAACACAGAGAACGCAAAAACAGAGAGATATATCCAATCTCGGAGGGGCTCTCGCCCCTCCCAAGCCATGGGAGCCAAGGAACAGAGGGGAAACCCTCCTCCCATCTAGGGAGGAGGTCAAAAGAAGAAGGAGGGGGGCTCTCTCCCCCTCGCTTCCGGTGGCGCCGAAACGCCGCCAGGGGCCATCATCATCACCGCGATCTTCACCAACACCTCCGCCATCTTCTCCAACATCTCCATCACCTTCCCCCTTCTATATTCAGCGGCCCACTCTCTCGCAACCCTCTGTACCCTCTACTTGAACATGGTGCTTTATGCTTCATATTATTATCCAATGATGTGTTGCCATCCTATGATGTCTGAGTAGATTTCTATTGTCCTATCGGTGATTGATGAATTGCTATTATTAGTTTGAGTTGCATATTTTATTGGTGCTGTCCTATTGTGCCCTCCGTGTCGCGCAAGCGTGAGGGATTCCCGCTGTAGGGTTTGCAATATGTTTATGATCTGCTTATAGTGGGTTGCGTGAGTGACGGAAACACAAACCTGAGTAAGTAGGTTGTTTACGTATGGGATAAAGGGGATTTGATACTTTAATGCTATGGTTGGGTTTTACCTTAATGAATCTTTAGTAGTTGCGGATGCTTGCTAGAGTTCCAATCATAAGTGCATATGATCCAAGTAGAGAAAGTATGTTAGCTTATGCCTCTCCCTCAAATAGAATTGCAATAGTGATTACCGGTCTAGTAATATAGTAAGTTGCCTAGGGACAATTCCACAACTCCTACCACCACTTTTCCACACCTGCCATATTTACTTTATTGTTCTTTATGTTAACAGCCCCTAGTTTATATTTACGTGTTCTTTACTTTCTTGCAAGCTTACCCAAAAACACCTACAAAGTACTTCTAGTTTCATACTTGTTCTAGGTAAAGCGAACGTCAAGAGTGCGTAGAGTTGTATCGGTGGTCGATAGAACTTTAGGGAATATTTGTTCTACCTTTAGCTCCTCGTTGGGTTCGACACTCTTACTTATCGAAAACTGTTGCGATCCCCTATACTTGTGGGTTATCACATTACATAAGAGTGGCTCGGGGCAACAAACATCAGAATAGGATATCTGGGTTGGTCCCATTTTTGTTCGGTATAGCCACCTTATACTGTGTGAGGCTAGCAAATCTAGTGATGGACTTACTCTGTTGACTTGTCCCCCAGTCCCCACTTTCTTTCCTTTTTCAACCAATAGATCGGGTTTATATTTAGTTTGTACCGCGTTTCCCTTTATTTCCCTATTAGACCTAGAGACCAGTTGGATAGCCAATCTTTGCTACTTTTCGCCCCCATTTCCTCTTTCGACCAAGTCCTAGATTCAGGTAACAAATCTCCCCCACCCCCACCCCCTTTCTTCCTTATTTGAACCAAGTAGTACTAGATTCGAGTGCATGAACTAGTTTTACCTCTTAACCGTAAAAATTTAGGTGGTTTTCGAACAGCCGATCGATCCTATCTACGAGGGGGCCTGAGAAATAGTAAAAGATACAAATGCAGCGACCTCAGGAGCTCGGGAAGTAGAGCAAGGCCGATTTCAAAGGAAGTTATACCTGAGGGTCGCCGGGATGTCGCTAGGTGGGCGGCGGGAGGCCGGATCTTCCCACACTACGGCAGCGAGGAAGAGGGGGTCGGAGGCCCTCCCTCGCCAGTGGTGCTTGGGAGATAACGACAAGGCATGCTGATCGGAATGCGCCGGCAGTGGGTAAGAGCCGTCGCCGAGGACGACCGCGTGAACGTTGCACCTTCTCACCTTCCCCAGTGGAGTGGATCCGGTTGGATCTGTGACCAGCGGTGAGCAGAGAGAGAGATAGAGAGAGAGAGTGTGTGGCCACCGCTATCGTGTTTAGATCTGGAGAGGACGAGACAGTGTGAAGAGAGCAACACTAGCAAGCAAGCACGGAGGCTCCTGCCTATATGGTGGAGTACTAGTTTTCTTTTGTCTACCGGAGCCGGCTTGACCTCGTCAATGATTGTCGAGAAGTCACGTGGCCCGGAGGCGCAGTTGTCGTCATTTTGATCTGAAGCACCGTATTATAACATATAACACGAAAAAATGCCACATGACAAGAAATCATAACCTCACTACCCAAAGGAGACAACATGAATCCCGACGGACAAACTAGACAAGAATCAAAGCTCAAATTAAAGATAAACTCGTAGAGAAGGGGTCCATCAATAGATGTCCTAATTAACATAGCCGGCTTGACCTAGATGACAGCCGAGTAGTCTTCGTGCATGTGCCCCCAACTCAGTTGTCGCTGTTTAAGCCTCATAGTGATCCGAAGCACATGGCACCTAATTTTGCAAGGTGACAAGAAACCTTTTTTTAGATTTCTCACCAAAACTACAGCCCTGTACAACACAGCCTGCACGATATTTAGACGTTAGCCAATCCAGGCGTGTCTGCTGGAGTCTAGTCACATGCATGGACGAACTGATCTTCTGTGTCTTGCAAGGATCGTCCAGGCACCAATGTAGTACAACACTTCTCTAGTACTATCGCTCGACTCTCTCTTCTATTAAGTTACCCGACTTGTGGGGCCGGGGAGTATGCCTATCGTCAGTTCTCAATTGCGGTCCCACATGTGTGTGCAAATGCAATATGACGCACGTTCCATTCGGAGAGCAGCGTGCCAGACCGACCGACCGTCTGCGGTGCGACGCGAACGCGACAGGCGTGCTGTATACTCCGTACATGTGTACCACCGTTTTCTTGAGGCTTTGCTCCAGGGCGCAATCCATGGATACAAAATTAGTAGTATACTATACTATTTAAAAGTCGAGGGCGGGGCTTTTCCTGCGCAGTAGGCGGGGCAGTTCTGCCTAGTCGGCTCGACAGAGACGCGGGTAGATGAGGGAGTAGGCTGCTGCAAACGTAGGGCTGTGTGATTTGACAGCGAGTTACTGCTGGATAGGTGGGGCCCGTGATTTGACTTGTCATTATCATTTTAACTGCGGTGCTATGACCGGCGTGAGTCTCCCGATTCCTGACCACCTCCATACAGGTGCCTCTCCCAATGATCCACCATGTAGAGGCTGGCTCTTGCATGAGAGCCCACTTCTCCACTTTTTCCTTGCCTCTTTCCTCCACATATGCAAAAATGCCATGTAAAGCGGGCTTATAGCCCACTTGCTCCTATAGGTGCTAAGCTTGCCACATAGGCATAAAGTCTGATGTGGCAAGTTAATTAAAAAGAGAGAGACTAGTTTGGTAACCTTAGTATCATACACCCAAGGAAGAAACGGTGCTAAGCACGTGTACCTAGGTGAAAAGACAATTTTGAATCTATAACTAATTAAATGTAGCAAACTTAGCAACAAAAAACTAATAAGCACCTATGCATTGGGGACTTGATTGCTAAGCCATTTAACGCCCTTAGCACCTCATCTAAGCACCATTTCATTGGAAGAGGTCACTCCTTGGCAAATGCAATAAATACTACTGTACGAAGAAAGAGATATAGAGAAGTAAAAAAAATACACTTATAGCCAACTTTATAGCTAACCTTGTTGTAATATGAGTGACTAAGTGATGACTATGTATGACATGCCAACATCAGATAGCCTAACGCACCGTGTTAAATCTCCAAGGGCGCGACCGTGCGAGTGAGGCGATAGTCATGGTAGGCGCGACCATGATACGGACTGCTGGCAGCCCTTGGATCTGAGATCAAACGGACGCATGCTAAGTTGCTGAAAATTTGCAGAATAACCCTCCAGGATAGGATATTCACCCATAGGTCTAGAATCACGCCATGCAACCGTTCGATCTCAGATCTAAGGGCTCTCGGAAGCCCGTATCATGGGAGAATGGAAAGCCACTACCCAGCCTTTCGCACGCTGGCAGTTCACTACTACTCGTCCCCGCACATCCTTTAATATTACGATGGTTCGGTCCTAGTCGTCCCGTCCTTTCACATTACGACAATTCCACTAATCCTAACCCTCCTCCCAAATCCACAACATTCCAAATCTCCATGATCGGTGGTGAGTACAAGGTTAGAACCATCACCAACAATGAGTTCGACGTCGTCTACACCCGTTCTTCCATGACGGTGAAAGGATGCCTTGCTCGCTTCAGACGCATGTTCGAAAACTCAGATGATGAGTGGGTCGCTGGGCTAGATGTTGAGTACACCACAGTTCTAGGATGAGAGAGGGATCTAAAGGAGGAAGAGAGGAAGAAGCCCGCCGTGATCCAGGTTTGCATGCATGCCTTATGCTTGGTCTACCACATATGCCATGCCGACGTTGAATGCCAGGATTTTAAGAACTTCCTCAAGAGCGACCTAGTCAAATTCGTTACTGTAGACTTTATGAACGACAAAAGAGTCCTGGGTCGGATAGGCCTCATTGTAGGCAACCCCATTTGACCTCCAGAAGAATCGGCTGCTACCCTCCAGTGGTCAGCCTTCAATGCTGACCCTGGCAGGAGCCATGGTTCATCCTTCATACGGTAAAATGGAGAAACGTCATTACACGTTTGATCGTCATGCATGGCAGCGGAATGTACTAGATATAGACCACATCCACTATGCTGCAATGGATGGCTACCTTTGTTTCAATATCTACAAGGGTTGGATGAAGAGCAAGAGCCAAGTGTGCGGTTCAAGCAAAGAAGTATCGGCCAAGAGGAAGAGGGACAAGGACGAAGTCGAGGACGTGGACGAGGACTCCGAGTAAGGTGGCAGTGTTGTTGCTCATGGTGGTTCTAATGCAGTGTCTACCGGATTAGTTGCATAGTTTAATTTCAGGTGTGCTTAGTTTAATTTGAGGGGTGTGTTGTGCTGAGCCCCCAGCAGAACTATGTTATGTTTCTTCTCGTTACTTTAACTCTTTAGTACGTACATGGTAGTATTTCTTACATTTCATCTTTTAGTTGGTATAGTACTACCACTCGTTTCTTCACATTATATACGTACAATATATATGGCCAACATCATATAGCCAGCAGTTTAGTTGTCAAATAATTTCAGGGTGCTTAGTTTTTCAAAGAATTCCAGGGTGCTTAGTTTTATTTAAGGGGTGGGTTGTGCTGGACACCATTATTGTGACTAGCTTTTTAAATAGTACTATATGCATAATTTGGCGACGAGCACTCTCTATATTTACCACCTTTTTTTAATTTCAAGTTTTGCTCCATGGCGCAATCCATCGATACTACTACTGTACAAAAGTATACATTTTTTAAAAGGCTAGAGGGCGGGGCAGTCTAGCTTGGTCGGTTTCACGAGAGGCGGGGGCCTTTGTGATTTGACGGCTCATTACTGCTGGAAGGCGGGGCCTTGTGATTTGACGGCTCGTATAAATGTGCCGATGACCTGAGGAGGAGCAAAGAACCGTGCAGTATACTCAAGTTTTCCACTGGAGTAGTACTACGATGGAGGAGCACGAAATACGGTAGCCCAGTGCCATATGGCGATAACAAATGATCTAATTTGCTAGCCATCTCATTGTTACCATTGTTCTATTCAAGCCTCGCAGAGAACATGACACGTGCGGCGAAACACCCGAAGCAAAAGATGAAACACAGGAGCAAAAGAAGAAGGAAGATTATCACCCCAAATGATCTAATTCACCGCGGAGTCGTAACTGCTTCTTCATCGCCTCCACGACCTCCATCTCCTTGCGCGTCTCCTCTGCCATCTTCTTCATTCTGTCCATGATGTGGGATTTCTCGACACGAGCCTTCATCATTTGTTCCACGGCCGCATTATGTACCTTGAAAGCAGTCGGGTGCTCGATGCGGAGCTTCGCCAACTCCTCCTTCTGTTCCATGACGAGGGCCTGCAGCATCTTCATCGAGGAACTACTATTCTCATGCAGCTTCTTCTAGCCAGTTGATACGTCTCCGTCGTATCTACTTTTCCAAACACTTTTGCCCTTGTTTTGGACTCTAACTTGTATGATTTGAATGGAACTAACCCGGACTGACGCTGTTTTCAGCAGAACTGCCATGGTGTTATTTTTTGCAGAAATAAAAGTTCTCGGAATGACCTGAAAATCCACGGAGCAACTTTTCAAAATTAATAAAAATTACTAGCGAAAGAATTAGCGTTAGGGGGCCCACACCCTGTCCATGAGGGTGGGGGCGCGCCCCCTGCCTCGTGGGCCCCCTGGACGTCCACCGACCTCAACTCCAACTCCATATATTTGCTTTCAAGGAGAAAAAATCAGAAAGAAAGTTTCATCGCGTTTTACGATATGGAGCCGCCGCCAAGCCCTAATCTCTCTCGGGAGGGCTGATCTGGAGTCCATTCGAGGCTCCGGAGGGAGGGATTTGTCGCCGTCGTCATCATCAACCGTCCTCCATCACCAATTTCATGATGCTCACCGCCATGCGTGAGTAATTCCATCGTAGGCTTGCTGGACGGTGATGGGTTGGATGAGATTTACCATGTAATCAAGTTAGTTTTGTTACGGTTTGATCCCTAGTATCCATTATGTTCTGCGATTGATGTTGCTATGACTTTGCTATGCTTAATGCTTGTCACTAGGGCCCGAGTGCCATGATTTCAGATCTGAACCTATTATGTTTTCATATATGTGAGTTCTAGATCCTATCTTGCAAGTCTATAGTCACCTATTATATGTTATGATCCGACAACCCCGAAGTGACAATAATTGGGATACTTCTCGGTGATGACTGTAGTTTGAGGAGTTCATGTATTCACTATGTGTTAATGCTCTAGTCCGGTACTCTATTAAAAGGAGGCCTTAATATCCCTTAGTTTCCATTAGGATCCCGCTACCACGAGAGGGTAGGACAAAAGATGTCAAGCAAGTTCTTTTCCATAAGCACGTATGACTATATTCGGAATACATGCCTACATTACATTGATGAACTGGAGCTAGTTCTGTGTCACCGTATGTTATAACTATTACATGAGGAACCACATCCGACATAATTATCCATCACCGATCCAATGCCTACGAGCTTTTCAAATATTGCTCTTTGCTTAGTTACTTTACCGTTGCTACTGTTACACTTACTACAAAACTGCTACTGTAACTTTTGCCACTGTTACCGTTACTTCCATACTACTTTGCTACTAAATACTTTGCTGCAGATACTAAGTTATCCATGTGTGGTTGAATTGACAACTCAACTGCTAATACTTGAGAATATTCTTTGGCTCCCCTTGTGTCGAATCAATAAATTTGGGTTGAATACTCTACCCTCAAAAATTGTTGCGATCCCCTATACTTGTGGGTCATCAAGACTATTTTCTGGCGCTGTTGCCGGGGAGCATAGCTCTATTCTTTGAGTCACTTGGGATTTATATCTGCTAATCACTATGAGGAACTTGAAAGACGAAAGAATTAACACTTTTCCCTCAACTACGAGGGGAGGTAAGGAACTGCCATCTAGCTCTGCACTTGATTCACCATCTGTTTTGAGTAAGCTTGCGACACCTAAACCTGCTACTGGTATGAATTCTGATATGTCGCATGTTATTGATGATGCCACTTCTACTATGCATGATACTTATGATAAAACTACTTCCGTGCTTGATACTACTATGCCATTAGGTGAATTTCTTGATGAACAACTTGCTAGGGTTAGAGAGAATGAAAATTTTGAAACTGATATTATTGAAGATAGTGATGATGAAGGTTCTCCCGCTAAATATGAATTGCCTGTTGTTCCAGAGGGCTATGTTATGGATGAAGAAACTGCTAGAGATTTTTTTGCTTGCAGTGATAGATCTGATCTTAAGAAGTTATTGGCTAAACTTAAACATAAAACTCTAAATGCTAGAATGAAATATGACCCTACTTTTGTTACTTCACCTATCTTTTTTACTTATAAGGATTATGAATTCTCTGTCAATCCTGAGATAATTGCTTTGGTTGAATCTGATCCTTTTTATGGCTATGAATCTGAAACTGTTGTGGCACATCTTACTAAATTGAATGATATAGCCACCCTATTCACTAATGATGAAAAATCTCGCTACTATTATATCCTTAAGATATTTCCGTTCTCATTAAAGGGTGATGCTAAAACTTGGTTTAATTCTCTTGATCCTGGTTGTGTGCGTAGTCCCCAGGATATGGTTTATTACTTCTCTGCTAAATATTTCCCTGCTCATAAGAAACAAGCCGCCTTGAGGGAAATATATAATTTTGTGCAAATTGAAGAAGAGAGTCTCCCACAAGCTTGGGGGAGGCTTCTCCGGTTACTTAATGCTTTGCCTGATCACTCTCTTAAGAAAAATGAAATACTTGATATCTTTTATAATGGACTAACCGATGCTTCCAAGGACCACTTGGATAGTTGTGCTGGTTGTGTTTTCAGGGAAAGAACAGTCGATCAAGCTGAATTGCTATTGAATAATATGTTGACTAATGAAACTAATTGGACACTTCCTGAGCCAACTCCTGAGCCAATTACTGAACCTATTCCTAAACCAACTCCGAAGAAAAGGGGAGTTCTATTTCTCAGTCCTGAAGATATGCAAGAGGCAAAGAAATCAATGAAAGAGGAAGGTATTAAAGCTGAAGATGTTAAGAATTTACCTCCTGTTGAAGAAATACATGGTCTTAACATACCACCTGTTGAAGAAACACATGGTCTTGATAACCCGACATAGGTAGTAAAGGTAAATTCTCCCTATAGATATGATAAAGTTGAAATCCCCTCTACTAAGTTCCCTATCCAATGTTTAGATGAATTTGATGACATTATGGCTAGGCAAGAAAATTTCAATGCTTATGTTGGTAGAGAATTAAAGAGTAATTCTTACATGATTGGATGCTTGAGTGATTATATGGCTAGAGTTAAAGGTGAGCTTAAACTCATTAGTAAATATGCTTCGATGGTTATCATTCAAGCAGAATAAGTACTTAAAGCTCAAAGCAATCTGCTCGATGAATTAAATAATAAACATGACTTTGCTGTTAGAGTGGCTACTAGAACTGGTAGAATGACTCAGGAACCATTGTATCCTGAAGGTCACCCTAAGAGAATTGAGCAAGATTCTCAGAGAAATAATTTAGATGCACCTAGTCCTTCTAAAAGGAAGAAAAGGAAAAATGATAGGACTTTGCATGCTTCTAGTGAACCTGTTGGAGACACACCTGAGAATCCTAATGATATTTCTATTTCTGATGCTGAAACACAATCAGGTGATGAACATGAACCTAGTGATAATGTTAATGATGATGTTCATGTTGATGCTCAACCTAGCAATAATAATGATGTAGAGATTGAACCTACTGTTGATCTTGATAACCCACAATCAAAGAATCAACATTATGATAAAAGAGACTTAGTTGCTAGGAAGCATGGTAAAGAAAGAGAACCATGGGTTCAGAAACCCATGCCTTTTCCTCCTAAACCATCCAAGAAAAAAGATGATGAGGATTTTGAGCGCTTTGCTGAAATGATTAGACCCATCTTCTTACGTATGCGCTTAACTGATATGCTTAAAGTGAACCCTTATGCTAAATATATGAAGGATATTATTACAAATAAAAGAAAGATACCAGAAGCTGAAATTTCCACCATGCTTGCTAATTATACTTTCAAGGGAGGAATACCAAAGAAACTAGGAGATCCAGGAGTACCAACTATACCATGCTCCATTAAAAGAAACTATGTTAAAACTGCTTTATGTGATCTTGGAGCTGGTGTTAGTGTTATGCCTCTATCTTTATATCGTACACTTGAATTGAATAAGTTGACACCTACTGAAATATCTTTGCAAATGGCTGATAAATCAACTGCTATACCTGTCGGTATTTGTGAGGATGTGCCTGTTGTGGTCGCAAACGTTACTATCTTAACGGACTTTGTTATCCATGATATTGCCGAGGATGATAGTATGTCGATTATCCTTGGTAGACCCTTTTTTAATACTGCAGGGGCTGTTATTGATCGCAACAAAGACAATGTCACTTTTCATATTAATGGTAATGAGCATACGGTACACTTTCCGAGGAAACAACCTCAAGTTCATAGCATCAATTCTATTGGAAAAAGTCCAACTATTATTATTGGAGGTTTTGAATTTTCTCTTCCTACTGTCAAGAAGAAATATGATATTATTATTATTGGGGATGTTCATATCCCCGTTGAGATAACCTAGTGTTATTCAAAATTTCTCCGGTTCCATGTTATTCGGAAAGAGTTTGTTAACAAGACTTGATCGACCTTGTTAGTGGATTCCTTTTGATGATCGTGAGATGGACGAAGTTAGAAGGCACAACCTTCTATACCCTCTTTTTACTTTCTGTTATTTAGAATAAATAAAGCAAAAAATAGTATTTTCTGTCTGTTTTTTGAATTATCCGTGCAATAAAAAATACCCCGAAAATAAAAGTTCTCCAAATGCCTTGCAAATTTAGTATGATTTTTTCTGGAATATTTGAGAATATCTGGCACTGAGAACACAGCAGGGGGAGCTGGCACCTGGACACGAGGGTCCAGGGCGCACCCACCCCTACAGGGCGCGCCCCCTGCCTCGTGGGCCCATGGTGGCCCCCCTCCACTTATTCCTGCACCCACACACTTCTTCTTCCTCCCAAAAAAATCACTATCCAGCTCAAGCACGAGTTCTAGCTCATCTTGCTGCCATTTTCGGTCTCCTTGCTCAAAGCTCCATTCACAAAACTGCTTTGGGGGATTGTTCTTTACTATGTGACTCCTCCAATGGTCCAATTAGTTTTTGTTCTAGTGCTTTATTCATTGCAAATTTTTGCTGCCTAGGTGACCCTGTTCTTGAGCTTGCATGTCAAATTTATGAGGTCCCAAGTAATTCTAATGCATGATATAGGCTCTAGGCACTTGTGGGAGTAGTTGCTATCAGTTTTGTCGAGTTTGATTCACTTTTATTTTGAGTTGCTAAAAATTTCAGAAATTTTTCAGAGGAAGAAATATGTCCAGGAAAATGTACCAAGGTGGTTCTTCAAGAAGGAAAGGACCCAGGCTCGCAATGCGTGAGCAGGACGATGAACCACCAAGGGAAGCTGACGTGCGGCCTTGTGAATGGCTGTTAGAAGAGTTTATGGTTAATGCAGGCATCAATGATGAATTTGATGCATATGTGCGTAATGCCGATCTTGAGGACTTCATGCAAGATAAGTGTCCTTAGTACTACTATTTGACTGATTCATTTGTGAGAAGGTTTAAATTTACATCTTTGTGTAATTCTCCAAGTGTCCTGTTTGATATTTATGATCAATCATATACCATGGACCTAGAAGATTTCACTACTGCTTGCAAACTCCCGTAGTGGGGCAATGTTAATGAACCTCGTAAATCTGAATATAAAGACTTTCTTGCTAGTATCACTGTGGGAGAATCTAGAGAAATAGCACAAGCTACCATATGGAGCATTCATTTTCCTGCTATACATTATTTTGCTCTCTTCATTGGTAGATGCATTAACGATAAGGATGAAGCATGTCACATGTGTGATTCTGATCTTTGTGTTCTCAAGAGTGCTGTATTAGGTAATAAAAAATACAACTTTGGGGCAATTGTTGCACGTAGGTTGCATAAGAATGGTTTATTTGGAGATTTGTTAGGAGAGATTTATGCGACTCGTGTGGCTAATTATCTTGGTATACCTGTACATGAGGATGACAGGGAGTTGCCTCCCGCTTATTTAGATTATAATGCTATGGTCAGTCATCATTTTCTTGAGAGGAATGAACAATTCCTCCAGTATCAACTAATCTTTGACAGACGTTGCGCTGTCCATATTACTCTCCTGCTCCTGCCCTCTTTGATTATTAGGCAAAGGGAAGATATGTTATCACCAGGGAGGAGGCAAATGAGTACGAGAGGAGGACGGAGGCAGCTCGCCGCCATGCTGCAGCCTAGGAGGCAATGGCCGCTGCATCTCAGTACGACCCCAGTTACAACTTCGTATATCAGTCAGGCTACCCATGGCCATAGACCAACTTAGGCCAAAATCCTAAGCTTGGGGGAGTATGTATTTCTCACCGACATTACATTCATGTTCACACACTCATTCTAGTTGACGGTGCTCATATTCTTTCATTGTACTATCCATGCTAGTTTAAATTCTTTTTCTAGTTTTCTTCTTGTGTGTTTGATAAACCTTAAGAAAAACCAAAAAAAATTAGTTAGTGTACTTTCCATGCTTGTAGTAGTAATCAAAAGAAAACCCAAAAAGATTTCTTGTTCTTCTTCTTTACTTGTTGGGAGCTTTCCCGTGTAAATAGTTTTATTTCCTTTTCTTTTCCTTTGGGGGTCGAGAGGAGAAGACCATAATGAAAATGTTAAGCAGCTCTTATATGCATGATTGTTGATTTAACTAAGAGCCCATATTATCTTGTCTTCTCCCTTGAGTTGAATTCTTTCAGATTCCAGCTTAGTCCAATGCACGTGCACTATTATTATTATCCACATTGTTTGGTCATGCAAGTGAAAGGCAATAATGACGATATATGATGGACTGATTGAGATGAGAGAAGCTGGTATGAACTCGACCTCTCTTGTTTTTGTAAATATGATTAGTTCATCGTTCCTGATTCAGCCTATTATGAATAAACATGTTTGCAATGACAATTAGAGATTATAGTTGCTTATGCCATGCTTTATTAGCTATGAGTTTGTAATGGTTTACCTTGTGTGCCAACATGCTATTAAAATGGTTGTGATGTGGTATGATAGGGTGGTATCCTCCTTTGAATGATTCGAGTGACTCGACTTGGCACATGTTCACGCATGTAGTTGAAACAAAATCAACATAGCCTTCACGATATTTATGTTCGTGGTGGATTATATCCTATTCATGCTTGCACTCGGTGTTTATTAATTTTAATGCATGTTCATGACTGTTGTCGCTCTCTCAGTTGGTCGCTTCCCAGTCTTTTGCTAGCCTTCACCTGTACTTAGAGGGAATACTGTTTGTGCATACAAACTCCATAAACCCCAAAGTTATTCCATATGAGTCCACCATACCTTCCTTTATGCGGTATTCACCTACCGTTCCAAGTAAATTTGTATGTGCCAAACTCCAAACCTTCAAATGAAATTTTGTTTTGTATGCTCGAACAACTCATGTATCAACTAGGGTTGTCTGTATCTTCCATGTTAGGCGGGTTATTCTCAAGAGGAGTGGACTCCGCTCCTCATTCACGAGAAAATGGCTGGTAGGCGGGATGCCAGTCCCATGCTCAAATCAAATCAAAATAATTAAACAAAACTCCCCCGGGATTGTTGCTAGTTGGAGGCACCCGTTGTTTCGGGCAAGCCATGGATTGATGCTTGTTGGTGGCGGGGGAGTATAAACTTTACCATTCTGTTTGGGAACCGCCTATAATGTGTGTAGCATGGAAGATATCGAGATCTCATAGTTGTTATGTTGACAGTGAAAGTATACCGCTCAAAATGTTATTCATCTCTATTTCAAAATCGAGCTCTGGCACCTCTACAAATCCTTGCTTCCCTCTGCGAAGGGCCCATCTATTTACTTTTATGTTGAGTCATCACCATCTTATTAAAAAGCACCCGCTGGAGAGCACCGCTGTCATTTGCATGCATTACTATTAGTTTATATTGGGTATGACTATGACTGGATCTCTTTTACCATGAATTACAATGTTTAGTCAGTCCTTGATCTTTAAAGGTGCTCTGCATTTATGTTTTGCGGTCTCAGAAAGGGCTAGCGAGATACCATCTTGTCATATCATATTATGATTGTTTTGAGAAAGTGTTGTCATCTGAGTTCTATTATTATTGCTCGCTAGTTGATTATGCCATTGATATGAGTAAACATGAGACCTAAGTGTTATTGTGAATATGGTAAGTTCATAATCTTTTCTGAAAACTTGAATGCTGGCTTTAGATATTTACAACAACAAGCAAACAGAGTTTGTAAAAGTTATTCTTTATCACTTTCAGTTTATCAACTGAATTGCTTGAGGACAAGCAAATGTTTAAGCTTGGGGGAGTTGATACATCTCCGTCGTATCTACTTTTCCAAACACTTTTGCCCTTGTTTTGGACTCTAACTTGCATGATTTGAATGGAACTAACCCGGACTGACGCTGTTTTTAGCAGAACTGCCATGGCGTTATTTTTGTGCAGAAATAGAAGTTCTCGGAATGACCTGAAAATCCACGGAGCAACTTTTCAGAATTAATAAAAATACTGGTGAAAGAATTAGCGTCAGGGGGCCCACACCCTATCCACGAGGGTGGGGGGCGCGCCCCCTCCCCTAGGGCGCGCCCCCTGCCTCGTGGGTCCCCTGGACGTCCACCGACCTCAACTCCAACTCCATATATTTGCTTTCGCAGAGAAAAAAATCAGAGAGAAAATTTCATCGCGTTTTACGATACGGACCTGCCGCCAAGCCCTAATCTCTCTCGGGAGGGCTGATCTGGAGTTCGTTCGGGGCTCGAGAGAGGGGGATTCATCACCGTCGTCATCATCAACCATCCTCCATCACCAATTTCATGATGCTCACCACCGTGCATGAGTAATTCCATCGTAGGCTGGCTGGACGGTGATGGGTTGGATGAGATTTACCATGTAATCAAGTTAGTTTTGTTAGGGTTTGATCCCTAGTATCCATTATGTTCTGAGATTGATGCTGCTATGACTTTGCTATACTTAATGCTTGTCACTAGGGCCCGAGTGCCATGATTTCAGATCTGTACCTATTATGTTTTCATGAATATATGTGAGTTCTTGATCCTATCTTGCAAGTCTATAGTCACCTATTATGTGTTATGATCCGACAACCCCGAAGTGACAATAATCGGGATACTTCTCGGTGATGACCGTAGTTTGAGGAGTTCATGTATTCACTATGTGTTAATGCTTTGGTCCAGTACTCTATTAAAAGGAGGCCTTAATATCCCTTAGTTTCCATTAGGACCCCGCTGCCACGGGAGGGTAGGACAAAAGATGTCATGCAAGTTCTTTTCCATAAGCACGTATGACTATATTCGGAATACATGCCTACATTACATTGATGAACTGGTGCTAGTTCTGTGTCACCCTATGTTATACTATTACATGAGGAATCGCATCCGACATAATTATCCATCACTGATCCAATGCCTGCGAGCTTTTCACATATTGCTCTTTTCTTAGTTACTTTACCGTTGCTACTGTTACAATTACTACAAAACTGCTACTGTTACTTTTGCCACTGTAACCGTTACTTCCATACTACTTTGCTATTAAATACTTTGCTGCAGATACTAAGTTATCCAGGTGTGGTTGAATTGACAACTCAACTGCTAATACTTGAGAATATTCTTTGGCTCCCCTTGTGTCGAATCAATAAATTTGGGTTGAATACTCTACCCTCGAAAACTGTTGCGATCCCCTATACTTGTGGGCTATCACCGGTGTTCTTCTCCTTCAACATGTCGAGCTCGTGGCAGAGCTTCGCCTTGTCCTCCTGAAGTTGTCGGATTTCATCGGTCGCCTTCTTCTACGAGGCAATGCTCTTCTTCAGCAGCATCACCAAGCCAGCAGTCAACTCCCCCTACTTATTGAGCTCAGCGGGCATGTCGTCGAGGCCTCCTTCAGTAGCTCCACCAAGCCGTGGATGAACTCCTACTTACTGAGGTGCTTATTGAGCTGATCGGGCACGCCGTCGAGGGATAACGACTCCAGCGCCGCCGGCTCGGCAAGTTCGCCTCAACGGCTAGGGCACTCCTGGGAGCCATCGCCTGCCTGTGAGAGATCTTTCGAGGTCTCTGCGTGGTGGCGAGCCCTCTTTTTTTCTGCAGCCTTGGTTGCCGCTCTTACGAGTAGTTCTCGACCTAGAGCTTTGCTCACCGGCCATGGCAAGGACAGACGAAGAAGAAGCACTTATGAGGAGGAAAGGTAGAGTAATTTTCGGTTAGGTAGTTCCCCCTTTTATAACCTAAGTACTAGCACTAGTACTAATACCTGCATAGTGGGAACACGTTCAGGTTTGGAACGTACTAGTAGGTGTGAGTAGGCTTTCGATGTGATGGGAACAAGGTAAAGATTAATTGATGGTTTTGGTTTCGAGTCCCGAAACGGCTCCCGATGAGTTTAGTGGAACATAACTTTCAAGTAGACTACACTGCTCAAATGCGTAAATATTATGTTGCTGTCAAAAATTGGCACAAAATACGAAGGAGACCAATGGAAGTACTACTAGCAACCCATGATTTAACTACTCACATGTGCGCAGTGGAGTAGTAATGTCTTTCTTCCGCCCTCACGTCCACTCAATTTGCATGCGCTGTATTAATTGACCATCAATGAAGTGAACGACTTTACACGCGTCAAATTATCACATGGGGTGGATCTTGGTACAAAATTGCGTCCGCTCGTGTACCCGCATGTGCGTGCAAGGGAATGAGTGCATGCTTGGCGTGCGTGCACATCTTCGCTTTGTGCATGTACCGCCAGTATGGCTTAGGGAGGACGAGTACATTCTTCTGGAACCAGCAGCATGTCACTATGATCAATCCACACAAGGAGGTCGCGACAATGCCTCCACATGCGCCATGTGGCATCATGAACTATAAGAGAGACACTATGTAGCGTGCCATTGGAATTCTAATTTACGTGTTTTGCACATACTCGAAGTACTAACAAGGTACACGTGTATTGCACGCATCGGATTTTGCAACCAAATTATGAATAAATACCACACTATAGCATGTAAGCTCCGAGTCATATATGCCTGATGTAGACCTTCGTTTAATTCTTATAGTTCATGTCATTCAAAATCAATTAGTTTTTTATAAAAAATGTAGGGCCACTTGGATTCATAGGATTTCCAAACCGCGGGAATAGGAAAAACATGGGATTATAGTGGAATATCGTCTTGAATCCTACAGGATTGTATGAGTGTTTGATTGTGCATAGAAAAAACGTAGAATTCTTTCGGAGAGGTTTGAGTGGATGGGATGTTTCCTATGAAATCTAGTGCAAATGAATCATATGGAAAAATTCCTATGGTTTACAATCCTACGAATCAAACAACCAAGATAGGAAAAATTCCTAAGGATTAGAATCCTCCAAAATTCCTTTGAGAATCCTTTGAATCAAAGAAGCCCTTAATCTGTTTTATGATCCATGGAATTGTGCGTTGTAAAGCATAAAGTAAAAAAAAATAATGGCAATTCAACTAGAAAAAAAGTTTGGGCAGTTATGATACGGAAGATTCTAGAACAAAGGAGAACCACTGTTGTTTTGAGGTTTGTGCATTATGCTTAAGTTCAACCATGGAGTCTGCTAGATTGTACATGTGGAAAAATCCGGTGGGGGTCTAGAAGATGGTGTGAGGGGCCGAGTGGAGGGAGACTATGAAGGAGTGTACAAGTGCGAGATCGATATTTAGAGAGAGGGGGCGAGAACGTGCGCTGTTGCGCGCAGTGGCGGAGCCATGAAAAATAAATGAGCTAGGGGGCCAAGCATTGATAATCCTTTACGAGGAGGGCCAATTCATGAACTTAAACCATTTTTACCAGCAATTGTCTAATGATCACATTCATATTAGCCTCGATATATAGTGATATTAGGGGGGCAGGGCCCTTGCTGCCCCATGTCTTCGCCATTGTGCGCGCGTCTGAGAGATGAAGCAGAAGGCATGGATGATGAGAGGGGGATGTTGGATATATAATTAATGTGGGTGTATTAGCAATATATGTAGGGGTTGTTTAGTTCTAGGCCTAGGAGTGCCACACTATGCCATACAATGTTGCCAAACTTGCCTAAGGTTAGTTCTTCAAAATGAGAGCCACAAGTTGGCAAGCCTAAGGGAATCTTGCCACACTTGTTGTGTGTATGTGATGTGGGACCATAGTGTGGCTTGCCTAAGATGTGGCTTGAACCAAACACACACCTAAGTTGGTCAAATTTGCCTAACCTTAGGTGCGGCAAACTTTGGCAAACTTAGTCTCAAACCAAACAACCCCGTAATCCTATATAGAGAGGTATAGATTGATCGATGTGGACGTGGGAAAGAGGGTGAGACCTCACTAGATATATAGATTGATCGGTTTGTGTGGAAAACTATGAAAGACCTAGCTATATATACACACACACACATAGCGCATGCATGCGTGAGAGATAAAGAATGCCTGATATGATGGAGAGGGGGATGTGTGTGGGTGTGTGCCTTCATGGGAGACCGACCTGAAGAAAAAGATTGCATGTGTGCGATGGATAATGCCGACTGGTAGTGTGTGTGCATGCATGCACGAGAGAAAGTTAGTGGTACAATTATAAAGAGAAGACGACTGTGTGGGTGTAAAAGACTAGGTGAGGTCACAATCAATGTAAAGTTGAATTCAAATATTTGAATAAGAGATCATGATGTTTGAAACCCATGCATGCATGAATATAATGGAGATCTACACGGTGTGGTTTGGAAACGAGCATGTTGTAACGTAAACACATTGAACAAGGTCAGACTGATTTGAATTTGAGATACCGATGGCAGACATCATTTAGCCACATTGCATCCGTGCATGGACACACTATTCTAATTGGAGACGATGGGTGGCTTTCGCATCACATACCTATATCTATACCCCTATATATATTATATATATTATATTTTTTATATTGTGTGCGGGTAACTTTAACTTTGAAAGATGGTCGTTGGATGAGGCGAATCTGATGGTGCAGAGAAGGCAAATTTGAGCACTACTGGCCGTTGGATATCATCTAGATTCCACCATATTCCGCCATGTACAATCTAGAAGGCTCCATGATTGAACTTAAGCATAATGCACAAACCTCAAAACACAAGCACTTCTTCTTTGTTCTAGAATCTTCCGTATCAGAATTGCCCAAATGTTTTTCTACATGATTTTCTATTATTTGTTTTTACTTTATGTCTTACAACGCACAATTCCATGAATCTTAAAATAGATTAGATTTCTTATAAAAACTAGATGATTTTGAATGAAATGAACTATAAGAATTAAACGAACATCTAGATCATGCATATATGACTCAAAGCTTACATGCTATAATGTGGTATTTATTCATAATTTGGTTGCCAAATCTCATGCGTGCAATGCACATGTACCTTACTAGTCTAAATGGTGTTTGTGTGTGTTTGTGTGTGTGTGTTGCGCGTGTTGAGGTGCAAATTGTCTTTTTTGGGTACACGTTAAGCTTTTTCTCCCGAAATTTCAAGCCGCGCCTTGTTATGCCGAAATTTCAAGCTAGCGTCTCTGTCTATCGTGCTTCGAAACTCCTGCCTCTTCAACCCGTGCCTTGTTACCCCGAAATATTTAAGATATATCTTTGTCTTGTTGTGCTTCGACAACTCCCTCCATCTCAACCCGCGCCTTGCTATCCAAAATTACAACGCGCACGAAAACTCCCACCTCCTGTGAAATCCCGACACGCGAAATGCCCGTGGTAACCCTGAACCGAAAGAACCGCCTCAAATCGGTGGGGGTACTTTCATAACTTACCCCACATTTCGGACAAGCGCGTCCCTAAGCCATGGTTCCCCACTCCCATCCCATCCGCCCACCCATTCGTACACCGAGGCCGCAAAAACCCGCGAAGCCCCACACCCTCCTCCGTTTGCCACCCAGCCGGAGCCTCTTCCCCGACGACGTCGTCCACAGCAACACCTCGACGTCCCTCATTCACCGTACCGGATGAGGATTCATCGTCGATCTCGTCGTCCCACCGGTTCAGCCACCCCGTCTTCCACCTCCAAGGAGCTGCCCTGATGTTCCTCTCGTCTTTCGCGCCACCTCCATTCCCACACCACCGTCTTCACCTGCACCACCGGAAGAGCATCATCATCACCATCTCCTCGGATGAAGCTGTAGCCTAATCAGCGCTACCAAAGAGGTTGTACACTAATCGCCGCATTTTCTTCTTGATTCAATCTCACGGTGCTGCCGGCGCTTGGTCCTAAGCTGACACGGTGTGGCTCCATCCACGGCGGTGTCGCCGGCCACTTCCTCCATGGTCTCTCTCCCTCGGCAGTGAGGTCTGATGAAGCCATGTACCTAGGGTAGGGTCATGGACCTGTCCAAGATACCCTCCCCAAGGACATCTCTAGAAGAAACCACTTGTCAGTCGACCTGGAAGGATTCCACTCGACGGACTTGAAGACACTCGACCATGAAGCCAACCACTCGACTGCTAGGAGATCTGAAGTCAGTCTGCACACAAACGATCGGTCATTAAGTAGCTTTTATGGTCATCATAGCACTTTATGTGGGATGTTACCAATAACTCCCGATCTTAATGTACTTTAAACCCTACATAACTGAGGGCCGGAGGGGTCTGGCAAACTCTATATAAGCCACCCCCTCCTCAGTGTCAAGGGTTCGCACCCCTGTAACTCTTACGCACATAATCCAGTCGACCGCCTCCGGGCTCTGAGACGTAGGGCTGTTACTTCCTCCGAGAAGGGCCTGAACTCGTAAACATCTTGCGTATACAACTACTCCATAGCTAGGATCTTGCCTCTCCATTCCTACCCCCTATTCTACTGTCAGACTTAGAACCACGACAGTTGGCGCCCACCATGGGGCAGGTGTCTTAGCAACTTATTGGAGAAGTTGCAATTGTTTCGATCTCCTTCATCATGGTTTCAGGCGGAGTTTTGGTTGAGGGCCGCAAGATCTGTCTCGGCACGCTCACGTTCATCACCGATGACTCTGCTTGGCTTCAGGAGGCTCCACTCAACATTGACGCGCTCCCCGTCCGCGGGGCGACACACTTTCATGCGTGCGTTCGCGGCGTCCTCCTGCGGCAACCGTCGACCCAGTATCGATCAACCCCTGTGTCGTCCTCCCTCCCTATTTCCTACTGGCGTAAGTGCTCCGGCCGGTCGAGGCTTCAGCGGTGGGTGAGGCACGCGGTGGCTCGCCAGTCGGCCACTCCCCAAGTCGCGACGATCGAGCCCGACGAATCTCTCTATGGCCTGTTCGACTGGCTCCGTAGAGACTGCATCCAAGTGCGACATCAGTGATCCAGCGGCGGAGGTTCTGATGGTCAATGGACCATGCAGTCCTCCCGGTTTTCCCCGCACAGACGGAGTTGATGGCGGAGGTGATCCGGCACACGCCCACGAAGAATATCAGCCCGAGCCCCTCACGTCGCTACAAAGGGAAGAGCTTCGCCGCCGGAACATGGATGCGCTGCATACTCCTATCGTTGGAGAAACCCCTGAGGCTCGTGCCTTAGAGGACGCGTGTTTGGCCAACTTGGCTGAGCGTACTCGACTGGAGAACCTCCAGTGAGCACTCAACGAGCGTGCGCGGCAACGGGTTCCAGAATTCAGTCGACGTTAACTCTTTCCACCACCGACTCAGGTATATCGAACTCCGATTCAGAATCTAGCAGCTGCAGCCCGTATAGCAGAGTCGATTCAGCCTTCCCAGTCAGAGGCTGGCAGAGGCTTGCTACAGACCTGAGATTTACTCCGGGCAGCAGGAGATCAAAATTCAGCCGTATCGCAGTCACGGAACAGGATTCACAGCAGATCCGTCGCTGCGAATACAGTCCAGTCGGCCCATAGCCCAAGATCGCCCCCGAGGCGTGAGGGATGTGGAGGTCGGTGTGATCAGTACAATGACCGATTCGATCGTGATGATCGATGTCGAGTGCCCACTCCTCCCCCAAGGGGTGGGTCGTACGCGCCTCGACAGCAAGATGACAGACGCCAACACAGTGTTGGGCGAAGGGTTCCAGTCGACCCCAGGGAACCAGGCTTTGATGCGAGATCCATTATCATTCAAGGTCTGGTCGACAGGAACAGAGCTCACCGAGAAGGCCATGACAGAGATGTGCCCACCAGTAGCAGAGTTCATGTCTCAGGACCAGAGTGTTTTAGCAGAGCCATCAGGGCCGCGGTGATTCCTCCCAACTTCAGGTTAGCGACCGGAGTCAGTAAGTTCACTGGTGAGTCCAAGCCCAATACTTGGCTTGAGGACTACCGAGTGGCTGTTCAGATTGGCGGCGGCAATGATGAGGTAGCCATGAAACACCTACCTCTTATGTTGGAGGGCTCGGCCAGAGCATGGCTGAATCAGTTGGCACCTAGTAGCATTTACTCCTGGGAAGATCTTGCCCGAGTGTTTGTCAGAACATTTGAAGGAACTTGCAAGCGACCAGCAGGGTTGACAGAGCTGCAGGTTTGTGTGCAAAAGTCGAATGAAACTCTGAGAGATTACATCCAAAGATGGATCACACTGCATCACACGGTAGAGAATGTATCTGATCACCAGGCAGTCTGTGCCTTCAAGGAAGGCGTTAAGAACAGAGAGGTAAGTTTGAAATTCGGTTGGACCGGAGACATGACCATGAGTCGAATGATGGAGATTGCCACCAAGTATGCCAATGGTGAAGAAGAGGATCGGCTCCAGAGTGGCAAGTACAAGCCAGCCGCTCATGAAACCGGGGGAGGAAACTCCAGTCAGAAGCAGAAGCGGAAAGCCGAGCTGGCTGCTCCTGGAGAAGCCTTGGCCGTGACTCAAGGAAAGTTTAAAGGGAAACCCAAAGGATCTTGGAACCCTAAGAAGGTGAAGGACAAGGAAGGAAGTGACGTGATGGATTTGCCGTGCCACATCTACACGAAGAAAGATGAGGAGGGTAAATTCATTTACCCGAAACATACCACTCGACAGTGTCGGCTCTTGATCCAGCAATTCCAGGGGAAACAACCCAAAGATAAAGAAAAGAAGTCGGACAAAGTTGAAGACAAAGAAGATAACGATGATGGATATCCCCAGGTAAATTCCACCCTGATGATTTTTGCTGATGTTGAAAGCAAAAGTCGATTGAAAGTTATCAGCTGAGAGGTGAATATGGTTGCTCCGGTGACACCCAGTTATCTGAAGTGGTCTCAGACTACCATCACATTCGACCAGTCCGATCATCCGACACACATAGCCACCCCTGGGAGGCAAGCTTTGGTGGTCGACCCAGTCGTCGAAGGCACTCGACTGACTAAAGTCTTGATGGATGGTGAGGGAGTCCTGGACTAGGGGGTGTCCGGATAGCCGGACTATCATCATCGGCCGGACTCCAAGACTATGAAGACACAAGATTGAAGACTTCGTCCCGTGTCCGGATGGGACTTTCCTTGGCGTGGAAGGCAAGCTTAGCGATATGTATATGTAGATCTCCTACCATTGTAACTGACTCTGTGTAACCCTAGCCCTCTCTGGTGTCTATATAAACCAGAGGGTTTTAGTCCGTAGGACGAACAACCATTACAACAATCATACCATAGGCTAGCTTCTAGGGTTTAGCCTCCTTGATCTCGTGGTAGATCCACTCTTGTACTACCCATATCATTAATATCAATCAAGCAGGAGTAGGGTTTTACCTCCATCGAGAGGGCCCGAACCTGGGTAAAAACATCATGTCCCTTGTCTCCTGTTACCATCCGCCTAGACGCACAGTTCGGGACCCCCTACCCGAGATCCGCTGGTTTTGACACCGACATTGGTGCTTTCATTGAGAGTTCCTCTGTGTCGTCACCGATAGGCTTGATGGCTTCTTCAATCAACAACAACGCAGTCCAGGGTGAGACTTTTCTCCCCGGACAGATCTTCGTGTTCGGCGGCTTTGCACTGCGGGCCAATTCACTTGGCCATCTGGAGCAGATCGAAAGCTACGCCCCTGGCCATCAGGTCAGATTTGGAAGCCTAAACTTCACGGCTGACATCCACGGAGACTTGATCTTCGATGGATTCGAGCCACAGCCGAGCGTGCCGCACTGTCACGATGGGCATGATTTAGCTCTGCCGCCGGACAATACCCTGGAGGCCGCACACGAATCCGCTCTGACCCATAGTTCGGAGCCGACTGCGCAGATCGAGGATAGGTGGCTGGACACCGCCTCGGGGGCTGCAACTTCTACGGTGATGGAGCCGAATACTGACCTCGTCCTTTGCAAAGCTCGTGACTCCGAGGTGCCGGACTCCTTGCCGGACTCCGAACCTCCTGCGCCCCTGCCAATCAAATCCGATCGGGCGCCAATCATGAAGTTCACCGTTGCGGACATCTTTCAGCACTCACCCTTTGGCGACATCCTGAATTCGCTAAAGTATCTCTCGTTATTAGGAGAGCCCTGGCCAGACTGCGGCCAGGATGGTTGGGATGCGGACGACAAAGAAATTCAAAGCCCACCCACCACCCACTTTGTAGCCACTGTCGATGATTTAACCGACATGCTAGACTACGACTCCGAAGGCATTGACGGTATGGACGACGATGGCGGAGACGACCAAGAACCAGCGCCTACAGGGCACCGGAAAGCTACCTCAATTCATGATATATACATGGTGGACACCCCAAAAGGGAGCGATAACGAGGAACAACGGGATGCGGCGAAGGATAATTCCCCCAAAAAACAGCCAAAACGGCGACGCAAGCGCCGCCCCAAGTCCCGCCTCGATAACAACAACACTCATAATGACCCAGCCATAGAGTAGGGCAAACCAGTGGGCGACGAACATGCAACCAAGCAGCCACCCGAACAGGATGAATCGGATAATCAACTAATCCTCGGCGAAAACAACAGTCCAGACGATCTCACGCCGGACATACCACCGGAGCATAAGAACCTTCAAAAAAGGCTTGTCGCCACTGCAAGAAGTTTGAAGAAGGAGAAACGGAAGCTCAAAACAGCGGAAGACATACTCAGAATGAGGTGGAGCAAAGTACTCAAGATCGCGGACAAATACGGCAATAGCCATCAAACAAAGAGCTACCCGAAGCGCAAGCTGCTACCCGAATTCGACGAGGAGGCCGTAGAGCCCCCAAAATCAAAAAGCAAAGAGGCCGCCTGGCCGGATAGATGACCAGATGACAGGCCAAGAGCGGCAAGAGGCGCCGCACTGTATCCGGCACATGGCACAAATAAATATCCTCGCAAAACGGATGCCCCGATCAGGTCCATTTAAGGGCCAAAGAAGAGGGCCCCAGGAAGCAACACAACACGCCGCGCGTTCGAAGATAACGGCACACCTAAATACAGGGGTGCCGCACACCCACTATGTCTCACCGATGAGGTGTTGGATCATGAATTTCCAGCAGGGTTCAAACCCGTAAACATAGAGGCATACGACGGAACAACAGACCCCGGAGTCTGGATTGAGGATTACATCCTGCACATACATATGGCCAGAGGAGACGATCTCCACGCCATAAAATATCTACCCCTCAAGCTCAAAGGGCCAGCTCGGCATTGGCTCAAAAGCCTCCCAGAAAATACCATTGGAAGTTGGGAAGAGCTCGAGGACGCGTTTAGAGCAAATTTTCAGGGGACTTATGTCCGCCCTCCGGATGCAGACGATTTAAGTCACATAACTCAACAGCCCGGAGAATCAGTGTGCAAATTCTGGAACATGTTCCTCACAAAAAAGAACCAAATAGTCGACTGTCCGGACGCTGAAGCCTTAGCAGCTTTTAAACATAATGTCCGAGACGAATGGCTCGCCAGACACCTCGGCCAAGAGAAGCCGAGAACAATGGCCGCGCTAACAAGCCTCATGACCCGCTTTTGCGCGGGGGAAGATAGCTGGCTAGCAAGATGCAGCACCAGTGACCCGAGTACATCCGATATTAGAGATGGAAACGGAAAATCACGGCGCAGAAAGGACCAGCGCCGAAATAAAGAAAACAGCCCAAAGAATACGGCGGTCAACGCCGGATTCAAAAGCTCGCGGCCGAACAATAAAACACTGCCTCTTAAGGACAAAAGTGATGAGCTATCCAACCTAAACAAAATTTTGGATCGGATATGTCAAATCCACAGCACCTCCGGGAAGCCTGCAAACCACACCCACCGAGATTGTTGGGTCTTCAAACAGTCCGGCCGACTCAACGCCGAACACAAGGGGCTCGACGCGCCAAGCGAGGATGACGACGAACCCCACCAGCAGAGCGCCGGAAAACAAAAGACTTTCCCACAAGAAGTCAAAACAGTAAATTCACTTCACGTGATAATACGGAACAATAGTGCGGCACCCGCTAAAGTACGGGTCGCACAGTCCACCCCAGCGGAACCCCGAGATTGGATGTCAAAACCAATTACTTTCGACCACCTGGACTATTCCAGAAGTATTTGAAACACAGGATGGACTGCTCTGATATTGGATCCTATATCGACGGACTACAATTTACACAAGTCCTAATGGATGGCGGCAGTGATTTAAACCTGCTATATCCGGACACAATCCGCAAGTTGGGGATAGACCCTACTAAAATTCGCCATAGCCGCACTTCCTTCAAGGGAGTGACGCCAGGCCCTTACGCCAAGTGCACGGGCTCCTTACTATTAGAAGTTGTGTTCGGATCACCCGACAACTCCCGCCGCGAAAAGCTAATCTTCCATGTCACCCCATTCAAAAGTAGCCATCAAGCACTATTGGGACGCGAAGCTTTCGCCCGCTTCAACGCAATACCGCACTACGCGTCTCTTACACTTAAAATGCCCGGTCCACGCGACATCATCTCATTAAAAGGTCGTTCAAGACCCCGGACACGGCTAGGCGAGTCCGGCATAAATAAACTAGGGGCTCCCTAGCCGCACACCCCTTCACAAGGGGTTGTGCGTATGAGCAATAAAGAGCCAGTAAAAGCTCAACTTTATTCATTTATTCATGCTCTGTTTTAAATACATTTTTCACACGATTTCTTTTCAAACTAAGTTCCTCTCTTTTACAGATGAACAGCGTGTTACACCCATCCAGGATACAGCACAACGGAGACACAGGCGCAGACGTGCAGTAGGGACCCGTTACAAGGATTCTTTTCAGATTAAGACCCTGCATAAACCTTTTTTACTGTCTCTTGTTGCTATACATCCCCTGGCTTTTCACTATAGCCAGAGAGGAGGCTGGCGTTTTGGCATCGGCCGCGTCAGAGGATCTCGCGTGTACCTGGACACTAGGGGCTTAGGGCATTGATCTGCCCGTCATCATAAAGACCGAACACCTCAGGGAGTGTTCGGCGTCTCGAGTTAGGCCTTATATGCATCAGCTCCGAATCATGTCTTTGGTCAAATTTTGGGTTTGCCCAGCTCCTGTGTTTTGCTGCCTTATGTTCCGTATCATCCAGGAGAACTACTGCGATTGTGCCCCGGTTCGGCCGGGTGAGCACCTCAATAGAGAAAGCCGAAAACTGACTGTCATGATGTAGCGAGAGACTGGTCAACCACTCGATCGACCTCCGGAATGTTTAGAATTCCTCCGCTTTGATGAAGGACCGCTTCCCGGTCAGGCGCACACGCGCCTCAGATCCGGAGAGCGCGGTGCCCCTACGGGCTATATCGTAGCCCCACCTTCGAACTCCTATGGCTAAGTGAAAGTGATAAAGCATTATAGTCCGGTTGCCTCGTTTTCTACGCTACCACCTCCTTCACAGGACCAAGACGTTGGATTAAGTGTGAAAATGCGCTATTTCGCAAACACCCCCGCACCATGTGCGTGGGGGCAGAAGCCGAAGACTGCCATCTTTCAGGTTATACGCAAGTATACATTAACGGCCGCACAGGAGGTATTTCAATACTTGAACGCACAAGTACAAAAAGCTCTTATATTATAAACATCATTTTACAAACCATAAAGTTCATTTGAACATGACATTTTTTGAGCACTGCGACTCTATTACACGAGCACCACGCACAACTTCCCCAAAATAGTGCTCGGCGGGTAACCAGCTCTCGTCCGAACCCCGGGTTGCAACAGCGGTGGCGTCCATTTCCGTCCAGTATGTCTTCACACGGGCGAGGGCCATCCGTGCACCCTCTATGCAAGCCGACCGCTTCATCGCCTTTATATGTGGCACCGCCCCAAGGAATTGCTGCAATAAGCCGAAATAGCTCTTCGGCTTGGGCCTATCCGGCCAGACATGAGCCACGATATCCGTCATGGCAAGTCCGGACAATCTATTCAGCTCAGCCCACTCAGCCAAGCGATCGGTCAACGGAAGTGAATGCTCCAGACTATGGAATTGAGACCAAAAAAGCTCCGTCTCGTGATCCTTTTGACTTTGGAAGTGCACAACAGCATCTGCCGCACTCGCCGCTAAATCCATATAAGGATCCTCCGGACCCCGCAGCTGGCCAAGCTGAGCATACTTCGGATCTGTAAACCTCCTGCGCAGCAGAAAGGGCTTGCCAGCCGCAATATCCCCGGCTTGGCGCAGCTCCTCTTTTATAGCCCTCATTGCAGAACGGGCATCCTTGGCTTCGGTGGTGGCCTTCCTCAAGTCTTCTTGCTCTGCTGGGCGTTCTTTTTCAAGAACCTCATAGCGGTCGGTAACATCTTTTAACTTCACGGCCATTTCGGCCATCTCCTCCTTGCTTCGGCAGTGAGCAGCCCTTTCGGCTTCTAGCTCTTCGGCCGCCCTTGAGGCAGCCGGATCACTCCTTCTGGCCTGCACCTTGGCTTGAGCAAGTTCTGCCCGAGGGCCCTCCACAGCAGCGGCACCATCTGCATTAAGCACACATGTTGTAAGGAGTGGGCTTCAGCTCCCTTACTAGGTGACCACGGAGAAACATCCTACCTTGTGACTCGTCAAGTCGCTTATTGACCAGCGCGATGTCCGCATCCGCAACGTCGAATTGCCGCTTTAGTTCGGCAACTCCATAAGTCCGGCTGGCCGCCGGACTATCCGCCACCTGCATAGGGAAGGCGAAACTTAATTCCTGCGATTTTGATCCTCGGCACGCTGTCGCTTTCGACAACATACCGAGTCTCAGGGGCTACTATCTATACAGGGCGCACTTTATGTGTAAAACTGTCAAAAGGTATGTCATTTTTACGTACCTCAAACCCCGCCAGCAAACTTCTGACGGCATCATGCAACCCGCCTTCGGCAGACGAAATTCTTCCAATCACCACACTCATTAATGTACGGTGACCTTCTGAGATAGACGCCCTCTCAAGCAGATCCTTCAGCTCCCTCGGCCGCACTCCTGTTGGTGCCGAACTCTCCGGCCCTGCCGGACTCGGGGATACCCTCCGCGATGACACCTCAGGTTCGTCCGCTCGACCTGATGGTGCGGCAGATGGAGGCGTCTCGCTCTCCACCATCTCCGGACGAAGGTCCCCCGAAGACGAGCTCATCTGAGAAGGACAGAGATCTGAACTACAAGGTAAAAACTTCGGTTATCCTCAGAAGCAAAAATAGGTATGTCTTTTATTACAAAACTCCCCTTTTTCTACTTACGGCTCGCTGGAGGGCTGATTCCTTAAGGGAGATAGTGCGGCCGGGGCCTCCCCAAACGCAGGACCCTCTGGTGAAGATCTCTTCCCCCGCTTCGAGGCCTTGGCCTCCGGGTTTTCGGAAGCAGTCCTTTTCCCCCTTGGAAGGAGGGATTCTCGATCCCCCCTTTCTCAAAGGCCTCCTTGGTAGAGGCGGTAGTTTCTCTGAAGGCGCAACCTCCAGCATCCTGACCAGCACGGGATCCGGCGCGGTCTCCGGGAGGGGGGGGGGGCGGACACAGTATAAGTTTTGCTTGCGCTATCCACTCCTATTCAAGAGACGATGGGTTAAAAGGCAAATTCAAGAAGGCGCAAACAAATGGTGTGTCCGGACGCAGGGCCACTTACCTGAGCATCCGGGCGATTGCAGCTTAGGCCAGAATCCTCGGTCAATTCCGGACACATTTCTTGTGATCCGAAGAACAATTTATACATCTCCATGGGTGTTGCACCCATGAAGTGTTGGAGAGCTCGAGGCCCCTCTGGATTGAATTCCCACAGGCGAAGGGGGCGACGCTTGCAGGGCAGAAGACGCCGAATCAGCATAACCTACATCACCATGACCAGATTGATCTCCCTCTCTTGGAGGTCTCGAATTCGGCCCTGCAATAGGGGTACGTCCTTTGACGGCCCCCAGTTGAGCCCTTGGTTGACCCACGACATCAGCCGCTGTGGAGGGCCCGAGCGAAAGATGGGCGGCGGTTTCTGCCTGCTGCCCCTGGGAGTGGTTATATTGAACCACTCCTGTTGCCACAAGCCAAGCTCCTCCTGGAAAGAGCCCTCGGGCCATGGAGCATCGGCCCTCCTGCTTACAACCGCCCCGCCGCACTCTGCTTGACGCCCCTCGATCATCTTCGGCTCCACATTGAAGGTCTTGAGCCACAGACCGAAGTGGGGGGTAGTGCGGAGGAAGGCCTCGCAGACGACAATGAATGATGAGATGTGGAGGATGGACTCCGGAGCCAAGTCGTGAAATTCCAACCCATAGTAAAACATAAGCCCTCTCACAAAAGGATCCATCGGGAAGCCTAAACCCCGACAGAGGTGGGACACAAATAAGACGCTTTCGTCGGGCTCGGGAGTGGGAATGACTTGCCCTTCGGCGGCAACCTATGTGAAATCTCGTAAGTCAGGTACTTGGCTTCTCTCAGCTTTTGCACGTCCTCTTCCGTAACGGAGGAGGGCATCCACCGGCCCTGTTGGTCGAGACCGGACATCGTGGAAGGTCCGGGGCGCTCGAATCTGAGGCTCTGGGTGTTGGAACTCGGGGTGAGGGGCAGATTCGATGGAAGGTTGAAGAAAAGGAACGAGCCTTGGTCTCATTATAAAGAGGGAGAAAACCAAGAGCCGTCCCCGTGACCGTTTGGGACTCGCCTTCGATAGAGGGGGCGTGGCAACGGGCGCAGTTGGGTTACCCACGTCCGTATTGATGGGAATCCCGGAATAAGGGGAACACGATCTCTGCTCCGACAAGACGTGCCAAGGAAACCGCTTCGCTAAACGCGCTGAGGTGGTATAATAAAAAAGATTCAAGTAAAGGCTTGGTGGTGGTGTGACGTCATGCCACAAAATATGTCAGCAGATTGAACTTGTGTACATATTATTCTCTCTATGGTGGTATGTGGATATTATTTTGCAGAGCCGAACACTATCTTGGTGTTCACAATCTTCTATGAATTATTCGGAGGAGGAACCCGCCTTGCAATGCCGAACAATATGCGCGCCGGACTCATCGTCATTGAAGCCTGGTTCAGGGGCTACTGAGGGAGTCCTGGACTAGGGGGTGTCCGGATAGCCGGACTATCATCATCGGCCGGACTCCAAGACTATGAAGACACAAGATTGAAGACTTCGTCCCGTGTCCGGATGGGACTTTCCTTGGCGTGGAAGGCAAGCTTGGCGATACTGATATGTAGATCTCCTACCATTGTAACCGACTCTGTGTAACCCTAGCCCTCTCCAGTGTCTATATAAACCAGAGGTTTTAGTCCGTAGGACGAACAACCATTACAACAATCATACCATAGGCTAGCTTCTAGGGTTTAGCCTCCTTGATCTCGTGGTAGATCCACTCTTGTACTACCCATATCATCAATATCAATCAAGCAGGAGTAGGGTTTTACCTCCATCGAGAGGGCCCGAACCTGGGTAGAAACATCGTGTCCCTTGTCTCTTGTTACCATCCGCCTAGACGCACAGTTCGGGACCCCCTACCCGAGATCCGCCGGTTTTGACACCGATAGATGGTGGCAGTGGCCTGAATATATTGTATGCAGAAACATTGAAAGGGATGGGCATTCCGATGTCCAGACTGAGTACCAGCAACATGACTTTCCATGGAGTCATTCCTGGGAAGAAGGCTGAGTCACTCGGCAAAATTGCTCTTGATGTGGTTTTCGGTGATTCCAAGAATTACCGCAAAGAAAAGTTGACATTTGAAGTGGTGGATTTCGAGAGTGCTTATCACGCTATTTTGGGCAGGCCAGCTTATGCACGTTTCATGGCTCGACCATGCTATGTGTACCTCCAAATGAAGATGCCTGGACCCAAAGGTGTGATCACTATTACTGGCAATCGGAAGAAGGCAGAAGAGTGCTTTCAGAAAGGCTCAAAGATCGCCGATGCTCAGATGGCAGTGGTAGAGCTGCAGGAATACCAGAAAACTGCAGATCCGAGTGATTTGTTGCAAGCCAAGAAGCCCGCTATAGAGTCAGCGTTTCAGTCGTCTGGTGAGACAAAGCCGGTTCACATTCACCTGACCGACCCCAGTGCTGCTCCGACTCATATCTCCACAACACTCGACTCCAAATAGGAAGAAGCGCTCATCCAGTTCCTCCGTGAGAACTGGGACATCTTCGCATGGAAGCCTGCTGACATGCCGGGTGTTCCCAGGGGGCTGGCTGAGCATCGTCTACAAGTCGACTCAAAGGTGAAACATGTCAAAGAACATCTTCGACGGTCCGCCGTCCAGAAGAGAAAAGCCATTGGCGAGGAGGTGGCCCGACTCTTAGCAGCAGAGTTTATCCGAGAGATTTACCACTCCGAGTGGCTCGCCAATGTTGTCATGGTCCCCAAGAAGGACAAGTCACTTCACATGTGCATTGATTTCAAACATATCAATCGGGCCTGCCCGAAAGATCATTTTCCTCTCCCCCGCATCGACCAAATAGTCGACTCGGCTGCGGGATGTGAGCGCCTGTCTTTTTAGACGCTTATTCTGGTTACCATCAGATCCGTCTGTATGGACCCGACGAGATCAAAACAGCTTTCATCACTCCATTCGGGTGCTTCTTCTATGTCACCATGCCATTCGGCCTCAAGAATGCCGGAGCCACGTTCATGAGGATGATTCAGAAGTGTTTGCTCACTCAAATCAGTCGGAATGTGGAAGCATACATGGATGATATTGTGGTCAAATCACGGAAATGTTCCGACCTGTTGACTGACCTTGTTGAAACATTTGCCAACCTCAGGAGGTATGATATCAAGCTTAATCCATCAAAGTGCACATTCAGAGTTCCCGGCGGAAAGTTACTCGGTTTTCTCATCTTCGAACGAGGAATCGATGCCAACCCAGAAAAAGTTGGTACTATACTCCGAATGAAATGCCCTGTGCGTGTGCACGATGTCCAGAAGCTTACTGGATGCTTGGCCGCTTTAAGTTGATTCATTTCTCACCTCGGTGAAAAGGCATTGCCTCTTTACCGACTGATGAAGAAGTCAGACAAGTTCGAGTGGACTCCCGAAGCTGATGCAACGTTTGCAGAGCTAAAAGCTCTACTCTCCACCCAGCCGGTGCTTGCTGCCCCAATCATCAAAGAGCCTTTGTTGCTTGACATTGCAACCACAGGACAAGTCGTCAGTACAGTACTTACGGTCGAGCGGGAAGAAGAAGGAAAAGCCTTCAAAGTTCAGCGCCCAGTATATTATCTTTCTGAAGTGTTGACCCCATCAAAGCAAAGATACCCTCATTATCAGAAGCTTGTATATGGGATTTATATGACCACGAAGAAGGTTGCTCATTACTTCTCTGACCATTCCATCACAGTCGTCAGCGACGCCCCATTGTCAGAGATTCCACACAACAGAGATGCAACTGGTCGAGTGGCGAAATGGGCGATTGAACTCCTTCCCCTTGATATCAAATTTGAGGCAAAGAAAGCCATCAAGTCCCAAGTAGTAGCAGATTTCATTGCCGAGTGGATTGAACAGCAACTACCGACTCAAGTTCACTCGGAGCATTGGACCATGTTCTTTGATGGTTCTAAGATGCTGAATGGTTCTGGTGCTGGGGTAGTGTTGGTTTCCTCCCGAGGAGATAAGCTCAGATATGTGCTCCAGATCCACTTTGATTCCTCCAACAATGAAGCATAATACGAAGCACTTTTGTATGGGTTGCGTATGGCCATTTCACTCGGCGTCCGTCGCCTCATGGTCTATGGCGACTCAGATTTGGTGGTTAATCAGGTGATGAAGGAGTGGGACGTCAGAAGTCCAGCCATGACTGGTTACTGCAATGCAGTGAGAAAGCTAGAGAAGAAATTTGAGGGGTTAGAGCTCCATCATATACCCCGACTGAAAAATCAAGCGGCTGATGATTTGGCAAAGATAGGTTCCAAAAGAGAAGCCATTCCCAGTAATGTGTTTTTGGAACACATCCATACACCATCAGTTCAAGAGGATCCTTTCACCGAAGAAGCTCCACAGCCAAAAAGTGTCACGGATCCGACTGAAGTTGAAGTTCCAGCTGTGGTCGACCTGATCATGGAAGTTTTGGTCATCACTCCCGATTGGACAAAGCCGTACATCACGTATATCCTAAGGAAAGAGCTCCCAGAGAATGAAGAAGAGGCTCGACAGATCGTCCGTCGATCCAAAGCCTTTACTGTGATAAAGGGACAGTTGTACAAAGAAAGCGCGACTGGAGTCGGTCAGAAATGTATAACACCAGAAGAAGGTCGGATAATCCTTGACGATATCCACTCGGGGACCTGTGGTCATCATGCGTCCTCTCGGACCATTGTGGCTAAAGCATACCGAGCGGGATTTTACTGGCCAAGAGCAAATGAAATGGCAAAGGAAATAGTCGACAAGTGTGAAGGGTGTCAGTTCTATTCCAATCTATCGCACAAACCCGCCTCAGCCTGGAAGACCATTCCACTCGTATGGCCCTTCGCTGTTTGGGGGTTAGATATGGTTGGACCGCTGAGAACTAGTAGGAGCGGCTTCACCCACTTGCTAGTAGCAGTCGACAAGTTTACTAAATGGATCGAAGCTAAGCCTATCAAGAATCTTGATGCTGGTACTGCTATCAGTTTCATCAGAGAGTTGATATTCAGATATGCAGTTCCGCACAGCATCATCACGGATAACGGATCAAACTTCGATTCCGACGAATTCAAAGCTTTTTGTGCCTCTCAAGGCACAAGAGTAGACTATGCTTCAGTCGCTCACCCCCAGTCGAATGGACAAGCTGAAACGGCAAATGGTCTAATTCTCAAAGGATTGAAACCCCGACTGATGCGCGATCTCAAGCACGCAGCAGGTGCATGGGTCGACGAAATTTTGTCAGTTCTTTGGGGATTGAGGACCAATCCTAATCGATCGACTGGAAGAACTCCATTTTTCCTGGTCTATGGAGCTGAAGCAGTCTTGCCGAGTGACCTGCTTCACAATGCACCCCGAGTCGAGCTCTACACTGAAGATGAAGCAGAACAAGCCTGGCAAGACGCAGTCGACCTTCTAGAAGAAGAAAGAGAGATGGCCATGATTCAATCGACTATCTATCAGTAGGACTTGCGTCGATTCCATGCCAGAAACGTGAAGAGTCAAGCCTTCCAAGAAGGAGATTTGGTTCTCCGAGTGGATCAGCAGAAGCCACACAAGCATGATCCTACTTGGGAAGGCCCCTTCATCGTCACCAAAGTCCTCCACAATGGAGCGTACCGTCTTTACAATGTCGATCGCCAGATTGACGAGCCACGAGCTTGGAACGCGGAGCTGCTCCGCCCCTTTTATACTTAAGTATTCACTCGGATGAGATGTAATAAAAGTACTTCCGTAGTTTGTTTTTCAAAGACAAGAGTGTTATAATTTTCCCAGTGATTGTTGTTACTTTTGTTTATGTGAGAAATCCCCCAGTGGGCGGCTTAGCTGCGAATCCGTTTCGCCTAAGTTTGTAAAAAAAATCCCTGCCGAGTGGTGAGCCAGCCTCGCACTCGGGGGCTTAGCTGCGAATCCGTTTCGCCTAAGTTTAAGAAAAAATCCTACCGAGTGGCGAGCCAGCCTCCCACTCAGAGGCTTAGTTGCAGTCCAAGTACTCGCCTAAGTGTTTAAAATCCTACCTAGTGGTGATCCAGCCTCCCACTCGGAGGCTTAGCTGCAGTCCAAGTACTCGCCTAAGTGTTTAAAATCCTACCGAGTGGTGAGCCAGTCTCCCACTCAGAGGCTTAGCTGCAGTCCAAGTACTCGCCTAAGTATTTAATACAATGTGCGCTCTGCAAGGACAGCAAGGCGCAGGTCGACTGCTACCTTCTCCTTCCGAGCTACGCCACAAATACAATGTGCGCTCTGCAAGGACGACGAGGTGCAGGTCAACTGCTACCTTCTCCTTCCGAGCTACGTCACAAATACAACGTGCGCTGTGCAAGGACGACGAGGTGCAGGTCGACTGATACCTTCTCCTTCGGAGCTACGCCACAAAAAATCCTACCGAGTGGAGAGCAAACCTCCCACTCGGGGGCTTAGCTGCAGTCCAGTACTCGCCTAAGTATCTGAAAATCCTACCGAGTGGAGAGAAAACCTCCCACTCGGGAGCTTAGCTGCAGTCCAGTACTCGCCTAAGTATCTGAAAATCCTACCAAGTGGAGAGCAAACCTCCCACTCGGGGGCTTAGCTGCAGTCCAGTACTCGCCTAAGTATCTGAAAACCCTACCGAGTGGAGAGCAAACCTCCCACTCGGGGGCTTAGCTACAGTCCAGTACTCACCTAAGTATCTGAAAATCCTACCGAGTGGAGAGCAAACCTCCCACTCGGAGGCTTAGCTGCAGTCCAGTGCTCGCCTAAGTATTTGAAAATCCCATCGACTGGAGAGCAATCCTCCCACTCGGGGGCTTAGCTGCAGCCCAGTGCTCGCCTAAGTACTTAATCTATTCCGCTCTGCAAGGATGACGAGGTGCAGGTCGACTGCTACCTTCTCCTTCTGAGCTATGCCACAAATACAACGTGCGCTCTGCAAGGATGACGAGGTGCAGGTCGACTGCTACCTTCTCCTTCTGAGCTACGCCACAAATACAACATGCACTCTACAAGGATGACGAGGCACAGGTCGACTGCTAACTTCTCCTTCTGAGCTACGCCACAAATACAACATGCACTCCATCCTGATCCACAGGGATGCAGGTCAACTGCCATCTGTGCTCCATCCCTACCTGCAAAAGCGGTGAAGTGCAGGTCGACTGGACTTTCCACCTCAGAGCTGCATCCCAAGCGTTAAAGTGTATTCCGAGTGAAAGACAAAGTTCGCTCGAAGGCAAATGCAAGCATATTTAATGATAAGCCAAGTCCAGATAACGTCCTACAGATTCGGAAGTGCTCAGGCGTCAAGCCTGTAAAAGTTTATCGGTTACAAAACCACTCGGCATTCTGAGGCAAATTTAAGACAAAGCATAGAAGTTTTTTACTCCTCAGGTGGAGGGCTGGAGGGCGCGACGAACTGGTCCAGGTCGATTCCGTCAGCAATCCAAGTGGCAGCAGCAATGAAGGTCTCCATGAAAGATTGGAAGTCATGCTTCTTGGTATTGGCCACCCTGATGGACGCCAGCTTGTACTCTCGTGCATCCTTGCAGTGAACACGTACCAGGGACAAAGCAACATCAACACCACACCTGGCGGAAGACTTCTTCCATTCCTGCACTCGACCTGGAACATCATTCAGTCGAGTCATTAAAGACTCAAGGTCATTTTGAAGTGACTCTCTTGGCCAGAGTGTCGTGTCGATCCGCGACACCGCAACCTTCAGTCGAGCGAGGTAGTCAACCACACCAGCAACGCGAGACTCTAGTCGGAACACGTTCATAGCAGCCTCGTCCTTCACAGGAGAGTTAATGGGGTCCAAGTTTGTCTCCAGTCGACTGGTATCCTCCTTGAAGTTTTGACAGAATTCTGTAAGCACAGTTTGAAGTTAAACCAACAGATCTACGATGAGTTGATGATAACGAGTCAGTCGGATAAAAGAGATTACCTTCAAGCATGAGGAATAACTTCTTGGCAAGCCCTTCTAGATAAGCCTCCAAATTGTTCTTCTTCCCCATCAGTTTGCTAGCCTTATCACTCAGAGATATCTTGTCATTCTTCAGACGACTGACCTCCTTGTTGGCCGCATCGAGAGCAGCTTTCAGATTGGTATTCTCCTCTTCAAGTTTACCGACTGAAGGCAGCTTTTCTTCTGCGAGCTTCATCTTGTCCGAAGCCGCTTTCTGCGCCTCGGTGAGGTTAAGGTCCTTCTTCTTCAAAGCCTCCTTCAGTTTATCTACAAAGTGACAATGAGGTCAGAATCAAGAATGGACAAAAAAATAAAGGCAGTCGTCAAGATTCTCACCAAACATACCTTTTTCTTCCTCCTTCGCCTTCATGAAGTTCTCCTGGACAAGCGTCAAGTCAAGTTCGAGCTGGATATGTTTGTTCTCCAATTCAGTATAGCGAGCCACAAGCTCACAAGATTTCTGCGAAAGGTTAGTCGACAGACATCAACGATAGGTCACTTCCGAGTGACTAAGAGAAAAAATCATAGCATTTCTAAGACTACAGCCGAATCAAAATATTCAATAGTAGTCTCGGGGACTACACCCAGTGGGTGCACTCAGCGTGCCCCCACTGGTTCTACCGATTCGGTTCGATCAGTCGACCGAAAGAGACAAAAAGGTTATGATCCTAAACCATAGCTAACTGCCAGCAGTCAGCCACAGTATCATCAGGATCAAAAAAAGAAAGAAAAAAGAGAAGAGAGATGTTCTTCAGACCTTAGTCGACTGCCAGCAGTTGACCATGGTCTCGGGGACTACACCCAGTGGGTGCACTCAGCGTGCCCCCACTGGTTCCAAGATTCCATTCGACTAGACCGAGTGGAAAAGTTAGAGTGAACAAATTCAAAGTATAAAGACTACAGTCGACTACCAGTAGTCCACCATAGTCTCGGGGACTACACCCAGTGGGTGCACTCAGCGTGCCCCCACCAATCCAAAAAATCAATCGACACACCCAGTGGGTGTACAGATACAAAGATCTTCAGAAAGAAGAGTTTTCAGATACCATATCCTAACAGAACAAGCGGTGACCAACTGACCTGGACGTTGCTCTGAAGAGATGAGCTTGCATCGTAAGCTGCTTGGCCGGCGTCCCGGATCACCTTCACCTGCTCCATCATAACCCCCGCCTGGCGTATAGCCTCCTTAGCAGCACCCGCTTGGTCCTCTAGGACGTGGTGTGTGGTGAAAAGGGAAGGCGGATCGGCAGTCGATGATGAAGGTTGAGCACTCATCAGTGACACAACGAAGGACATGGAAGTGCCAGTGACGTTGCCACCCTCCTAAACTAGCATCTCAGGTGCTGACGCAACCTGAGCAGTCTTGCCAGCAGGCGCCTTTTTATTCCTCCTCGGCCTCAGCGGCGCCTCATCATCATCATCATCATCAGGGAGATCAATGACATGAGGTGGGGCTACAGGAAAGATTCAAAGTTAAAAATGAATATCCAATTGACCAAAAGCGAAACTACAGAGATCATACCAAGGTTGGAGGTGGCAGCATCTTCCATTTCTTGGTCTTCGTTCCTGGCTGAGGTCTCGGAGGTAGCAACACTGCAGATTTCAGAAATCAGTCGGTTAGCCAACGAGTCGACAAAGAGTTTATCCATGCTAGACAAGAAAACACAAGTTCGGCTGTTCCCGGAAATGGTGGGAATCACCATCCTCATCTTGGGCAGGGCCTTTGTCGGCTTTAATGACGTCGCTCGGGGTTGCCTCGGCGCTTTTTCAGTCAGCGCCGGAGAGGTCGTCCGAGGGTGTTTCGTTGACTGCCCGACAGGCGCAATAGCCTTGCCACGCTCAACCATGGGGTCATGGGCGAGCTTGGATCGCCTTTCCGTGTGAGGAGGGTCGACTTCTTCCTCCTCTTCCTCCTCCTCCTCTTCACTAGAACCGTCGTCATCTTCATCCCCTTCACCATCAGATTACCACTCCTCCTGACTTTCACCTTCGCTCGCCTCCTCTTCCTCGACCTGTTCTTGCGCCCCATTGGGCATCGAGTACATCTCAGTCATGACCTAGAAGACAACAAACAAGACAGAAGTCAGTCGACTGATTTTAAGTAAAGCAAAGTGAAGAAAACAGGATCACAGTCGGAGATGCAGAATTGGACCTTGTCTACTTCATATGATTGGTCGAGTGGAGGGATCCTCCTGGCTCCTCAGGGGTTGTCCTTGTTCCCTGTGATAGTAGTCATCCACCTCTCTAGAGTGGCATCCTCGACCTCCTCCGGGTGGATCCGAGTGGTGCCTTCAGTGCCAGAATACATCCACATCGGATGGTCTTGATATTGAAGCGGCTGGATGCGTCGTCGGAGGAAGACCTCCAAGAGATCCATGCCGATCACCCCGTCACGGATAAGCTGGACTACACGCTCGACCAGCACCTTAACCTGCGCCTTCTCCTCCAGGACCACCTTCCAAGAGGACGGCTTCCTCACTCGATCCATGGAAAAAGGAGGGAGTCCAGTCGACTGCCCTGGCGTTGGCTGGTCTTGGCAGTAGAACCAGGTCGACTGCCACCCACGGACCGACTCGGGAAGGACCATGGCTGGAAAGGCACTTTTCCCCTCATTTGAACCCCAAGACCCCCACACATCTGAATCACTTGGATTTTCTCGTCACTCGGATTGGCCTTTTTCACCGTCTGGGAGCGACAGGTGAAAATGTGTTTGAAAAGGCCCCAATGAGGCCGACAACCCAAGAAATTCTCACACAAGGACATGAAAGCAGCGAGATACACGATGGATTTGGGTGTGAAGTGGTGGAGTTGTGCCCCAAAGAAGTTCAGAAATCCCCGAAAGAAAGGGTGAGGAGGCAAAGAAAACCCACGGTCAACATGGGTGGCCAAGAGGACACACTCACCCTCCTGAGGCTGCGGCTCCGACTCCTTCCCCGGGAGCCGCGCTGATCCATGAGGGATCAACCCTTCATTGCCCAGGTCAGCGAGGTCCTTCTGACGGATCGTCGAGCGGATCCAGTCGCCCTAGATCCAGCCCTGCGGCAGGCCGACCCTTGACGAGGATCCGCCCCGACTGGTCGCCCTTCCCTTCGCCTTCGCCGTCGCCTTCTTCGCCCGCTCCAAAGCCGACGTCTTCTCCTTCACCATCGTCACCGGCAAAGCGCGCACGGAGCAGCAGCGCTGGGATGGAGGCGAATGCGGCGGATGAGTCTGAGGAAGAGGGAGAGGGAAATGAGGGCGCACTGTTCAAAAACCCCCGTCCGGCGCCTTATATGAGGTTACTTCCGAGTGACTAACTTGTAGGCCCGGACGATCCTATCAAATCCCACAACAGTCGCGCGCGCGATACGTGGCGAAAAAGGTGGCGCGGAGATCGAGGCATTCCTGCCTTATCTCATCCGAGTACCGCGGCCTCCTCCGCCTCGCGCGCTTCCCGAAATTCTGATCCCGCTAAATCCGCGAACTGCAGAGCAACTTGTCAGACGGGAGATTTCCTCTGCTCTGTCGTTCAGAGATCTCCAAGTACAGAAAATTCACTCGACGGATATAAAGAATGGATCAAGGCGACTGCAAAAGAAGTTGGTGCCATCACCTAAGTTCATTGATCCAGAACAAGACATACTAATAGCACGAAAAATGGGTCGAAAGAGTTCTCAACTCCTTCCCCACTCAAACCTCGATCCATTTGGGGGCTAATGATGAAGCCATGTACCTAGGGTAGGGTCATGGACCTGTCCAAGATACCCTCCCCAAGGACATCTCTAGAAGAAACCACTTGTCAGTCGACCTAGAAGGATTCCACTCGACGGACTTGAAGACACTCGACCATGAAGCCAACCACTCAACCGCCAGGAGATCTAAAGTCAGTCTGCACACAAACGGTCGGGCATTAAGTAGCTTTTATGGTCATCATAGCACTTTATGTGGGACGTTACCAGTAACTAGCGATCTTAATGTACTTTAAACCCTACATAACTGAGGGCTGGAGGGGTCTGGCGAACTCTATATAAGCCACCCCCCTCCTCAGTGTCAAGGGTTCGCACCCCTGTAACTCTTACGCACATAATCCAGTCGACTGCCTCCGGGCTCCAAGACGTAGGGATGTTACTTCTTCCGAGAAGGGCCTGAACTCGTAAACATCTTTCGTATACAACTACTTCATAGCTAGGATATTGCCTCTCCATTCCTACCCCACTATTCTACTGTCAGACTTAGAACCACGGCAAGGTCCACATCAGTAGGAGCTGCTGTTGCTTTAGCTCTCGCTCGCGCTGCTACTCTGCTCTTGCTCTCGGTCCCCTGCCTGGTCTGCTCTTGCTATTGCTGTTGCTCGCGCTACTGCTCTCGCTCTTGCTCTTACTTGTGATGCTGCTCTGATTTAGCTACACTTCATTCGACTGAGTCGACTTTTGGGTCAGTCGATTTTTAGGGGTGCGGGGGCTCGCCGGAGTTAAGGAAGAACCAGCCGCAACGGGGAGGGGGGCTCGCCGGAGCGGTACCCCACTATCTATCTTAGGGTTCAGGGTGGGGGTGATGGTCACCGACAGTGGTGGGGCGGTGGCGTGGGGATCGCCGGAGAGAAAGCTCAGCATGAGGGGGGCTTGAGGGATGGCCAGGGAAGCGGCGGACCAGCGGTGGGGATTGTCTTTGGGGTGCGCGGGGCAGCGCACCGCTGACCGCGGGCGGCGGGGGCGGCAGTTTGGCCGGTGGTGGCTGGCGGCTCAGGGGGGTGGAGGTTGAAGATGAACTGCAGGCCCTTGATTTCATATCCAACGGCTGCAAAATCGACTGACCAGAGATGAAAAAGTCCGTCGACTGACGTGTCGCCTCACCTCTAGTGCGTTCAATTTCGAAAGTAAAATTCAGTTTCGACAGAAAAATTCAGTTTCGACAGTTAAGTTCAGTTTCGATAGTTAAATTCAGTTTCAACAGTTAAGTTCATAGATGAGCGGCTGATCTATTTTACATCTAGCACTTTGTGGTTATGTATTTTACGTCATCTATTGGAGATGCTATTAGAATTCCACTTAGGTTAACATTGTCTCTCTTGTCCTGCTTCAGCCTTGGCGTCGTACAACTCACCGGAGATGCTCCAACGACGAAACCCTCCATCACAGTGGAGCAGTACCTCGGGCTCCATCTCCAGACGCCCCTCTCTGACAGCCAAGTCAGCCGGAGCATCCTCACCGGCCAACCCAATCACGCTGAGATGGACATGGCTTCGCCAAAGAGGTTGTACACTTGTTGCATCTCTTTTTTACTCTACATGTTATATATATTATCCACTGAGCACACGTAGTAACATGAAATACGGTTATTTTATCCTACTATATGACAAGTAGTGAGGTACCAGGCAACTTAGCTATCTGTGATGGACTCTCTTGAACGCCATTATTATTTATCTCTGCGCGTTTGAGCTGTGCATTTGTCGATGGGACTGGGAGTTGAGCTAGTAGGGCAGTGGCCTGGGTCCAAAGTAATAGAAGTATCACAAAAACATTTTTTTAGTATAGGATTTTCCTTGCTCAAGCCTGCCTACTAGAATCGCCAGTGCTTGAAAGAAAAAGTGCATGAAAAACAGAGGAATTGGAAAGTTTCCTATGGTACTACTTTTCATGAATTTGGTGCAAAGGAATGTAGCAAAGGAAAACTGTAGGATTTGTTCCTTTAGTGTCTCCTTGAAAGAAAAACCGTAGGAATTCTAATTTCCACTTGTCCTCCTTTTCATATTCCTAATCTTGAAGCACAAGACTAAGAGATAGTAGCATAATAGCATTATAACTGTACATTTTCTTATGGTTTGACTTAATCTCACCATGCTTCTTTGCATCCTGTGATCTTCCAATTCTTGTGAATCAAACACCCAGATTGGTAGAAATCCTGTGTTTTTAAATTCTCTGTTTTGCACGCGCATCCTATCCTATTCCTGTCTATTTCCTATCCCTGCATTGTTAGGATCCTCAAATTCAAACAAGCCCTTACACAATTATTTCTGTTACAGATATGTGTCAAAGAAAACCTTGTGTGGTTTCTCCTGCTCCTGTGGCGCTATGTTCCACCCCAGCTCAGCTGCTCCAACGACGGAAGGGTTCACCACAACAGGGATCCGCTCTCCAGACTGTCTTTCACCGCCTCAGATCTTCTTTCCTGCCGCCGGCAGCCACGGCAACTGCATTACCATCATCAACTGAGCAGATGACCTTGAGGACTGCACGGGTCCGCAAGAGAGGTCGTACTCTTCCGTGTCTGCTTATGTTATGCATCGCTTAATATGATGACATTCTACATTATCGTCGTGTTCACCTATTAGACTCCGAGTTAGGTCCAAACTAATGCTAAAACTTGAGTTTTTAAATGGTCGTGGGGTACATATTGGGGCAGCAGTTAGTATTATCTGTCTACTATCTGTTTAATCTTGGGTGTCTACTATGAGTTTCATGTTGGGTGCAAACAAACATTAAAGGAGCCATTATCTGTATTTTTTAACTAAAGCTATTATCTGCCTGCTATCATTGGTTTTGGGTCTATCCACAGTTTGCTACCATCACTCTGGATTTGTGCATGCACTCCTTACATAATCTCACTATGTTTTATTCCTATGCATGCCAGTTATTGTACACAATGGAACTGATCATGTAGAGCAAAAGAGACGAGCCTTGCGTGGCAATAAAATTTCGTGCAGACGTCGCTCCATGGTGGGCGCAAAGGCAGCCCCCTCCACCCATTTCGGATCGAAATCAAGAGGAAGATAACTGTTCCGAGGGGGATTCAGAAGGAGAAGACCACTCCTATTTACCCCATGAGGTCTTCGCTCTAACTTGGCATGCCGAATATCATGCATATGGTGTGTTGCATTGCTGTATACATCAAAGATGTAATCTGCTTAGTTTAGACATGCTTTGTGTCAATGCCATCTCTTTAGTTTCTTTATCGTATATGTGAATCATGAAATGCCATCTTGTTTAGCCAGGCATCATATATGTGAATTTTGCAATGCCACCCTGGTTATCCAGTCATCTTATATGTGAATTATATCATTCCATCATTTTTTATTATGTGTTAAATTTGTCAACAGTTTTAGTACATTCAATTACTCTTCCTGTGCATCAGCCATTCAGCACGGTCATGGAAAAATCTGGAGTGGAAACAAGGTCTTCAGAGCAGACAATGCTATCTGACGAAGCACATGTCTTGTTGTTACAGATAGCTCCTCAGAGGAGGATTCAGAGACAGATGACCAGTCCTATTTACCCCCCGAGGTGCATGCTCTAACTTGGCAGGGTTATGTTGCTCATATCGTGCGTATGGTATCTTGAATTGCTACGTCATTTGCTTAGTTTAGACATGCTTTGTGTGAATGCCACCTGTTTAGTGTCTAATTACCATATATGTGAATTATGCAATACCATCTTGTTGCAAGACATTATATATGTGAATTATGCAATGTTATCTTGTTGCAAGGCATTATATATGTGAATTATGCAATGCCATGCTGTTTAGCCAAGCATCATATATGTGAATTATATCATGCCGTCATTTTTTTGTATTTCTCATTGCTTTTGTCAACAATGTCTGTATATTCAGCTGCTCTTCCTATGCATCAGCCATTTGAATTGGTGATGGAGAAATCTGGAGTGAAAACAAGGTCTTCAGAGCAGACAATGCTACCTGCTGAAGCAGATATCTTGCTGGTTACAGATAGCTCTTCAGAGGAGGATTCAGAGGCAGATGACTAGTCCTATTATCCCCCTAAGGTGTATGCTAAAACTTGGCAGGGTTATATTACTCATATCATGCATATGTTGTATTGCGATGTTTAGTTTTTACATCATATACACAATATTGAATGCCATCTCCTTAGTTGACACACCATATATGCGATTGCCCTCTTCTCACTTCCTTAGTATATAAATCATATATTTGAATTATATCATGCCATGATGTTTACATAGACAGCATGTATCTGAATTATGGCATGCCAAGACATTTTCTAAAGACATAATATAGTTATATCATCTCATCCTGTTTACATAGTCATCATATTTTAAATTATGTCATTCTATACGTGAATTATATCATGCCGTCATGTTTCCATCGACGACATGTTTGTGATTTATGGCATGCCAACCACTTTAATAGACACATCGTATAGTTATAGCATGTCATCCTGTTTACATAGTCATCATATTTTGAGGTATGTCATTCTATCCTGTTTAGTTAGCCATCATACATGTGAAATTGTGTCATGCTATCCTATTTAATTAGCCATCATATATGTGAAATTATGTCCTGCTATTCTGTTTGGTTAGACAACATAAATGTGAATTATTTCATGCCCCGTTTTCATCCCTACTATCCATTGCACCTGTCTATCTTACAATGTCTGTACATTCAATTACTTTTCTTGTTTATCAGCCATTTCAATTGGAGGGGGTGATGGCGGTATCTGTGGGAATAAAAACACGGTCTTCAGAAAAGATCGTGCTACCTGTCGATGGAGATAGAACCACGGTTGTACTTGCCCAAGAACCAGCCCCACCACAAATAACCCAGACTCACGCAGATTGTACCCCTACCCAGTTGCACAGAGAAACAACTACACCCTTTCTAACCCCAACCCCAGCAGATAGTAACATAGTTCCCGTTGACACAACACCGTCTCCACCACAAAGCACCCAAACACGAGCAGTTAGTAACGCAACTGTAGTGCCCAAAGCATGAGGACCACCACTCCAAACCCCAAGTCAATACTTGAAGCAGAAGAAGAATCCATAGGTAGGTATGTTGGACTCTCATGGCAAAACTAGGTTTAGGGATGTTTGGAAGCACAAGTAGTATCTCTACTTGGTGCAAAGAATTTGACTAGCATGAGGGGGAAAGGCAAGCTCAACATGTTGGATGATCCATGACAATATAACTTATTTGGATATAAGTAAACATAACCCATTATGTTGTCTTCCTTGTCCAACATCGACTTTTTAGCTTGTCATATTTTAATGAGTGCTCACAATCATAAAATATGTCCAAGATAGTATATTTATATGTGAAAAACTCTCTTTCTTTATTACTTCCTATTAATTGCAACGATGAACAAAACTATGTTTGTCAACTCTCAACAACTTTTATCCATCATACTCTTTATATGTGAAGTCATTAATCTTCGTAAGATCAATATGATCTTTTTATTTCTTCTTATTCTTTCTCTTTTTTTTCTCAAGATCACAGCAAGATATAAAAAGCCCTCAACTCAAAAGTACTCTTTATTATATATGGCTCACGCACTTGATTACATAGATAGAGATCAAAACAAAACTCAAAGCTAGATCATACTAAAACTTTATTCTACTAGATCAAGATATAACCAAAAGGATCAAACTAAGAAAAACGATAAAAGATAGGAGTGTGATGGTGATACGATACCGGGGCACCTCGCCCAAGCTTGGCTGTTGCCAAGGGGAGTGCCCATACCCATGTATTTATGTCTCTTTCTTCGGAGGTGGTGATGATGGAGTTGTTCACGATTCCGTTAGCTTCATTAATGCACCCTTCAGAACTTGCAGTCCTTGGAGCACACGTTGGAGCATATTTGCATTCTTCTGAATTTCCTCCATGAGATGCTTATTTTCAGGCCCGCAAGAGATCTTCCCTGCATTGCTTTCACTTGGACGGGATATGTCCCAATTGGAGGGTATATGTGTACGAGGGGTATTCTCCACTCCGTAATTATGAACCAAATTATGAAAGTTGTTTCGATGTAATCTGTGTAAGGGCCTCCTAGGGGGAAGCCCTCCTCGAACCTCTTGGTCTTCATGGTTACTTGTGGTCCCTATTGCTTGATGGGGACTGGTAATAGTGGAGATGTCAGCTAGAGTTTCCCTCTCCGAAGCCGGAGGGTGGTCCTCAAATGAGTATCCTTTATCCTCCATCATCATGGCTCCCTCGACATCCTCCCTTCTAAGTTCCATCTGCATCAACCAAGAATCGCCGTCCATGTTGTTGGAGGAGGAGGACGACATGATGCCTGGCCTTGAAAACTCTGGTAGAAAACAGCTAAAAATGAAAACAGGGGATTTTGCCGTGGTACGGTGGTCAAAACCTTCGGGAGATTATATAATAAATTTTTACCGACAAAAAGAAGTATCATGCAAGAAAACGGAGTCCGGAGGGCATACGAGGTGGCCACGAGGCAGGGGGCGCGCCCAGGGGGTAGGGCGTGCCCTCTACCCTCGTGGATGCCTCGTGTATCTTTCGGACTACTTTTAATTTTCCTAATTTTTTAAATATTCCAAAATGGATAAAAAAATGCTATTTTAATAGTTTTGGAGTCACTTTACTTACCGTACCACATACCTATTCCTTTTCGGAGTCTGAAACGTTCTAGAAAGTGTCCCTTATGTACTCCTCCGGGGTTACGGTGTTAGTAACATTGGTTTCAACATTTATGGGATTACCTGAGATAAAATGTTTGATTCTTTGACCATTTACCACCTTCAGATTTGTGCCTTCGGTGTTGTTGATGTTGATGGCACCGGAACGATAGACCTCCTCAATAATGTAAGGACCTTCCCATTTAGAGAGAAGTTTTCATGCAAAAAATCTTAAACGAGAGTTGTATAGCAAAACATAATCACCTACATTAAACTCACGCTTTTGTATCCTTTTATCATGCCATCTTTTAACTTTTTCTTTAAATAGTTTGACATTCTCATAGGCCTGGGTTCTCCATTCATCAAGTGAGCTGATGTCAAATAGTCTCTTCTCACCGGCAAGTTTGAAATCATAATTGAGCTCTTTAATAGCCTAATATGCCTTGTGTTCTAGCACGAGAGGTAAGTGACATGCTTTTCCATAAACCATTTATACGTAGATAGACGGAGACAGACCCATAGGATTCTTATATGCAGTTCTATAGGCCCATAATGCATCATCAAGTTTCTTGGATCAATTCTTTCTAGATCTATTAACAGTCTTTTGAAAAATTAATTTAATCTCTCTATTACTCAATTCTACTTGACCACTAGACTGTGGATGGTATGGAGATGCAATTCTACGATTAACATCATACTTAGGAAGCATTTTACGAAAGGCACCATGAATAAAATGTGAACCACCATCAATCATTAAGTATCTAGGGACCCCAAACCTCGGAAAAATAACTTCTTTAAGCATCTTAATAGAAGTGTTATGATCAACACTACTAGTTGGAATAGCCTCTACCCACTTAGTAACGTAATCAACAACAACTAAAATATGTGTATACCCATTAGAGGAAGGAAAAGGTCCCATATAATCAATGCCCCAAACATCAAATGGTTCAATAACAAGTGAATAGTTCATAGGCATTTCTTGACATCTACTAATATTACCAACTCTCTGGCATTCATCGCAAGACAAGACAAACTTACGGACATCTTTGAAAAGAGTAGGCCAATAAAAACCGGATTGCAATACCTTATGTGCAGTTCTATCTCCAGCGTGGTGTCCTCCGTAAGCCTCGGAGTGACACTTGCGTAGGATCTGTTCCTATTCATGCTCAGGTACACAACGTCTAATAACACCATCTACTCCTTCTTTATAAAGGTGTGGTTCATCCCAAAAGTAATGTCTTAAATAATAAAAAAAACTTTTTCTTTTGATGGTATGTGAAACTAGGTGGTATAAATTTAGCAAAAATGTAATTAGCATAATCAGCATACCATGGAGGAGTACGAGAAGCATTTATGACAACTAATTGTTCATCAGGAAAGCTATCATCAATAGGTAGTGGGTCATCAAGAACATTTTCTAACCTAGACAAGTTGTCTACAACGGGGTTCTCAGCTCCCTTTCTATCAATAATATGCAAATCAAATTCTTTTAGCAAGAGAACCCATCTAATAAGTCTAGGTTTAGCATCTTTCTTTTCCATTAGATATTTAATAGCAGCATGATCAGTGTGAACAGTTACATTGGAATCAACAATATAAGGTCTGAACTTATCACAAGCAAATACAACTACTAAAAATTCTTTGTCAGTAGTAGCATAATTTCTCTGGGCACTGTCTAGAGTTTTACTAGCATATTGGATAAGATTTAATTTCTTATCAACTCTCTATCCTAGAACAGCACCAACAGCATAATCACTAGCATCACACATAATTTCAAAGGGTAAATTCCAATCAGGTGGCTGAACAATAGGTGCAGAAATCAAGGCCTTCTTAAGTATTTCAAATGCTTCTACACAATCATCATCAAAAACAAAAGGAACATCTTTTTGCAAGAGATTAGTGAGAGGCCTAGAAATTTTAGAGAAGTCTTTAATAAACATCCTATCGAAACCAACATGACCAAGGAAACTTCTTATACCTTTGATATCTTTAGGACACGACATCTTTTCAATAGCATCTACTTTAGCTTTATCAATTTCAATAGCTCTTTCAGAAATTTTATTCCCCAAGACAATACCTTCATTAACCATAAAGTGGCACTTCTCCAAATTCAAGACAAGATTAGTTTCTTCGCATCTCTGCAAAACTCGATCAAGGTTGCTTAAGCAATCATCAAAAGAAGTTCCGTAAACAGAGAAATCATCCATGAAAACCTCAACAATCTTTTCACAGAAGTCAGAGAATATAGCAGACATACATCTTTGAAAGGTAGAAGATGCATTGCATAAACCAAAAGGCATATGTTTGTAAGCAAAAGTACCAAAAGGGCAAGTAAAAGTGGTCTTTTCCTGATCCTCGTTTGACACAGGTATTTGAGAGATACCAGAATAACCATCTAGAAAGCAAAATGTGTATGTTTGGATAGTCTTTCTAGCATTCACTACTAGGAAAAGGGCTATAGATGGGATGGACACTAATGGCGCACTGTACATGTGGTGCGCCATTACTAAATACTAATGGTGCACCATGTGTTGGTGCGCCATTAGTAATTTTTTTTAATATTTTCAAAACTACTAATGGCGCACCGTGGGTGTGGTGCGCCATTACTAGTTGACATAGTAATGGCGCACCACACCCACCGTGCGCCATTAGTAGTTTTGGAAAAAAAGTAAAAAAAAAAATAAATTTTTTTTGTTAGTAATGGCGCACCTGTGGACAGTGCGCCATTACTAGTTTTAACTAGTAATGGCGCACTTTCCACTAGTGCGCCACTACTAAGTTTTTTCAAAAAAAACTTCACGGAAACTTTCAATTTTTTTTAATTTTTTTTTCAAAACTAGTAATGGCGCACCACCCCACGGTGCGCCATTACTAACTTGGCCCAACACCGAATGCACCCCCCCCCCCCGTGGACCGCCTTTTCAGTTTTGAAAAACTAAAAGAAAATGATGGAAATGTCAAAAAAAATAAAAGAAAATAAGTTTCCCATGTGATATGTGGTCTAGTTGTTGGGAAAATTTACAAATATGAATTTCGACTTTATTTGCAAAAACTCTCCGGAAATTTGTAAAATGGCCATAACTTTTGCATACGAACTCGGATTAAAAAGTTTTTTATATGAAAAATTATCTACTCGAAAAGTTACATCCAAATTTAACCGGGGGAACCCCGTTAAACATTTTCAAAATCCCCAAAAACCTAACAGAAAAAAGTTACGGGGCTTTCAAGATCTAGAGGCAAAAAAATTCAAAAAATTTCAAACTTACTAGTGGCGCACCGTGGATGTGGTGCGCCACTAGTAACACACAAAAAAATTGGTTTTGAATTTTTTTTTTATTTTTTTTCAAAAAATGATACGTAATATGACCGGGAAGTTTGAAATATTTTTCAAAATTTCATCATAGTCATGAACATGAACAAAGTCCTATACATCAACAAGGTATAATAGGATTGATATGCTAGATATATCAACAAGTGCCTGTGAAGTGAGCTGTTGCTGGGGTTGGATAGAACTCTGAAGTTAAGCGTGCTTGTGCTGGAGTAGTGTGAGGTGACCTTTCGGGAAGTTTGACCATGGAGTGCGATTTGACTTGAGATTAAGCATATTGACCCGAGATTAAGCCATAGTGACCCGAGATTAAGAAAAAAATGATTTTTTTTTGAAAAAAAATAAAAAAATTCAAAAATATTACTAATGGCGCACCTGTGGTGCGCCATTAGTAAAAAATACTAGTGGTGCGCCATTAGTAGGCAAAACTGGTGCACCATTAGTAGGCTTTTTTCTCGTAGTGATTTGATCAATAAAAGGTAGAGGGTAATGATCTTTTCTAGTGACTTTATTTAATTTGCAGAAATCAATTACCATCCTATATCCAGTAACAATTCTTTGTGGGATCAATTCATTCTTATCATTAGGAACAACAGTAATACCTCCCTTCTTAGGGGCACAATGAACGGGACTTACCCACTGACTATCAGCAATAGGATAAATTATACCTGCCTCCAAAAGCTTTAGTATTTAATTTCTTACCACTTCTTTCATCTTAGGATTTAACCGTCGTTGATAATCAACAACTGGTTTAGCATCTTTCTCCAGCTTTATTTTGTGCTGGCATAGAGTGGGACTAATGCCCTTAAGATCATCAAGAGAATATCCAATAGCGGCACGGTCTTCTTCAGAGTTTTCAATAATTTCTCTTCTTCATGCTCTCAAAGGTTAGCACTAATAATAACAGGATATATCTTCTTTTCGTCAAGATAAGCATATTTAAGAGAATTAGATAATTGTTTAAGCTCAAACACGGGGTCACCCTTGGGTGGAGGAGGATCCCCAAGAATTTCAACAGGCAAATTGTGTTTCAAAATAGGTCCTTGCTTAAAGAATACTTCATCTATTTCCCTTCTTTCATTCATAAACATATTATTTTCATGGTCTAGCAAGTATTGTTCCGAAGGATCATTAGGAGGTACGGCAATAGAAGCAAGACCAATAATTTCATCCTTACTAGGGAATTCTATATCATGGGGTTGTCTACAAAATTTATAGAAATTAAAATCATGAGACATATCCCCAAAACCAACAGTAACAATATCCTTTTCGTAGTCTGTCTTAGCATTAACAATATTCAAGAAGGGTCTACCAAATATAGTGGGACAAAAGTCATCTTGTGGGGAACCAAGAACAAGAAAATTAGTAGGATATTTTATTTTCCCACACAAGACTTCAACATCTCTAACAATTCGAACTGGTGAAATAGTATCTATATTGGCAAGCTTAATAGTAACATCAATGCCTTCTATCTCAGCAGGTGCAATATCATGCATAATTTCTTTGTATAATAATGAGGAATTGCACTCACACTAGCACCCATATCACATAGGCCATGATAACAATGATCTCCTATTTTAACAAAAACAACATGCATGCAAACAACAGTTCTATGTTTACCTTTAGTATCGGGTTTAGCAATTCTAGCAGCTTCATCACATAAATAGATAACATGCCCATCAATATTATCGACCAAGAGATCTTTAACCATAGCAATACTAGGTTCAACTTTAATTTTCTCAGGGGGTGTAGGTGTTCTAGTATTACTCTTACGAACCATAGTTGAAGCTTTAGCATGATCCTTTATTCTAACAAGGAAATGTGGTTTCTCAATGTAAGCAGTAGGAATAATAGGATCAACATTATAAGTAATAGTGTCTTCTTCAACTTTAATAGGTTGTACTACTTTAACTTCAATGGGAGGATGATATTTAAACCACTTCTCCTTAGGGAGATCAACATGAGTAGCAAATGATTCACAAAAAGAAGTTACTATCTTAGAGTCAAGTCCATATTTAGTACTAAACTCACGAAAGCCATCAGTAACCATAAAAGATTTAACACAATCAAACTTAGGGGTTATACCTGACTCCTTACCTTCGCCGATTTCCCAATCTTCATATTTGTGTTTAATTCTTTCCAATAAATCCCATTTGAATTCAATAGTCTTCATCAGAAAAGAACTAGTACAAGAAGTATCGAACATGGAGCGATCATTACGAGGAAGACGAGCATAAATTTTTTGAATAATAATTTCTCTTGAGAGCTCATTATTGGGGCATGGATATAACATTGACTTAAGCCTCCCCCAAGCTTGAGCGATACTTTGTCCTTCATGAGGCCAAACATTATATATATAATTACGATCACGATGAACCAGATGTATACGATAACATTTCCAATGAAATTCCAATTTCAATCGGTTGTAGTTCCATGATCCAATATCATCACATAGTCTATACCATGTCAATGCCTTTCCCTTAAAAGATAAAGGGAAGAACTTCTTCTTTACAACATCCTCGGACATACCTGCAAGCTTAAATAATCCACAAACTTCATCCACATAGATTAGGTGCATATCGGGATGTAATGTTCCATCTCCTGTATAGGGATTAGCTAGCAGTTTCTCTATCATACGCGAAGGAATTTCAAAGTAAATATTTTCAGTAGGTTTAGTAGGTTGAGGAGAAACTCTTTGCACTTCTGGTCGGGGTGAAGATACCCCGAATAAGCCCCTCAAAGGATTATTTCCCATAGTAACAAGTGATAGTAAATTTCAGCACACTATATAAATGTTTCCTTACCAAATTCTACTTACCAAAGGCGCTTCACTCCCCGGCAACAACACCAAAAAAGAGTTTTGATTACCCACAAGTATAGGGGATCTATCATAGTCCTTTCGATAAGTAAGAGTGTCAAACCCTACGAAGAGCAGAAGGAAATGACAAGCGATTTTCAGTAAGGTATTCTGTGCAAGCACAGAAATTATTGGTGACAGATAGTTTTGTGATAAGGTAATTCATAATGGGTAACAAGTAACAAAAGTGAAAAAGGTGCAGCAAGGTGGCCCAATCCTTTTTGTAGCAAAGGACAAGCCTAGACGAACTCTTATATAAAGCGTTCATTACTTCGATAATTTGATATGTGGGTGGACCGGTGCTTGGGTGCTGCCCTTCCTTGGAGAATCCTCCCACTTATGATTAACCCCTCTCGCAAGCATCCACAACTATGAAAGAAGAATTAAGGTAAACCTAACCATAGCATGAAACATATGGATCCAAATCAGCCCCTTATGAAGCAACGCATAAACTAGGGTTTAAGCTTTTGTCACTCTAGCAACCCATCATCTACTTATTACTTCCCAATGCCTTCCGTAGGCCCAAATCATGGTGAAGTGTCATGTAGTCGACGTTCACATAACACCACTAGAGGAGAGATAACATACATCTCATCAAAATATCAAACGAATACCAAATTCACATGATTGCTTATAACAAGACTTCTCCCATGTCCTCAGGAACTAACGTAACTACTCGCAATCATATTCACGTTCATAATCATAGGGTTATTGAATAGCATTAAGGATCTGAACATATGATCTTCCACCAAATAAACCAACTAGCATCAACTACAAGGAGTAATCAACACTACTAGCAACCCACAGGTACCAATCTGAGGTTTTGAGACAAAGATCGGATACAAGAGATGAACTAGGGTTTAAGAGGAGATGGTGCTAGTGAAGAAGTTGATTGAGATTGACCCCCTCTCGATGAGAGGATCGATGGTGATGACGATGGTGGTGATTTCCCCTCCCTAAGGGATGTTTCCCCCGCAGAACAGCTCCGCCGGAGCCCTAGATTGGTCCTGCATAGGTTCCGCCTCGAGACGGCGGCGCTTCCTCCGGAAAGCTTCCTCCTGATTTTTTCCAGGGCAAATTACACCATATAGCAGAAGATGGATGTTGGGGGCCTGCCAGGCGGCCCAGGAGGCAGGGGGCACACCCAGGGGGGTGGGCGTGCCCTCCACCTTCGTGGATGACTGGTGGCCCCCCTCTGGTGCTTTCTTCGCCCAATATTTTTAATATATTCCAAAACTGATCTTCGTGGAGTTTCAGGACTTTTGGAGTTGTGCAGAATAGGTCTATAATATTTGCTCCTTTTCTAGTCCAGAATTCCAGTTGCCGGCATTCTCCCTCTTCATGTAAACCTTATAGAATAAGAGAGAAAATGCATAAGTATTATGACATAACGTGCAATAACAGCCCATAATGCAACAAATATTGATATAAAAGCATGATGCAAAATGTACATATCAATCATCATGCTTTGGCAGCCTTGGTCTGAGCTTTTTCAGCAATATGGCCTCATCAACAACATCTTCAGCTCTCTCAGGCACTGAGCCTTGTTCTTCTCAATAGCTGATATATTTCTTGCAGTATTCCCCTTAGGCTTAGGGGCAGCAGTTGTATTGGCCTTGGAGGTTGTGTCTACCTTCTGAGGCATAGCATCAGCCATAAGCTTCTGTTGCTTGGGAGGTGGCTCATCAGCAATTGGTTCCTCCTCTCTCCTCATTCATGTGGGCTTGAACACCACATGGGCAGTCTGCTTCCTCTCTTTCTTCTTGCTAGCCACTTTGGGCATAGATTTGCCCTGGCTTGGCTTTGAGCTAGCTGCAATATTTGAACATTTTCTAGGCCTCTCCTTTTGAGCATTTCCATACTCTTTGGCAGTAACAACATTTTTCTTCTTTGAGGTGACCTCCTCTGGATGGAAGTCTTGATCCTCCTCATCAGAATTTTTCTTCTTCCTAGCCTTGGTGGCTGCCTTTGGAAAGCTAGGAGAACTCATCTCTCCCTCTTCAAAACTTTCCTCGGGACTAGTGCCTGCCTCCAAGTCAACACTGGCCTCTGCAAACATATTCTGACTGTCCTCGGCGTATGATATGCTGAACTCTGACCCTGTGAAGTAGAATAAGTAGAGTGGAATAGATGAGCATCACAAAACATAGATGATTTTGAAAATTTTGAGTTCAAACTTCAGTATTAGGTTTTCATAGAAAGCATTTAGGAATTACCTCTGAAATTCTCGGAAGTATCGAGACATCAACTGAAACTAGGTTACACAATTTTGATCAGACCGAAGTGAAACTTGGTTTCATGAAGTGCACATGGTACTACTAAAAGGCTAACTCGGTCTCATCGATCGGTACTCGTTGGTTTCACCGAGATGTACTGAAGTGCAATGGCCGAAGCCAGATTGGTGACTCTGAGTCAGTCCAATTCGGTCACTCGAGATGAGTTCTGCGTAACCCTAAACATAAAATTTTCGCTTGAATCTATTTCTATGAATTCGTTGCCAGATGATGACCCACAAGTATATGGGGTCAATTGCATCCTTTTCGATAATTAAGAGTGTTGAACCCAACAAGGGGCAGAAGGAAATGACAAGTGGTTTTCAGCAAGGTAACGTCTGCAAGTGCTAAAATTGTAAGTAGCGGAGTAGTTTGATAGCAAGATAATTTGTAACGAGCAAGTAACGATAGTAGTAGCAAAAGTGCAGCAAGGTAGCCCAATCCTTTCGAGGCAAAGGACATGCCAAAAAGGTCTCTTATGATAAGCAAAGTGTTCTTGAGGGTACACGGGAATTTCATCTAGTCACTTTCATCATGTTGGCTTAATTCGTGTTCTCTACTTTGATAATTTTGTATGTGGGTGGACCGGTGCTTAGGTGCTGTTCTTACTTGAACAAACCTACTAATTATGATTAACCCTCTCACAAGCATCTGCAACTACGAGATAAGTATTAAGAATAAATTCTAACCATAGCATTAAACTTTTGGCTCCAATCGGTCCCTTACGGAATAGCGCATAAACTAGGATTTAAGCTTCTGTCACTCTCGCAACCCATCATCTAATAACTACTCCACAATGCATTCCCTTAGGCCCAAATATGGTGAAGTGTCATGTAGTCGACGTTCACATGACACCACTAAGGGAATCACAACACACATATCATCAAAATATCGAACACATATCAAGTTCACAAGATTACTTGCAACATGATTTCTCCCATGACCTCAAGAACAAAAGTAACTACTCACAAATGATAATAATGCTCAAGATCATAGGGGTATTAAATAGCATAATGGATCTGAACATATAATCTTCCACGAAATAAACCATATAGTAATCAACTACAAGATGTAATCAACACTACTAGTCACCCACAAGCACCAATCTATAGTTCCGGTACAAAGATTGAACACAAGAGATGAACTAGGATTTGAGAGGAGTTGGTGTTGTTGAAGATGTTTATGAAGATAGCCCTCCCAAAGATGGGAGAGTTGTTGGTGATGATGATGATGATGATTTCCCCCTCCGGGAGGGAAGTTCCCCCGGCAAAAATCACTCCGCCGAAGGGCAAAAGTGCTCCTGCCCAAGTTCCGCCTCGAGATGGTGGCACTTTGTCCCAAAAGTCCTCTCCTTATTTTTTTCTAGGTCAAAATGACTTATATACCAAAAGAGGGGCACCGAAGGTGGGCCTGGGTGAGCACAACCCACCGAGGTGCGCTTGGGCTCCCTGGCGCGCCAAGGTCAGTTGTGCCCAGTTGGTGGGCCCCCTCTGGTACTTATTTGCTCCAATATTCCTCAAATATTCCATAAACTTTCCTCGTAAAGTTTCAACTCATTTGGAGATGTGCAGAATAGGTAGCCTGACGTGGCTTTTTCAGGTCCAGATTTCCATCCGCCAGAATTCTCCCCCTTTGTGTATACCTTGCATATTATGAGAGAAAAGGCATTAGATACTCCAAAAAGCATTATTATATAATAAAACAACATAAATAATAGTAGGAAAACATGATGCAAAGTGGACGTATCACCGGATAGGAAATCTCATACGGTGGTAATGTTGATGGTGCAAAACTCTAGTGCATTGAATCAGATTGGGAGCACTAGGGGATCAAATCTCACCCTAACTCGATGGAGATCCACTATGGCGGCAAAATCGGTGATGATTTCCATTGACGGTGAAGGAATCCAGTGGCGAAGGTGTGCTGGAGACAAGGCGACGATCCGTAGAACAGGAGCAATGACAGCAAAGGGGTCCCGTAGTCGTGACGTTTGAAGTGATTTTCAATGCATGGTCCACGGTGATATATAGACCCTTTAGCCGTCGGTAGTACCGAACGAAACAACTCGTTCTCACTGAAGTGCATACCTGCCAGTGATAGAGCTCATTGGTGATTCCGAGAACTTCAGGTTGGTCTTACCGAGATGGAAATAAAGATCAGTCCAAGTGTCAATTGGTGAGACCGAATATGAGTTAGTTGGTCTTACCTTAAAACACTTAGAAGGTTTTGGAAGTCAGCCCTAATCAGATCGGTGGCTTTGAGTGCTCCTCACCCGGAGGATCCGATAGGAACTTGTTCAAGTTTTGTGATATAGAAAGAAAGAATTTGAGATAAGTTGAGATACATAGATAGAGAAGGTTCTTAGGCATTCTTGCGCATCTAATTGGCCAAATAAAACCAAAACAATCAAACAACTATTGGATGTCCTTGAATGAGAAAGATGCATTGCAACATGCTCACACAATAAGATAGCAAATGAAGTATGTCAAACATGCACAACAAACTCTAGCAACTGTCAAGCAATGCGCGATGACATAGTCATCTATATATGAATATATTGACTTAGGTGCCAAATGAGAACATTTGATCATAGGTCATACTCATCGTTTAAGCACAAGTGGGGTTGCCACTTTTACATAAAGCATTAATGTGTTCACACCATTAGAGTTTATTTAGCTCAAGTCTTAGAGCAAAGCTCCCCCTAGATGTGATATCCTCCCAAAGAGGGATGAACTAACCTTGGTGTCAGTGTGAAATCCTGCAGACCTCGGGGTAGGGGGTTCGAAGTTGTGGATCTCGGACCAGTGGTAACAAGAACAGGGGGAAATGGTGTTTACCCAGGTTCGGGCCCTCTTGATGGAGGTAAAACCCTATGATGACCCACAAGTATAGGGGATCTATCGTAGTCCTTTCGATAAGTAAGAGTGTCAAACCCAACGAGGAGCAGAAGAAAATGACAAGCGGTATTCAGTAAGGTATTCTCTGCAAGCACTGAAATTATCGGTAACAGATAGTTTTGTGATAAGGTAATTCGTAACGGGTAACAAGTAACAAAAGTAAACAAGGTTTAGCAAGGTGGCCCAATCCTTTTTGTAGCAAAGGACAAGCCTAGATGAACTCTTATATAAAAGCAAAGCACCCCCGGAGACACATGGGAATTATTGTCAAGCTAGTTTTCATCATGCTCATATGATTCACGTTCGTTACTTCGATAATTTGATATGTGGGAGGACCGGTGCTTGGGTGATGTCCTTACTTGGACAAGCCTCCCACTTATGATTAACCCCTCTCGCAAGCATCCGCAACTACGAAAGAAGAATTAAGGTAGACCTAACCATAGCATGAAACATATGGATCCAAATAAGCCCCTTACAAAGCAACACATAAACTTGGGTTTAAGCTTCTGTCACTCTAGCAACCCATCATCTACTTATTACTTCCCAATGCCTTCCCTAGGCCCAAATAATGGTGAAGTGTCATGTAGTCGACATTCACATAACACCACTAGAGGAGAGAAAACATACATCTAAGAAATACCAAATTCACATGATTACTTATAACAAGACTTCTCCCATGTCCTCAGGAACAGTCGTAACTACTCACAAAGCATATTCATGTTCATAATCAGAGGAGTATTAATAAGCATTAAGGATCTGAACATATGATCTTCCACCAAATAAACCAACTAGCATCAACTACAAGGAGTAATCAACACTACTAGCAACCCACGGGTACCAATCTAAGGTTTTGAGACAAAGATCGGATACAAAAGATGAACTAGGGTTTGAGAGGAGATGGTGTTGGTGAAGATGTTGATGGAGATTGACCCCCTCTTGATGAGAGGATTGATGGTCATGACGATGGTGATGATTTCCACCTCTCGGAGGGATGTTTCCCCGGTAGAACAGCTCCACGGGAGCCCTAGATTGGTCCTGCCCAGGTTCCGCCTCGAGACGGCGGCGCTTCTTCTCGAAAGCTTCTCTCTAATTTTTTCCAGGGCAAAAGACACCATATAGCAGAAGATGGGAGTCGGGGGCCTGCCAGGGGGCCCACGAGGTAGGGGCGCGCCCTCCACCCTCGTGGATGACTGGTGGCCCCCTCTGGTGCTTTCTTCGCCCAATATTTTTTATATATTCCAAAACTGATCTCCGTGAAGTTTCCGGACTTTTGGAGTTATGCAGAATAGGTTGTAATATTTGCTCCTTTTCCAGTCCAGAGCTCTAGCTGCAGGCATTCTCCCTTCATGTAAACCTTATAAAATAAGAGAGAAAAGGTATAAGTATTATGTTATAACATGTAATAACAACCCATAATGCAATAAATCTTGATATAAAAGCATGATGGAAAATGGACGTATCACCCTACGTCATGCTCTTGTTTATATTGATGGAGATGTATCACGTACAAAGTTGATCTACCTCGAGATCGTAAGTTGTGTTGTACCTCTAGGGCTAGGAGAATGTAATTGTGATTCGACCCCCTCTACGGGCTAAACCCCTAGGCTTATATACACGCCAGGTAGGGCATCTAGGGTTACATGTTAGGTATCTAGGGAGATCACATGAAGGTGGTAGGAGATGTCTTGGAGTATACGTCAAGTCTTCGCCAGGCATAGTCTCGATCTCATCCAGGCGTGCATCTTCCGGAGTCTTTCTTAGTGACAGTGTGGGACCACTGGCCCACCCCAAGGACTATGGGCCGAATAGGTTATTACCCCCTAGTCCAGGACACCGTCAGCCCCCGAATTGGTCTTCTATGCCGAGGACTACCTCTATGAAGTAAATAACATCGGATCCGAAGTCCTTGGCTTAACAGAAGAGTTCTACATCACTAATAATTCGAGATTTCTTTGCTTCAAAGGATACCATGAACCACGTATCAAAAGAGCAGCATTGCCTGGCCTCGGCGTAGCCGAGCTCGCCCAGCATTCGAAGACGCAAGATTACTTAGCCTCAAAGGCCAGCCACATAGGTGTGAATAGTACTTTCCAGCCTGACAACTTTATCGAAGCGACACTACCCATGGCTGGTCAAGCAGTTACTGCACACCCAAATCATGGGCCGAGGCAATCTTTTATCTCGCACGTCCCATTGAAGTGGAGACCGTGCCCGTTTTCTTAGGGATATCATTAGATTTTGTTTCTCCCCGTACACATAATGGCATCTTTTGTGGGGAGTGGCGATTTCATCAGCCCAACAGAGGGACCCTTGGCCTTTTACCAGCCTATAAGAGTAAAAGAATTGCAATAGAAAGAACCACGCCCTCATCTCCTCGCCTGCAGCCTCTCGAGCTCTAGTGCTCAGATCCAATCTGGCCATTCTCCTCCATAGCACACCCTAGCTCCCATTCCCAGCAATGGTCGACGCCACCCTCAAAGGGCACTGGTTTGGTTCCTCTTTGACAGAGGGCACCATCCTAGAGCTGCACAGTGTGGGGTACATCCCCACAGAGGTCACCACCCGCGTGCCAAACGCCAACCAACAAGTGCCTGCTCCCAATCCAGGGGAGAGGGTAGTCTTTGTTTCCCACCTTGTTAGAGATCTGGGGTTCCCACTGTGCACCTTTGTGCGCGGGGTCATGTTCTATTACGGTCTAGATTTTCACCATCTGGCCCGAACCCCATCCTCCAGCTCGACTCCTTTATCACGATCTGCGAGGCCTTCCTCCGTGTTGAGCCGCACTTCAGCCTCTAGCTGTAGATCTTCGGTGTCAAGCCAAAGTCTAGTGGCTCTGATCTCACAGAGTGTAGAGGTGACATGATCAGCAAGAACTAGAAGGTCGACTGGTTCAAGGGAACTTTCATAAAGACCATCAAAGAATGGCAGCGCGAGTGGTTTTACATGACTAAGACGCTTGCGGCTAGTCAAGTCAAAGTCCCAGCAGTCTCGGTTGGGCCCCTGAGGAAGCTCGTGTCCTCGAAGAAGAAGGGCATCACCTAGGGGAACCCAAGGGGAGGTGGAGGCAGCGATAAAAAAGATCAAGTGGTGTTCTGGTGAGAAGAACCTCCAACTAGATGACGTGGTGAACGTCATGCTCCACCACCACATCCTCCCACTTCAACTTCAGGCCACCCCAATGTGGGAGCAGAAGTCTGGGATGCAGCGCCCGTTCTTCACTTCTTCTGCTCCACCTTGGCCGGGATGTGGATGCAGCTATTCAAGTCATCTGAGGACGACTTACCTTCGGAAGGGCGCAACCTCAGCTTCGAAGCCGGCTACGTCTCCCCCGAGGTAATCTCCTAATAGGAAATTTTATACTCTGAGATGTAGATCTCGGTTAATCAACCAATTTTATGTTTGCAGAAGTGGATCACCAAGGCGCAACAGATGTTGTGCGTGGCGCCATTGCCCAAGCAGAAGAGAACCCCCTGCTCACGACCCTCCTAGTTGTGGAGCTGCACATGGTGATCCCCAAGGGATCAAAGCTCCCAAAGGGCAAGGTGGGTTCTCAGATTCGGGAGACCTCAGTCACTCGATCCGAGGACACCCACGCCTCCTACCACCCACAAAGATGACATGGAGGAGGACAAGGAGGATGAAAACCCTTCCCTAGAGGGTGGTGTCCGAGGACGCCAAGGACGAGACGCGGTTGAAGGGCCAGAAGAGAGCATGCAAGGCCTCTGCCGAGCCTGCTAGCAGGCTTGCTCCACCAGAGAAGATCACCTTCCCCAATGAGAAGGACGACGACCTCCTCGAGATGGGGAGAGATAAGTCTGTGCCGAGGAGGTATGTTATCATCAGCATGTCCATTATTTAATAAGTCTTTCTATCAAGATAAAAAATTATGAGTAATTTCTTCAACCCGCCTCGAACGCGTCTCAGCAGCGACTCCTTGAACCGCCTGCCACCTGCCAGCGAGACGCTCGACCGTGCCACCCCCCTCCGGCTCAAGAGGAGCCAGGAAGGCGACGTCTACTCTGCCCCCTGGTGAACACAATGGGGGCCGATGTGTTGGTTGTCATGGCCGAGGTCGAGACCTCGCCAAACAGGGCCAAGGGGACGGGGTCCCCGAGGTCGTAAAAGAAGGGCTGGGCCAAACATCAGCCCAGCAGAAGCCAACTTCGGCGCCAACGCACAGCCAGAGACCCTCGTGCCTAGCACTTCGGTGCTGAGTTCTGAGGTTCTTCCACCCCCTGCCTTCTGCCTCAGGGCGGGCTAGTGCGAGGTGGACTGAGAAGATGAAGGTAGCCCTAACAGGCTCCACCCTCAAAGAAAAGCACCACACTGATCAACGTGGCATTGCAAGGCTTCCAGTCCACAGAGGCCGGAATGCGTGAGGTCTTCAAGGGCCTCGTCACGAGCTTTGAGGTTTTTCTTCTGCACTCATATTAAGAATAACCTCCCTGCTTAGATTCATTTGCAAATCTGTATATCTGTCCGAGGACGTTTTCACTTGTATTATGACATAGTATTTGGACAACATGGCCAGTGACTAGCCCCCAATCCCAAGGCTAATTTTCATAAACTGGCTTTGCAATCGAAGCGGAGTATTAAGAATTCATAAATGAGTAGCCCCCAAGACTCTGACATTCGTGTCCAAAGTATTGATGACTAGGCCAGGTGCTAATTATAAAATGTTTGCTTGCAGGTTTCTACCTCGGGTCCGAGTTCCGCCTCCGAGGAGATTGCAGAGTGAACCAGAAGCTCGAGAGGACAAAGAAGGACCTCGATCTAATGAACAAGCAGATCCATCAATCTTAAGGTAAAATCCAGAACATCATCAAATTTACTTTGCGTGAGGATAGCTTTGTGAATAGATGCTAATGCTGAACTATTTGAATGATAGCGACTTTGACCAAGCTTGAGGAGCTCAAGGCTGAGCTTTTGAAAGCTCGGCAGGAGGCCCAATAGTAGAAGGCTGCGACCGACAAGGCAGAGAAGGACCTAGGCGCCCGAATGGTGGCTAGGGGCAGGGACCAAGTGCGGATACTGGAGGTGGAGGAGAGCCTGAAGGGAGTGTACGAGGCACACAATGCCCTTCAGGTCAAGGAGGAGAAGGCGAGCAAAGATCTCAAGAAGCTTTGTCTTGCGCACTCCAAGCTCCAGAACCAGACCAGGGCCAACCACGAGGTGCTCCAGCAAGTGGAACAAATTGCAGTGGGTAAGCCGTATTTACTTCAGTGTGTGTTTGGCAGCAAGGGGTTCGTCGAGCTCACCCAGCTGTGGCGCTCCGTAGAGGTCTTTATGGATCTGTCGACAGTGCATTGGACGCCGCCCACCACTTCGGCAAGAGGAAGGGCCACGAGGCGGAGACGGTATTTTGGCAGCAGTTCCAGGTGTTGCCGCGTCTGGAGCTACTGAATCATTGGATGAAGCGGCTAGGGGAGCTTCTCTGTATGGCTAGGCTGACACTTCAGGACCTCTGCATCAATCTGTGGCCCACGGAGGTGCTGCCCACCAGCATCTTCAGGCTAATAGATTGGCTGCAAGAAGCCCTCCCACAAGTGTCCTACTGGAAGCAGTCTGCATGCTTTGAAGGGGCTCAACGGGCATATGCCTATGTGAAGATGCATTTTTGGCGCGTTGAAGCAGAGGTTGTTGCCGCGTGACCCCCTGAAGGGAAGCTTTGGACCACGGAGCAGTTCTTCACCGTAGCATAAGGGGCCTGGATTATCGAGGCCAAGTGTCCCAAGGACACTTTGTTTTTTTATGTACTTCGAAATTCCAAAGTGTGTGGGATGTAGAAAAACTATATTTTGTTTGAATGAATGCGGCTTTAAATTCTTTCATGTGATGTTGTTTTTATTTAATATGCCTCCTGTTGGACCATGTTGAATTGCAAGTGGCCAGTTGTCGGCTTTGACCCCTATGTACAGTATACAAAGGGTGTCCCTTTAAGAAATCGTGACCCTTAACCGACGTCTCTGTCAGATTTCGGGTTCCGCAAACCCTTGAGAGGTTCGAACTCTAGGGTGCATGCGGAGATCTCAACCTGCCCAGCCTGCCTACTCGCTAATATCACAGCCTATCGTGTCGAGCTCGAAAGGAAAGGAAGACACGGGAGTTTACCCAGGTTCGGGCCACCTTGCGGCGTAAAACCCTACTCCTGCTTTGTGGTGGATTTTCCTCGAGGGGCTGAGGAAGAACTAGTATAATGGAGAACAGCCTCAGGAGGCATGTTCTTGAGCTCAAGTGAGCTGGTGAGATGGTGAGGGTGGAATAGACTCGATCCTCCCATCTGTTGGTGGTGGCTAGGTCCTATTTATAGTGGCCTTGGTCCTCCTCCCAAATATAGGCATGAAGGGATCCCACAACAGCCAAATCTGAAGGGAGACAACAAGTACGTCCTATCCTGACTAAAGTGGTCTTTGCCTGTAAAAGCCGCTGGTTGTGACGCTGCGGTGGGCTCGGTGATGACCTCCCTCCTGCCATCCTGGTGGTCTTGGTCTTGTTGCACCAGAACGGAAATCTTTGGTTGATTCCTCAGGACTCCGCACCTGCTGCTTGCCTCCTTTGCACCAAAGAGGAAACTGGTACTCTGTGCCCGCTGGCACCCACCTGGCCTTGGTCGTCATGGCTCACGTCAGCCGAACCTCGCGAGGTGTACCTTGCATAGAAATACTCTGCTCCTCAGGAGCCAGCCTGAGGGGGCCGATCCCCTTGGAGGTCTTGGTGTCGGTCGCCTCACAAGGTTTTGCCCCTCGCGAGGGTCTTGAGTTGTTGATGCTAAAGCTGGGCCATACCAGGCTGTCGATGGAGCCACGCCGTGGGCCGCAGGCAGGCAAGTCTGGGTACCCCTGTATCAAGAACACCGACAGTAGCCCCCAGGCCCAAGGCGCGCACGGACTTGGCTTCTGGGTGAAGCCAAAGGGCAAGTGTGGAGCGCCGTGGGCCCTAACCGCCTGTGGCCTTGGACGATGGGTGGCGATTGATGGGACGTGGGCGCCTCCACTTCCCCATGCTGCCTTGAAATCCGTCCGACTTGACGAGTCAATGCTGCATGCAGAGAAACACCATTGCGTCAGATCGTGGAGGACGGCGGTAGGCCTCCCTCTGGCTATAAATGAGGGGAGGGGCGGAGCCCCCCTCACTCATCTCTTTCTTCATCTGCTCGCTACTCGTCCCTTCTTCTTCTCCACCTTGTCGTAGCATCCATGGTGCCGATCAGGAGATTCTCTATGGCAGAAAAGGGAAAAGCCCCTTGGGAGGGGCCCGAACCACTTCCGCAGAAGAAACAGTTTCGCCGTCCCTGAAACGCCAGCGTGAGGCAGGAGGTGACCAGGCCTTGGCAAGCACGGCCTCCGCCCGGCTTCCCCCTTCTCTTGTATGCCCGCGCGTAGGATGGCAATGCGCGCCCCGAGCGATCCCAGGTGGCAGCGGGCGAGCCGAAGCCGTGCTGCCAGCAGGGCCACAGATCCACGCCGAGGGCAGCTCACGTGAGTTCGTGGTGTGGGCAGCGATGCTGCCTAGCTCGTGGATCTGGCTCCTGAGTTTTTCTCTGATGAGATACCGCCGAGGGGGCCGCTCGAGCTATGGCTGCAACACACCGAGTGCTATAGCCGGGCCACCGGGGCTGAGGTTGAGGTGGTGCCTCCCGGTGATGTCTTCATGACCCGCGGATGGGGCGAGGTCACCCGCGCCTGCCGCACGGAAGGGGCCCTCACAATCCACTTTGAGTACGACGGCGCCTCCACCCTATTCTTCAAGGTATTCGATGAGGAGGGCCGACGGCTGGAGTGCTGCCTCGGAGGAAGCAACCTACATGACGCAGCCATGGGCGCTGGGCCCGCCTCTGTCCCCACCGGCGTCTCCTCCAGCAGCATTGATGACTCTTGGGAATCCATCGACTCTCCTGAGCCCAGTGATTCTCCAAAGTCCAGCGACGACAGCTACGTGCCGCCAAGCTCCCGCTGTGCCCAGAGCGCGGCAGCGGCAGCCGCTCGGCGTCGCTGGTGACGTGCGCCGGCCTGGTTCCTTGATGCCTTTCTTCTTTTGTTTCCCTACATGGAATTATGACTAGCCCCATGGGGGTATGTAAGAATCGAAATGATTTAATTCCAGCGTTACTCTTCTTGTTACTGTGTCGAAATCGTGTATCCCGCTCCAGCACGATTCTCCCTTTCCGCCCCCTAGGTAGCATAGCGCTCTACGCCGATGGGACCCAGTACCCAGGCAGGCTTCAGCCGTCGCTGGTATGCCAGGTCGTGATGTCGTGGTCAAGGCCAGGAGGTGAGCGGCCTGAGGTCCGGTGAGAGCTCCTGAGGCGCGATGCTGCCGAGGTCCCCCTTGGCGTGCACGCAGATGCCCAAGAAACGGAAAGTGAAGCGACACTGCCCAAGCGGGACTGTGAAAGTTCGGCGATTGGGTCGCGAGATTTATGCCGGTATGCGAGCAACTTATCTTTTAGTGAACTCATAGCAATTCACATGGGTCGTGCCCACTCGTGCCTTCGGGGTAGCGCCGCTAGGTAGGGCCCGTGATGCCTTTCCCTTTTCTTGCTTGTCTAGGTGCTCTACGTCCTGGGGTCCTGGACCTCGAGCAGACTCAGCCACCGCTGGTATGCCAAGTCGCGATGCCATGGTCAAGGCCAGCGGGTGAGGGCTGGAGAGCCAGTAGGAGCCCCTGAGGTGCGATGCTCAGCTGCCCCCCTTTAACATGCAAGTGACTCACGTGATAAGGTGGTGTCCGCCGGGCCCGCCCGTAGCTAGGCTTCAGGTGTACCTGTGTGTTAGCCTGCAGAAGAGAATATGACCCCTAAAGGTGCTTGCTGCCTACCCTTGATCCTTCGGCGGGAAGACAAAGGCACCAAGGACCTAGCGAGGTGGCGTACGCGAGGCGGGTCGCGAGCCAGAGCTCAGTCCTTCGGATTTATCAGCGTTGCTGGGACGGACCCGAGCATGAGCGTCGTGCCAACATATGTATCCCCCGTTACGGCATGAGCAAAGGACGAGTCAGCAATATAGGGGGGACCGCGAAGCGGATAGGATCCAAAGCAGGCAGGTGATGATCATAAATCAGCTCATGGGAAATGGTTAGGCAGCTCTAACGAATGCAAGAAGGATACATGTCACAGGGACGGAACCATGCTACTTGGCGATAGTGCAGCCCGAGGGGCACTCCCAAACTGAATGAACTAAAGGATGTCACCTGGCATCATTGCTGAAGAAATGTCGGGGTAGTAGGAGGTGTACGCTGCGGAAGTCGCTCCTAATGAGTGATACGTCTCCAACGTATCTACTTTTCCAAACACTTTTGCCCTTGTTTTGGACTCTAACTTGCATGATTTGAATGAAACTAACCCGGACTGACGCTGTTTTCAGCAGAACTGCCATGATGTTGTTTACTGTGCAGAAAACAAAAGTTCTCGGAATGACCTGAAAATCCACGGAGATAAGTTTTGGAAAATATAAAAAATACTGGTGAAAGAATCAAGGCCAGGGGGGCCACACCCTATCCACGAGGGTGGGGGGCGCGCCCTCCTGTCTTGTGGGCCCCCTGACGCTCCACCGACCTCAACTCCAACTCCATATATTCTGTTTTGCGGAGAAAAAAATTAGAGGGAAAGTTTCATCGCGTTTTATGATACGGAGCCGTCGCCAAGCCCTAATCTCTCTCGGGAGGGCTAATCTAGAGTCCGTTTGGGGCTCCGGAGAGGGGCATTCGTCGCAGTCGTCATCATCAACCATCCTCCATCACCAATTTCATGATGCTCACCGCCGTGCGTGAGTAAATCCATCATAGGCTTGCTGGACGGTGATGGGTTGGATGAGATTTACCATGTAATCAAGTTAGTTTTGTTAGGGTTTGGTCCCTAGTATCCACTATGTTCTGAGATTGATGTTGCTATGACTTTGCTATGCTTAATGCTTGTCACTAGGGCCCGAGTGCCATGATTTCAGATCTGAACCTATTATGTTTTCATGAATATATGTGTGTGCTTGATCCTATCTTGCAAGTCTATAGTCACCTATTATGTGTTATGATCCGACAACCCCGAAGTGACAATAATCGGGATACTTCTCGGTGATGACCATAGTTTGAGGAGTTCATGTATTCACTATGTGCTAATGCTTTGTTTCGGTTCTCTATTAAAAGCAGGCCTTAATATCCCTTAGTTTCCACTAGGACCCCACTGCCACGGGAGGGTAGGACAAAAGATGCCATGCAAGTTCTTTTCCATAAGCACGTATGACTATATTCGGAATACATGCCTACATTACATTGATGAATTAGAGCTAGTTCTGTGTCACCCTATGTTATAGCTATTACATGAGGAATCGCATCTGACATAATTATCCATCACTGATCCAATGCCTACGAGCTTTTCACATCTTGTGCTTCGCTTATTTACTTTTCCGTTGCTACTGTTACAATTCCTACAAAACTATTATCTTTACTTTTGCCACTGTTACCATTACTATCATACTACTTTGCTACTAAATACTTCACTGCAGATACTAAGTTTTCCAGGTGTGGTTTAATTGACAAATCAACTGCTAATACTTAAGAATATTCTTTGGCTCCCATTGTGTTGAATCAATAAATTTGGGTTGAATACTCTACCCTCGAAAGCTGTTGCGATCCCCTACACTTGTGGGTTATCAAGACTAATTTCTGGCGCCGTTGCAGGGGAGCATAGCTATATTCTTTGAGTCACTTGAGATTTATATCTGTTGATCACTATGAGGAACTTGAAAGACGAAAGAACCAAGATTTTGCCCTCAACTACGAGGGGAGGTAAGGAACTACCATCTAGCTCTGCACTAGATTCTCCTTCCGTTATTAGTAAGCTTGCGACACCTAAACCTGCTACTGCTATGAATTCTGATATGTCGCATGTTATTGATGATGCCACTTCTGCTATGCATGATACTTATGATGAAACTACTTCTGCGCATGATACTACTTTGCCATTAGGTGAATTTCTTGATGAACAACTTGCTAGGGTTAGAGAGAATTAAATTATTGAAGATGCTATTATTGATGATAGTGATGATGAAAGTTCTCCCCCTGATTATGAATTACCCGTTGTTCCTGAGGGTTATGTTATGAATGAGGAAGCTCCTAGAGCTATCTTTGCTTGCAAGGATAGATATGATCTTAAGAAATTATTAGCTAAATGGAAGCAGCAATCTCTTAATGCTAGAATGGAACCTGGGCCTGCTTTTGCTACTTCACCTATCTGTGTTACTGATAAGGATTATGAATTCTCTGTTGATCCTGAAATAATTACTTTAATTGAATCTGATCCTTTTTATGGCCTTGAATCTGAAACTGTTGTGGCACATCTTACCAAGTTGAATGATATAGCCACCCTGTTTACTAATGATGAGAAGTCTTGCTATTATTATATCCTTAAGATATTTCCGTTCTCATTAAAGGGTGATGCTAAGACTTGGTTTAATTCTCTTGATCCTAGTTTTGTGCGTAGTCACCAGGATATGATTTATTATTTCTCTGCTAAATATTTCCCTGCTCATAAGAAACAAGCTGCCTTGCGGGAAATATATAATTTTGTGCAAATCAAAGAAGAGAGTCTCCCACAAGCTTGGGGGAGGCTTCTCCGATTACTTAATGCTTTGCCTGATCATTCTCTTAAGAAAAATGAAATACTTGATATCTTTTATAATGGACTAACCGATGCTTCCAAGGACTACTTGGATAGTTGTGTTTTCAGGGAAAGAACAGTCGACCAAGCTGAATTACTATTGAATAATATGTTGACTAATGAAAATAATTGGACTCTTCTTGAGCCAATTCCTGATGCAATTCCTGAACCAATTGAGCCAACTCCTGAGCCTATTCCTAAACCAACTCCGAAGAAGAGAGGTGTTTTATTTCTCAGTCCTGAAGATATGCAAGAGGCAAATAAATCAATGAAAGAAAAAGGTATTAAAGCTGAAGATGTTAAGAATTTACCACATATTGAAGAAATACATGGTCTTAATATGCCGCCTGTTGAAGAAACACATTGTCTTGATAACCCGACATAGGTAGTAAGGGTAAATTCTCTCTATAGATATGATAAAGTTGAAATTCCCTCTACTAAATTCCTTAGCCCATGCTTAGATGAATTTGATGACTTTATGGCTAGACAAGAAATTTTTAATGCTTATGTTGGTAGAGAATTAAAGAATAATGCTTTCGACATAGGACGCTTGAGTGGCTAGAGTTAAAGGTGAACTTAAACTCATTAGCAAATACGCTTCTATGGTTGCCACTCAAGCTGAGCAAGTACTTAAAGCTCAAAGTGATTTGCTTGATGAATTAAATAATAAATATGACTTTGTTGTTAGAGTGGCTACTAGAACTGGTAGAATGACTTAGGAACCTTTGTATCCTGAAGGCCGCCCTAAGAGAATCGAGCAAGATTCTCAAAGAAATAATTTAGAGGCACCTAGTTCTTCCAAAAAGAAGTAAAAGAAAAACTATAGGACTTTGCGTGCTTCTAGTGAACCTATTGTAGACACACCTGAGAATCCCAATGATATTTCTGTTTCTGATGCTGAAACACAATCAGGTGATGAAGATGAACCTAGTGATAATGTTAATGATAATGTTCATGTTGATGCTCAACCTAGCAATAATAATGAAGTAGAGGTTGAACCCGCTGTTGATCTTGATAACCCACAATCAAAGAATGAGCGTTATGATAAGAGAGACTTTGTTGCTAGGAAGCACGATAGAGAAAGAGAACCATGGGTTTAGAAACCCATTCCCTTTCCTCCTAAACCATCCAAGACAAAGGATGATGAGGATTTTGAGCGCTTTGCTGAAATGATTAGACCTATCTTCTTACGTATGCGCTTAATTGATATGCTTAAAGTGAATCCTTATGCTAAGTATATGAAGGATATCATTACAAATAAAAGAAAGATACTAGAAGCTGAAATTTCCACCATGCTTGCTAATTATACTTTTAAGGGTGGAATACCAAAGAAACTTGGAGATCCAGGGGTACCAACCATACCATGCTCCATTAAAAGAAATTATGTTAAAACTGCTTTATGTGATCTTGGAGCCGGTGTTAGTGTTATGCCTCTCTCTTTATATCGTAGACTTGAATTGAATAAGATGACACCTACTGAAATATCTTTGCAAATGGCTGACAAATCAACTGCCATACCAGTCGGTATTTGTGAGTATGTGCCTGTTGTGGTTGCAAATGTCACTATGTTAACGGACTTTGTTATTCTTGATATTCCCGAAGACGATAGTATGTCGATTATCCTTGGTAGACCCTTTTTGAATACTGCAGGGGCTGTTATTGATTGCAACAAAGCCAATGTCACTTTTCATTCTAATGGTAATGAGCATATGGTACACTTTCCGAGGAAACAACCTCAAGTTCATAGCATCAATTCTATTGGAAAAGTTCCAACTATCATTATTGGAGGTTTTGAATTTCCTCTTCCTACTGTCAAGAAAAAGCATGATATTCTTATTGTTGGTGTGTTCATATCCCCGTTGAGGTAACTTAGTGTTATTCGAAATTTCTCCGGTTCCGTGTTATTCAGAATGAGTTTGTTAACAAGACTTGATCAACCTTGTTAGTGGATTCAATTTGATGATCATGAGATGGATGAAACTAGAAGGCACAACCTTCTGTACCCTCTTTTTACTTTCTGTTATTTAGAATAAATAAAGCAAAAATAGTATTATCTGTCTGTTTTCTGAATTATCCGTGCAATAATAAAATATCCCAAAAATAAAAGTGCCCCAAATGCCCTTAAAATTTAGTATGATTTTTTGTGGATTATTTGAGGATTTTAGGCACTGAAAACACTACAGGAGGGGCAAGCACCTGGCCACAAGGGTGGAGGGCGCGCCCACACCCCCTGGGCGCGCCCCCCTGTCTCGTGGGCCCATGGTGGCCCCCTCCACTTATTCCTGCACCCACACACTCCATCTTCTTCCCAAAAAAAATCCCCATCCAGCTCAAGCACGAGTTCTAGCTCATTTTGCTGCGATTTTCGATCTCCTTGCTCAAGGCTCCATTCACAAAACTGCTTTGGGAGATTGTTGCTTGGTATGTGACTCCTCCATTGGTCCAATTAGTTTTTGTTCTAGTGCTTTATTCATTGCAAATTTTTGCTGCATAGGTGACCCTGTTCTTGAGCTTGCATGTTAAATTTATGAGGTCCCAAGTAATTCTAATGCATGATATAGGCTCTAGGCACTTATAGGAGTAGTTGCTACCAATCTTGTTTAGTTTTATTCACTTTTATTTTGAAGTTACTAAAATTTCAGAAATTTTTCAGAAAAAGAAATATGTCTAGGAGAATGTATCAAGGTGGTTCCTCAATAAAGAAAGGACCCAGGCTTGCTATGCGTGAGAAAGACGATGAACTACCGAGGGACGCAGAACTACGAGCTTGTGAGTGGCCATCAGACGATTTTATGGTCAATGCAGGCTTTAAAGATGAATTTGACGCATATGTGCGTAACACCGATCTTGATGAATTCTTACAAGATATGTGTCCTCAGTACTATCTATTGACTGATTCATTTGTGAGAAGGTTTAAATATAAATGTTCACGTAATTCTCAGAGTGTCCTGTTTGATATTTATGATAAATCTTATACCATGGACTTAGAGGATTTTACAACTGCTTGCAAACTTCCGCAGTGGGGCAATGTTAATGATCCCCACAAATCTGAATTTAGAGACTTTCTTGCTAGTATTACTGTGGGAGAATCTAGGGATATAGCACAAGCTACCATAGGGAGCATTTGTTTTCCTGCTATACATTATTTTGCTCTCTTCACTGGTAGATGCATTAACGGTAAAGATGAAGCATGTCATATGTGTGTCCCTGATCTGTGTGTCCTCAAGAGTGCCGTGTTAGGTAATAAAGATTATAACTTGGGGGCAATAGTTGCACGTAGGTTGCATAATAATGGTAGGGCTGGAGATTTATTTGGAGGAATTTATGCGACCCGTGTGGCTAATTATCTTGGTATAGCCCCATGAGAGGGGGATATGGTGTTGCCTCTTGCTTATTTAGATTATGACGCTATTGTCAAACATCATTTTCTTTTGAGGAATGAACAATTCCTCCAGTATCGACTAATATTTGACGGACATAGCTCTGTCCATGTTACTCTCCCTGCTCCTTTCTTTTTTGATTACCAGGAAAAAGGAAGATATGTTGTTACCAAGGAGGAGGCAGCTGAACACGAGGGGAGAGCGAAGGCGGCTCGCCAGCATGCCGCAACTCAGGAGGCATTTGCTGCTGCATCTCAGTACGACCCCAGTTACAACTACGGATATCAGCCAGGCTACCCTAGGCCTTAGACCAACTTAGGCCAAAATCCTAAGCTTGGGGGAGTACGTATTTCTCATTGACTTTACATTCATGTTCACACACTATTCTAGTCGTTGGTGCTCATACTCTTTCATTGTATTATCCATGTTAGTTTAATTTTTCTTTTTCTAGCTTTCTTCTTGTGTGTTTGATAAACCTTAAGAAAAACCAAAAAAATTAGTTAGTTTAATTTCCATGCTTGTAGTAGTAATTAAAATGAAAACCCAAAAAGATTTCTCATTCTTCTTCTTGCTTGTTGGGAGCTTTCTCTTGTAAATAGTTTTATTTTATTTTCTTTCCTTTGGGTGTCGAGAGTAGAAGACCATATTGAAAATGTTTAGTGGCTTATGCATGATTGTTTATTTACTTAGAGCCCATGTTACTTTGTCTCCTCTCTTGAGTTGAATGCTTGCAGATTCCAGCTTAGTCCAATGCACATGCACTATTATTATTATACACATCGTTCGGTCGTGCAAGTGAAAGGCAATAATGACGATATATGATGGACTGATTGAGATGAGAAAAGCTGGTATGAACTCGACCTCTTTTGTTTTTGTAAATATGATGAGTTCATTGTTCCTGATTCAGCTTATTATAAAGAAAACATATTTGCAATGATATTTAGAGATTATAGTTGCTTGTGCCATGCTTGATTAGCTATGAGTTATAATGGTTTACCTTGTGTGCCAACATGCTATTAAAATGATTGTGATGTGGTATGATGGGATGGTATCCTCCTTTGAATAAATTGAGTGACTCGACTTGGCACATGTTCACGCATGTAGTTGAAACAATCAACATAGCCTTCATGATATTTATGTTCATGGTAGATTATATCCTACTCATGCTTGTACTTGGTGTGAATTAATTTTAATGCATGTTTATGATTGTTGTCGCTCTCTTAGTTGTTCGCTTCCCAGTCTTTTGCTAGGCTTCACCTGTACTAAGCGGGAATACTGCTTGTGCATCCAAACTCCTTAAACCCCAAAGTTGTTCCATATGAGTCCACCATACCTTCCTATATGCGGTATTTACCTGTCGTTCCAAGTAAATTTGTATGTGCCAAACTCCAAACCTTCAAATGAAATTTTGTTTTGTATGCTCGAGCAGCTCATGTTTCAACTAGGGTTGTCTATATCTTCCATGCTAGGTGGGTTATTCTCAAGAGGAGTGGACTCCGCTCCTCATTCACGAGAAAGGGCCGGTAACCGGGATGCCTTGTCCCATGATCCAAAAAGATCAAAGCAAATCAATATAAGTAAACAAAACTCCCCCAGGGCTGTTGTTAGTTGGAGGCACTTGTTGTTTCGAGCAAGCCATGGATTGATGCTTGTTGGTGGTGGGGGAGTATAAACTTTTACCATTCTATTTGGGAACTGCCTATAATGCATGTAGTATGGAAGATATCGCCATCTCATAGTTGTTGCGTTGACAGTGAAAGTATGCCGCTCAAAATATTATTTCTCTCTATTTTAAAATCGAGCTCTAGCACCTCTACAAATCCCTGCTTCCCTCTGCGAAGGGCCTATCTATTTACTTTTATGTTGAGTCATCACCTTCTTATTAAAAAGCACCCACTAGAGAGCACACTGTCATTTGCATTCAGTACTATTGGTTTATATTGGGTATAACTTGACTGGATGTCTTTTACCATGAATTACAATGTTTAGTCAGTCCTTGATCTTTAAAGGTGCTCTGCATTTATGTTTTGCGGTCTCAGAAAGGGATAGCGAGATACCATCTTGGTATATCATATTATGATTGTTTTGAGAAAGTGTTGTCATCCGAGTTTTATTATTATGGCTCGCTAGCTGATTATGCCATTGATATGAGTAATTATGAGACCTGAGTATTATTGTGAGTATGGTTAGTTCATAATACTTGCTGAAAACTTGAATGCTGGCTTTACATATTTACAACAACAAGAGCAAATAGAGTTTGTAAAAGTTTTTCTTTATCACTTTCAGTTTATCAACTGAATTGCTTGAGGACAAGCAAAGGTTTAAGCTTGGGGGAGTTGATACGTCTCCAACGTATCTACTTTTCCAAACACTTTTGCCCTTGTTTTGGACTCTAGCTTGCATGATTTTAATGAAACTAACCCGGACTGACGCTGTTTTCAACAGAACTGCCATGATGTTGTTTATTGTGCACAAAACAAAAGTTCTCGGAATGAGCTGAAAATCCACGGAGATAAGTTTTGGAGAAATATAAAAAATACTCGCGAAAGAATCAAGGCCAGGGGCCCACACCCTGTCCATGAGGGTGGGGGTGCCCCCTGGGCACGCCCCCTGTCTCGTGGGCTCCCTGACACTCCACCTACCTCAACTCCAACTCCATATATTTCGTTTCATGGTGAAAAAAATCAGAGAGAAAGTTTCATCGCGTTTTACGATACGGAGCCGCCGCCAAGCCCTAATCTCTCTCGGGAGGGCTGATCTGGAGTCCGTTCGGGGCTCCGGAGAGGGGGATTCGTCGCCGTCGTCATCATCAACCATCCAACATCACCAATTTCATGATGCTCACTGCCGTGCGTGAGTAATTCCATCGTAGGCTTGCTGGACGGTGATGGGTTGGATGAGATTTACCATGTAATCAAGTTAGTTTTGTTAGGGTTTGATCCTTAGTATCCAATATGTTCTGAGATTGATGTTGCTATGACTTTGCTATGCTTAATGCTTGTCACTAGGGCCCGAGTGCCATGATTTCAGATTTGAACCTATTATGTTTTCATGAATATGTGTGTTCTTGATCCTATCTTGCAAGTCTATAGTCACCTATCATGTGTTATGATCCGACAACCCCGAAGTGACAATAATCGTGATACTTCTCGGTGATGACCATAGTTTGAGGAGTTCATGTATGCACTATGTGCTAATGCTTTGTTCCAGTTCTCTATTAAAAGGAGGCCTTAATATCCCTTAGTTTCCACTAGGACCCCGCTGCCACGGGAGGGTAGGACAAAAGATGTCATGCAAGTTCTTTTCCATAAGTACGTATGACTATATTCGGAATACATGCCTACATTACATTGATGAATTGGAGCTAGTTCTGTGTTACCCTATGTTATAGATATTACATGAGGAATCGCATCCGACTTAATTATCCATCACTGATCCAATGCCTACGAACTTTTCACATCTTGTGCTTCGTTTATTTACTTTTCCCTTGCTACTGTTACAATTCCTATAAAACTATTATCTTTACTTTTATCACTGTTACCATTACTATCATACTACTTTGCTACTAAATACTTTGCTGCAGATACTAAGTTATCCAGGTGTGGTTGAATTGACAACTCAACTGCCAATACTTAAGAATATTCTTTGGCTCCCCTTGTGTCGAATCAATAAATTTGCGTTGAATACTCTACCCTCGCAAGCTGTTGCAATCCCCTACACTTGTGGGTTATCAATGAGCCACCCTGGCCTTGAACCTCAGGATGCTCTGGGGGCCCGGTGGGCTCGTGAGGATCCATCGCCATCTCCGCCTGGATCGCCTGGTGCCTAGCCTCCCGAGCCGCTAGGACGTCCCGCATGTGGTGCTGAGATGCAACAGCCGCGCTCAGCAAGCCTAAGGGCATGCGAACGTAGCTGTGAGGGGGACCCTCGCATCGGCCGACAAGGGACGACCAGACACTACAAAAAAATACACTTCCGTGATGATACATGTTTGTCACAGTAGGTCGCGTTTTTTGGCATGAATGTACATCCATGACGATTTTATGACAGAATCAAGATAGTCCTACCTGTGTTGTCGTAGAAGTGTTCCATGACATGACCAAAATTATCATGACGGAAGTGTCCACTTCCATGACGATAAATCGTGTGTCACATAAGTGCTTTCGTCAAGGGTGACCGACATGTGGCATCCACCACAACGGAACGCCGTTAAGCTATCGGTTCCGGTTTTGGATCCGATAACCCGTTAAGAGCCCGGACCAATGGGGATTTTCCACGTGTAAAATCGTCATTGGCTGGAGGAAACACGTGTTGGCTCACCGTTGCGACAGGTGTCGCTCATCCAATTGCGATATGCGCCTATGATATGTTGACACGTGGACCGGCCCAAAAGTGGCCCATAAAGTTTAAATGGGCCGACCCAACTAAAGGCCCACAAGATTTTGCGGACCATAATGGGACGGCCCAGCTAAAGGCCGACGAGATTTTGCGGACCATAATGGACCGGCCCAGGTAAAGGCCCACAAGATTTTGCGGGCCATAATGGGTCGGCCCAGGTAAAGGCCCACAAGATTTTTGTGGGCCATAATGGGCCGGCCTAGGTAAAGGCCCACAAGATTTTTGCGGATCATAATGGGTCGTCCGAGCTAAAGGCCCATGAGATTTCGCCGACATTAATGGGCCAGCCCAGCTGTAGGCCCACAAGATTTTGAGGACCCTAGTAGGCTAACCCATTAATTGGCCACCATGTTTTGGGCTAAATGTCGGCCCATATTTGATCCGGTCCATTAATGGCCTGCCACGTTCCGGGCCTAATAATGGCCCGTATGAGATCCTGCCCGTTAAAAGTGTCAGGACCCCGACTCAATGCCACATAGATCTAGCATGTAACACTTCATATCACTTTGCGGCCTCACGCACGGTATTCCCACGGGTGTCGCCTTACCTTTACCCGGGACCGTTTGCGCCTTTTGGCACACGTATATGACAGTGTCGCTAGCATCCATATGATAAGGAGCCCGGGCTGACATGGCTAGTCGTAAACCCAAAGTGGCACAAACTTACAGGGACAGGCATCCATGACCCAGCATCGAACGTGTCGGTCATCAGCGAGTGAATCCAGGCTGTAGCACTGGGCTAGCAGGACTCCGGTGAACCGGGCTGTAGCGGGCTAACAGGACTCCGGTATTCATCGCGTGACATTTCCCCGAAGGGACAGACACAGGAACGAAGAAGGACACATACCGGCCAGCCTAAGTGTCCCGAAGCAGTAGCAAGCTACCATGGCTCGGTGGAAGCACTAGGAGACATTTCCCGGTAAGAGAGGCTACCAAGGATAAACAACTAGGTTGTCAGATCCCACACATACCAAGCATTTCAATAGCATACACACAATATGCTCGATATGTGCAAATACAACATGGCATCACAACATGACTCTACAACTCAAGTATTTATTCAATAGGCTCCGAGGAGCGAGATATTACAAACAGGGGTCTCATGACCCAACAATCAGAGCATACAAGTCAAAGCACAAGCGGAAGCTATCATGTCTGAGTACAGACATCTATAAATGAAAAGGCTGAAAAGCCTGACTATCTATCAGATCCTGCCGAGGCACAAGATCGTAGCTGAAGTAACAAGCTAAACGTCGAAGTCCACGCGAAACTACTAGTGAGACTGAAGTCTCTCTGCAAAACATAAAATAGGCAAACGTGAGTACAAATGTACCCAGCAAGACTTACATCAGAACTATCTACATATGCATCATTATCAACAAAGGGATGGTGGGGTTTAACTGCAGCAAGACAGCTTTGACTCGGTGGCTATCCTAAACTACGACTGCAAGCGACTCTTTTGAGGTGGCGCACACGAGTCCACATATTCACCATATCAATACACCACTATGGATCCGCTCCCGTCTCCCTACGAGAACGCCATCCATAGCACTCACACTTATCTTGCGCATTTTAAAGTATCCACTTTCACTTGTCTATGAACTGATATAAGCAACCCAGAAGTCCTTTACCGCGGACACGGCTATTCGAATAGATGATGTTAACCCTGCAGGGGTGTACTTCTTCACACACGCTCTCACCACTTACCGTTGTTTACACGACATGTACTCGGCAACCTTCAAGCGGAAGCCCAACGTGGGTGTCGGCCACGGCCTACCTAAACACTCAAGTCTCTAGTCCAGGTTTATCGCCTATTCAGGTTCCATCCATGAGGAGATCCGGCCGGAGTTTCGCTCACAGCCCCAAACAATGTGAACAGGGTTCCGTGACACCAAACGGGCGCCCGGTTTACCCGGCCACGTGCCTACCGCATCACAGCCCACCCCTACGGTCAGCGCTGCGCACGGCCTCTAGCATACTACAAACACCAGAAACTACTTGCAACTCCTGGACAGAGGACAAGGGTGATCAAGAAGCCGAGAGGGTCCGTTGGTTTCGGGCCCAATGCGTGGTAGTAGCTGAATCATGGATCACAAACACAGAACTCAGTTCCTGAGGACGGCTGCAATGAGACAACCCACCATGTACTTCTACATGGCCTCTCACCGCTACCTTTACCAAATCGTGTTCACACACTTAGCTCACACACAGTAGGACATGTTCACACGCCTCTGATTCATCCCCGATGAATCAGACCTGACTCAACTCTAAGCAGTAGCAGGCATGACAAACAAGCAAGAATGAGTAGGCACAACAGGGCTCAAGCAACTCCTACTCATGCTAGTGGGTTTCATCTATTTACTGTGGCAATGACAGGTCATGCAAAGGATAAAGGGGTTCAGCTACCGCAGCAAGTAACAGATGAATCGATGTTGTCCTAATGCAGTAAAAGAGAGCAGGAGCGAGAGAGTGGGATTTTATCGGAATGAACAAGGGGGTTTTGCTTGCCTGGCACTTCTGAAGATAACATTGAGTCTTCATCAGTGTCAACGATCACATCATCGGTATCACGTCTATCGAGACGGGACAAATACCGGCAACACAGAAGGAAACACAATCAATGCAATGCACAATATGATGCATGATCATGACATGGCAAAATGAATGTGTTTTGGGCTAATGCATCTAAAACCAGATTAAATGAAGTTGGTTTGAATCCAAGATTCAAATTCAAACTCCATATGTGGTTATTTAAATGTCATTCACTTCATTTGCCCTAAACAGTAGTGATAAGTTGTTCTAACATGCATGTAAATGGTACAGATGGATTCCTTGAATTTTTCTGATAATTTTTCATATATAAATTATTTAATTTGGAGTTACGGTTAATTTTCTATGATTTATTGAAGTTTATACAATTTTCTGGAATTAATAAATCATTTCCTAATTTATTTTAATTCCAGAAAGGAATTATTGCGTCAGCATGACCTCATGCTGACCTCAGCAGGTCAACGGCGCCGTCCAGGTCAAACCTGACCAGTGGGGTCCACTGGTCAGTGACCCAGTCAACTAACCAAGTTAGTTAGCCCTAACTAACTTAGTTAGCCGGGCAGGGCCCGCATGTCAGTGGCCTATCTAATTAGCTGAGTTAATTAAAGCTAACTAATCTAACACTAATCAAGCAGGCGCCTGGGCCCACACGTCAGGGGGTCAAACCCCGGGTCAACTCGCCGGAGTTGACCCGCGGCTCGTCGCCGGCGAAGCCAGAGACGGCGGAGGGGGTCGGAAATCCTCCTCCGGCGACCAAAACAGCGGCGGAGGGGCTCTACGGGATGCCCAGACTCGCGCGCATCTAATAGGGCCAATGGGAGATGCGGGGGTGGCCGGGGTTCGCCGGAGTGGAGCCCGAGGCGGCGGCCGGAGTTCGGCCATGTGCGGGGTTGGGCTGCGGCGCGCTGGGAGAGAAACTGATGGTCCAGACGGCATCCGCGGGCCACCAGAAGCGCGCTGGTGCCACGGGTTCGAGCAGAGGGGCTCGGGTCAGGAGAGCTACGCGGCCATGGCGGACGGCGGTGCTCGGGAATGTGGCCGGGGGTGCTACGGCACGGGAACGAGCAAAATGAAGGAGGGGAAACGGAGTGGAGCTCACAGGGGTTGCGACGGTGGCCTCGGGGAGCTCGGGGAGGCACCGGGGCCGACGAATTTGACGAAGATGGCCGGCGGTCCCGAGGTTGAAGAAGACATCAAGGGCGGTGTTGCGGCACGTCTGGGGCCTCGTGGCTCGTTGAGGAGGTAGAGGGAGGCACCGCGGAGCTCTGGGAGGCGTCGGTGAGGCGAGAGGGTGGTGGTGGCCGCGGCGAACGGCGTCGGTGGCGACGGGGCTCCGCTCGGTGGAGGAGAGAGGGAGCCAAAGAAAGGGGGGAGACGATGGGAGAGGTCGAGGGGTTCCAGAGGGTCGGGGCATCGTGGTGGCGTGAGGGGGAGGCTCGGGAACGCCTCGGTGGAAGCAGGAGGTGGCCGAGGCGGCATCGGCGCTCGCCACCGAGCTGCTTCGGTGCGAGGGGAGGAAGATGACAAGGGGGAGGAGGAGGTGGGCTGGGCCGGCCAGGTGGGGGAGCTGGGCCGGCTGGTGGGCTGCACGGGTGAGGCCAGGTAGGATTTACTCTTTTTATTTTTTTTCTGTTCTGTTTCTTTTATTTAATATCTTTTGCCACTGTTTTGAAATAAGACAAATTCAAAGACAGTGACAAAATTCCCCTGAACATTTTATTTAGCACAATGGAATTATACCAAAGCACATAAAAATGTTTCAGTTATTTGAACATATATTCAGTAATATTTGGATATAAGTTCAAATTCAAAATAGTATTGATTTAAATTCAAAGTCTCAAAATAAATCCTTTTAAAATGTTCAATATTTTTGGTTTGGATCAAAACCCTTGCCAAAAATATTAAACATCTAAGAAGAACATTTTGGAACAATGAATGAGATTTTAGGGTTTTCGCCCTTCTTTTATTTAGGGTTTTTGAGGCTTCTGAATTCCTCAGTTCAAGTTTTAAAAATTTACACATGATGCACAGATGGAAGCAAGCACAGGACAGGCCAGAGCTAGGGATGTGACAAAAAGCCTACCACGTTCTGGGCTAAATTACGGCCCGGATCAGGTCCAGCCCTTTACGAGGCTTTGGGCTAAATTATGGCCCATATCAGATTCGGCCCATCAATTCGACGCTATGCTTTTGGGACCACATGCTAAAGGCCCATTTAGTAATTCGGTCTGATATTAGTTTTAGCCTGTTAAGGGCCAGTTTAACATTTTGGCCCTATATTAATTTCGTCCTGTTAAAAGCCCATCATAAAGTTGGGCCTAACTACGACCCGATTTGCATCCGGCCTGCTCGCAGCTGACAATCTGATTGGGCCAAACAAGTACCGAGACAATTTTGGCCTGTTAAAAGCCCGTGATTTGATTCGTACAATCATGGGCCGGGGTCCATTTCGGGCTGCTGTCGGCCCATGAGCTGTTCGGCATGTTTCAGGCCCAACCTACTTCTCAGCCTCCTAAAAGCCCATTGAGTTTTCTTGCGAAAAGAGGGTTGGCGGTTTACTCGGCCTATTAAAGGCCCGAATCTACTAGTGGGCCAGTTTACATTTAGGCCTTTTAACGGACCGAGATGATGGGGCCCATGATGCGGATCATAAATCGTGATTGCATGACGGCCCGATTATGTACCGTAATTTTACGGTTTGGCCGGTTTACTGCGAAGACAGGATATATATACAGTAAAATAACTGCAGCATCGTGAATAAGAAAAAACCTAGACTATACAATAAAGAAATTATGGCATATTACATCCACTGGGCATCAAAGTTCGCCACTATGATAATAAAGCACAAGCAGACAGCAGATTACATACATTGGGCATCAAAGATCGCCACCAGTGCAAATAAACACGCCGACAAAATAATATACAAAACCGACAGCACTTCAATAGAGTTCAAGAAAGGTTAGCCCTGCTAAAAGGAGGCCCGAGGCGTACTGGAGAGGGATTCGGATTTTTGGACTGCGCACGCACTGTAGCTAGTTCAGGAACACAAGAACATTCAGATATACACCAAAGGAGGACTAGGGTATTACGCGATACTCGCGGCCCGAACCTGAGTAAATGAGCTTTGTGCTGGCTCTTAGACCCGCTCTTTCCATAACCTGGTGCCCACCGACCGTAGTAGGGATTCCAGTGATCCCATAGGTGTCGTTCTCATCAACATCTTTGGCACGCCAGGTAGGGGCATAGTTGTGAAAATCCGATCTAGCAGCTAGTCTAGCAGTTCTTCATCGCCATGGCTCCCAAGAGGAAGACGACGACATCGATCGGTTCATCCGGAGCCGGACTGCCTGTACCGGTGCGGGCGAGTAGCGGGGCGGTCGCGGACAGAACCCGTGGCGCGGCCCGCGAACACCCACATCGCTCTGGCAATCGGAGCCTGGCTAGCGGCGTCGTTCATGTGCAAGACGACGAGCCGCACGCCGCCAAATCCAAAGACGGAGTTGGGCCCCCTGCAGGCGGCGCAGGGCCCTCCAGGTGTGCCGCGGCGGCCTCCAAGACCCCTATGCCAGCGCCCACGACACGCTCTTCCCAAGTCACGCGCGATGAGCAGCGTCACCACGCTGGTGACCCCGGGCGCCGACCTGGGAAGAGCCATGTGCACCCTTCGCGGGACAAAGGAGGTCAGCATGCACATCGAAGTACTGGCGAAAATGGTGTACAGCCGCAAGGCCATGATAGGGCTCCTTCAAACATGGTTAGAAGTCGAAGCGCGTCACGGTCCACGCAGCTTTCACCGTCGCCCATGCCAGCAGAAGATTTGGCACACGCAGCTACTCCTTGACTTTCCTCCTGCTGCAGAGAAGCTCAACGAGTGGAGAGCCATGGTCCTGAGCCTCGTTGACATCACCAACAAAGATGAGCCGCGACCAGCGGGGCCCGTAGGCCGCCGCTCCGTCGAGCCTCCACATGCCAGTGGTGGAAGGGCTGGAGGTGATGCAGCCACGGTGCATGCTCCTCCCCCACGCCAGCTACCGTGGGTGTCGCTCCGTCGTGATGACGCTTGTGATAACATTTCCATAGTGTCCTCCGATCCACAGACCCACCGCGATCGGCGCCAAGTTCTCTGAGAGTGAGCCCTTGAAGACGCTCAAACTACCATCGAGCGCCTGCATGATGCGTGCCACCAGTCAGATAGGCAGGCAGGGCCCACTATGGACCACCCAGCACCAGGAGGTTATGGTGGCCTACCTTACGAGGTAGGCTGCCCAGCCTTTACCCGTGAGCTGCGGCAGTTCCAGTGGCCCTCCCACCGCACGTTTCAGCCGAACGTTGTCGAGAAGTACAATGGCAAGACTCACCCATCGGAGTTCCTTAGCATCTACACCATCGTGATGCAGGCTGCTGGAGCCCGCGACGACAAGGTGCTTGCCAATTACTTCCCGTTGGCAATTAATCCCAATGTCATGTCATGGTTAATGCAATTGCCGGCGGATCCATTTCTTCTTGGTCGGATTTGTGTCATGAGTTCGTTGGCGCCTTCACCGGGGGCCATCAAGCTCATGGCCAGGCAAGCGACCTGCACATCATCCCCCAGAAGGAAGGAGAAAGCCTATGCAAGTACATACAGAGATTCAGCCGGGTGCAGTACAACATCCCAGACGTTCACCCCGCCGCTGTGATCAGCGCATTCCATCAGAATGTGCGCAACCGCAAGATGCGTGAAGAGCGGGCGATTAACAAGGTCAAAGATGTGGCCGAACTTTATGTTCTGGCCGATAGGTGTGCCTGAGCTTAAGAGGGAAGGAAGTACCCCGGCGAGGACGCCGGTGCGGAAACCAACTCCACAGACGAAGACACCGCCGCCCTGACAAAGAAGGGCCGACACCGTAACAGAAAGTGCAAGGGCAAGACCGTGCTTGCCGTCGAGGGATCCGACGACACCGTCGTTGCCAAGAAGGCCAAGGCAGGCGACCCCGGCAAGGATATTGCCGGGTATGCCACTTGTCGGGCCTTGGCGGCTGCCGACAAGCTAGGAAGCTTCGACAAGCAGTATTGCAATATCCACCGCACCAAGGGCCACGACCTCCAGAACTTCCGACAAGTTGAGCTACTTGTTGAGAAGCATAAAGCTGAGTATGAGAGGCGAGACAAGGAGAAAGGTCAGGACGGTGCCTAAGGATCTGGCAAGAAGCGTGGCGGCCAAGGAGGCCGTTGCGGCAAGAGAGGCCCGCCCGGGGCCGCGACAAGAAGCAGGAAGACGATGATCATGACGAGGATGACGAGTCCAGCGACCACGAGTTTCAGAAAGCCACGGAGGCCATGTGCGTCGACGGTGGTGCCTCGCTACACACCTCTCATCGCCAGCTCAAGCAATGGGCGCGTGAGATCACAGCGGCGGAGCCATCATTCGACGCACAAATGCCACTGAAGTGGTCCAGCATGCCTATCGTCTTTGACGCCGAGGACCACCCTGATCGCACAACTGCGGTCGGGTGTCTGCCGTTGTTGGTCTCACCAACAATACACAACCTCAAGGTGACAAAGATGCTAGTTGATCGCGGGCCGGTCTGAACTTGATCTCGCCTGTTATGATCAAAATGCTACAGATTCCTGATGGAGACCTCGAAGAGACGGGCACGTTTCAAGGGGTCAACCCGGAAAGGAGTCAGCTGAAGGGTAAGGTCACACTGCCCGTGACGTTTGGAGGTGAGTTGAACCACATGACGAAGAGGATTTTCTTTGATGTAGCTGAAATCCCCTTGCCCTACAATGGGATCCTCGGCCGCCCAGCACTAGCCAAGTTCATGGCGGCGTCACATTACGCCTACAACAGACTGAAGATGCCTGGGCCAATGACCATCATCCCCATCCCCTCCGACAAGAAGGATGCGATGATCTGCGCTGACCAACTCTACCAGGAAGTAGTTGCAGCAACTGCCGCCAAGCCACTTGCTCCTGCCGCTGAAGCCTCGGGAGGGAAGAAGACCGGCAAGACCTCTCACACCCACTCTGGCAAGAGCACCTCTTCGGAGTGTTGTGCTCCCGTCGAGGACGTGCCAGAGTGCTCCACCGGCAAGAGCAGGAAATCCAGAGCTGCACCACCAGAGACCAAGAAGGTGTCCGTCAAGGGGGATGGCATGGGAGGGGCTTTCACCATAAGCTCCACCCTCGATAGAAAATAGGAAGGCGCGCTCGTCGCTTTCCTGTGGGCGAATGTTGATGTGTTTGCATGGCAAGCATCCGACATCCCCGGTGGTCCCAGGGAAGTGATTGAGCACCACCTTGCTGTCTATCCTCATGCGCGACCCGTCAAGCAGAAGGTCAGGAAGAAAGCTTTGGAAAGGCAGGAGTTCATCACAGAAGAGATCAGGAAGTTGGAGGCGGCAGGTTTGGTGAGAGGAGTGCTCCATCCTACGTGGTTGGCCAATCCGGTGGTGGTGCGCAAGGCAAATGGGAAGTGGAGGCTGTGTACTGATCACACAGATATCAATAAGGCCTATCCAAAAGACCATTTCCCGTTGTCGCGCATCGACCAGATTGTTGACTCCACGGCCTCGTGTGACCTATTGTCATTCCTTGATGCCTACTGAGGATATCACCAGATTTTCATGTCGAGAGAAGATGAAGAGAAGACAGCATTCATCACCCCATGTGGTGCGTATTGGTTTTTACGGATGCCTTTTGGGTTGAAGAGTGTTGGCTTGACGTTTGCAAGAGCAGTCCAAATTGGTTTTAAGCCCCAGCTACATAGAAATATGGAAGCTTATATAGATGACATAGTGGTCAAAACCAAGGACAAGGCAACACTTGTGCAAGATTTGGAAGAGATGTTTGCAAATTTGCACAAGATCAACCTCAAGTTGAACCCTGAGAAGTGTGTCTTCGGTGTTCCTTCCGGCAAGCTTCTCGGGTTCTTTGTGTCGCGGCGTGGGATTGAGGCGAATCTAGAAAAGATCAAGGCCATTGAGCAGATTGAGGCACCTAGGCGGATCAAGGATGTGCGCCAGCTCACTGGCTGCGTTGCCGCCATGAGCAGATTCATCTCCAAGTCTGTTGAGCGTAACCTTCCCTTTTTCAAAATCTTGAAAAAGGTGAGCCCAATGGAGTGGACCCCAGAGGCAGAAGCAGCGGTGCATGACTTGGAATAAATACTGCTCCTCCATGCCGATACTAGTTGCGCCTAAACCACAAGAGCCGCTGCTGCTGTATCTGACGGCAACGAATCAAGTGGTCAGCGCCGCACTAGTGGCACAGAGGGAGGTTGACGAAGGGGCAGCGGCAATGGTAGGACTGGCGGATGGTTGATGTCTACTACACAACCTTCTTCTTGTAGACGTTGTTGGGCCTCCAAGTGCAGAGGTTTGTAGGACAGTAGCAAATTTCCCTCAAGTGGATGACCTAAGGTTTATCAATCTGTGGGAGGCGTAGGATGAAGATGGTCTCTCTCAAACAACCCTGCAACCAAATAACAAAGAGTGTCTTGTGTTCCCAACACACCCAATACAATGGTAAATTGTATAGGTGCACTAGTTCGGCAAAGAGATGGTGATACAAGTGCAATATGGATGGTAGATAAAGGTTTTTGTAATCTGAAAATATAAAAACAGCAAGGTAACTAATGATAAAAGTGAGCGTAAACGGTATTGCAATGATAGGAAACAAGGCCTAGGGTTCATACTTTCACTAGTGCAAGTTCTGTCAACAACAATAACATAGATAGATCATATAACTATCCCTCAACATGCAACAAAGTCACTCCAAAGTCACTAATAGCGGAGAACAAACGAAGAGATTATGGTAGGGTACGAAACCACCTCAAAGTTATTCTTTCGGATCAATATATTCAAGAGTTCGTACTAGAATAACACCTTAAGACACAAATCAACCAAAACCTAGATACTCCATTGTCACCTCAAGTATCCGTGGGCATGATTATACGATATGCATCACAGAATCTCAGATTCATCTATTCAACCAACACAAAGTACTTCAAAGAGTGTCCCAAAGTTTCTACCGGAGAGCCAATACGAAAATGTGTGCCAACCCCTATGCATAGGTTCATGGGCGAAACCCGCAAGTTGATCACCAAAACATACATCAAGTGGCACGTGATATCCCATTGTCACCACAGATAAGCACGGCAAGACATAATCAAGTGTTCTCAAATCATTAAAGACTCAATCCGACAAGATATCTTCAAAGGGAAAACTCAATTCATCACAAGAGAGTAGAGGGGGAGAAACATCATAAGATCCAACTATAATAGCAAAGCTCGCGATACATCAAGATCGTGCCATAGAGAGAACACGAGAGAGAGAGAGAGATCAAACACATAGCTACTGGTACATACCCTCAGCCTCGATGGTGAACTACTCCCTCATCATCATGGATAGCACCGGGATGATGAAGATGGCCACCGGTGATGGGTTCCCCCTCTGGCAGGGTGCCGGAACGGGCTCCCAAGAGATTTTTGGTGGCTACAGAGGCTTGCGGCCGTGAAACTCCCGATCTATCTTCATCTTCAATGTTTTTAGAGTACATGGACTTATATAGGCGAAAGAAGTCGGTCGGGGGAGCCTCGAGGGGCCCAGGAGACAAGGGGGAGCGCCCAGGGAGGTGGGCGCGCCCTCCTATCTCCTGGCTTCCTCGAGCCTTCCCTGGCTTGAACTCCAAGTCTCCCGGATCATATCCTTTCTAGAAATCACGCTCCCGAAGGTTTCATTCCGTTTGGACTCCGTTTGATATTCCTTTTCTTCGAAATACTGAAACAGGCAATAAAATAGCAATATGGGCTGGGCCTCCGGTTAGTAGGTTAGTCCCAAAAGTAATATAAAAGGGTAAAATAAATCTCGTAATCATTCAAAATAGATAATAAAATAGCATGAATACTTCATAAATTATAGATATGTTGGAGACATATCAGCATCCCCAAGCTTAATTCCTGCTCGTCCTCGAGTAGGTAAATGATAAAGAAAGAATTTATGAAGTGTGAATACTAGAAGGTGCACAAGTTTGATCAATGATAATTTCAATCACCTTTTCTAGCATGATTATATGTCATAACAGTAGTTCATCTCATAAAACTTCTCACGAACAAGTAACAAGCAATTCTCATGTTGAAAGCGTAGACCATAAACTAGCAAACTTCATTCTTAGTCATCAAACAATTACAATTCATCTTATTTTCAGGAAGGGTCTATGTCAGAGCTTTGACTTAGCAAACTCCACATACTCAACTATCATATAGTCTTCTACAATTGCTAACACACACGCAATACTAATGGTTATGGAGTTTTAGTCGGACACTGAGACAATAGGGGCTTATAGTGTTGCCTCCCAACGTATTCACCTTTGGGTGATGTCAACAATAATAGTTCATGCTAACTTACATCCAATTGGATATATATATCAGGATCTTTCCAACACGAGGTGCTTGCCAAAGGAAAAATGAAAAAGGGAAAGGTGAAGATCACCTTGACTCTTGCATAAAAGTAAAAGATAGGCCCTTCGCAGAGGGAAGCAGGGATTTGCAGAGGTGCTAGAGCTCAATTTTGAAATAGAGATAAATAATTTTGAGAGGTATGATCTCATTGTCAACATAACAACCAAGAGTTCCCAATATCTTGCATACTACATACATTATAGGCGGTTCCCAAACAGAATGGTAAAAGTTTTTACTCCCCCTCCACCAATAATCATCAATCCATGGCTTGCCCGAAACAACGGGTGCCTCCAACTAACATCAAACCTGGGGGAGTTTTGTTTGCAATTATTTTTGATTTGATTTTGATCTTACGATCATGGGACTGGGCATCCTGGTTACCAGCCATTTTTCTCGTGCATGATGAGCGAAGTCCACTCATCTTGAGAATAACCCACCTAGCATGGAAGATACTGACAGCCCCTAGTCGCTACATGAGCGATTCGGACATATAAAACAGATTATTATTTGAAGGTTTAGAGTTTGGCACATGCAAATTTACTTGGAACGGCAGGTAAATACCGCATATAGGTAGGTATGGTGGACACTCATGGCAAAAACTGGGTTTAAGGATATTTGGAAGCACAAGTAGTATCTCTACTTGGTGCAAGGAATTTGGCTAGCATGAGGGGGAAAGGCAAGCTCAACATGTTTGAATGATCCATGACAATATACTTTAACTGAGATGTGAGAAAACATAACCCATTACGTTGTCTTCCTTGTCCAACATCAACTCTTTAGCATGTCATACTTAATGAGTTCTCACAATTATAAAATATGTCTTAGATAGTATATTTATATGTGAAATCTCTCTTCCTTCAATATTCTTTCATGAATTGTTCAAATGACCAATACAATGCTTGCTAACCTTCAATAAATTTACAACCTCTACTTCTTAGATGTGAAGTCATTACTCCCCATGGGATAAGCAAATGAAACATATATAATTTCACATTTATGACATTCAACTCATTCAACCATTTACTCATATGATATAAGTGAAGCACACGAGTAAATGACAAACTACTCCAAAAAGATATGAGTGAAGATCAATGAGTAGCTAAATAATTATGTAACTATGTGAAGACTCTCTCTCATTTAAGAATTTAAGATCTTGGTATTTTATTCAAACAGCAAGCAAAGCAAAATAAAATGACATTGCAAGGATAGCACAACTCATGTGAAGAATCAAAAACTTAGGTTCAACCGATACTAACCGATAGTTGTTGAAGAAGAAAGATGGGATGCCTAACGGGGCATCCCCAAGCTTAGATGCTTGAGGCTTCTTGAAATATTATCTTGGGGTGCCTTGGGCATCCCCAAGCTTGAAATTTTGTTTCTCCTTAATTCCTCTCATATCATGGTTTCTCTTTTTATCAAAAGCTTCATCCACACCAAACTCAACAAGAACTCGTGAGATAGGTTAGTATAAACCAATGCAAAACCTTATCATTTTCTACTGTAACAAATCACTAAAATTATTACTCAACATTGCATACTAAATGTCTCTGCATATTTAATACTCCTATCCTCAAATAGAACCATTAAACAAGCAAACATATGCAAACAATGCAAACATAACAGCAATCTGCCAAAACAGTACAGTCTGTAAAGAATGCAAGAGTATCAATACTTCCCTAACTCCAAAATTATGAGAAAAATACTACGCGGTAGAAGATTTATCAGATCTCAATATGCAAAATGTTTCAACAATATACCATTCTCTGACTTTTCTAGGGAATTTTTGCAACAGCGGTAAACTGTCTGTTTTCAAACAGCAACATGTATACTAGCAAAATAAGCATGGTAAAGGCTATCCTTGACATTTTTATTGAAACTAAAGATGCAAAACATTATTATAAATAACATAAATCTAATACTAACAAAATAAAATGAAGCTCCAAGCAAAACACATATCATGTGGTGAATAAAAATATAGCTCCAAGTAAAGTTACCGATGAACGAAGACGAAAGAGGGGATGCCTTCCAGGGCATCCCCAAGCTTAGGCTCTTGGTTGTCCTTGGATATTTCCTTGGGGTGCCTTGGTCATCCCCAAGCTTGGGCCCTTGCCACTCTTTATTCCGTAGTCCATCGAATCTTTACCCAAAACTTGAAAACTCCACAACACAAAACTCAACAGAAAACTCGTAAGCTCCGTTAGTATAAGAAAATAAAACCACCACTTAGGTACTGTAATGAACTCATTCTTTATTTATATTGGTGTTAAACCTACTGTATTCCAACTTCTCTATGGTTCATACCACTTAATACTAGCCATAGATGCATCAAAATAAGCAAATAACACACGAAAAACAGAATCTGTCAAAAACAGAACAGTCTGTAGAAATCTGTATCAAACGTATACTTCTGGAACTCCAAAAACCCTACCAAATTAGTAAGTCCTAATAAATGTGTTTACCAATCCAGATCAAAAAGAATCAGAACAAAATCACGTTTCTGTGAATTAAAAAAACTAATTTACGTGGTGCAAAAGTTTCTGATTTTCAGCAGGATCAACATAACTATCACCGTAAGCTATCCTAAAGGTCTTACTTGGCACTTTATTGAAACAAAAGCTATAAAACATGATTACTAAAGTAGCATAATCATGTGAACACACAAAAAGAGTAAGGATACATATTGGGTTGTCTCCCAACAAGCGCTTTTCTTTAATGCCTTTCTAGCTAGGCATGATGATAACAATGATGCTCACATAAAATATAAGGATTGAAACATAACGGGAGCATCATGAAGCATATGACTAGCACATTTAAGACTAACCCACTTCCTATTCATAGGGATTTTGTGAACAAACAACTTATGGGAACAACAATCAACTAGCATGGGAAGGTAAAACAAGCATAGCTTCAAGATTTTAAGCACATAGGGAGGAAACGTGACATTATTGCAACTCCTATAAGCGTATGTTCCTCCCTCATAATAATTTTCAGTAGCATCATGAATGAATTCAACAATATAACCAGCACATAAAGCATTCTTTTCATGATCTACTTGCATAGAAAATTTACTACTCTCCACATAAGCAAAATTCTTCTCATTCGGAATAGTGGAAGTATCATAAAAGACTTGAACACTAAAAATTGTTTCCACATTGAAAGAGTAATGTTCAGAAAAAGGATAATCATAATCATGACAAGTTTTATAAATATAATCATCACTACTTTTTATAGCATAAGTTTCATCACAATAATCATCATAAGTAGCAACTTTGTTCTCATCATAATCGATTGAAACCTCTTCCAAGATAGTGGAATCATCACTAAATAAAGTTGACACTCTTCCAAATCCACTTTCATATTCATCACAATAAGATTCAACATCCTCCAAATTAGTGGGATAACTACTTCCTAAAGTTGACACTCTTCCAAACCCACTTTCATCAATATAATCATCATAGGTAAGAGGCATGCTATCATCATAACAACTTTGCATATCAAAACTTGGGATGCTAAAAATATCATCTTCATTAAACATAGCATCCCCAAGCTTGGGAAAAACATTAATTTCAGCAAATATATTCTCAAATATTTCATCCTCATCAAACATAGCTTCCCCAAGCTTGGGCCCTTTCATATCATAAGCATAATCACTCTCTTCATTAAAAATATGGATAGCACCAATAGTATAGCAATTATCATCATCACAATGAGTAGTAGGAGCAACATCATTTGGGAGAGATACCTTTCTACCTTTGTTGCTCCTTATTTTCTTTTTCTTCTTCACATTATGTGTGGGTTCAACCTTCCTCTTTGAGCTCCTTATTGACGAGATTGGTTGAATAGAAAGCTCGTCCTCGTTACCTGATTCATCATAAGAAATAATTGGAGGATATTGGGAAGTCTCTTCCCTTTCATTAGTATTCTCATCACCTTCTAATTTCTTTCTTTTCTTTAGGTAATTGTCAATATAAGGATTTTCAATGCAATTCACCGCACAATACAAATAAATCTTCTCTAGATCAAAATCAAGACATCTATCAAGATTAAATTTTGGAATACCATTAGTTATACGTTTCATTTCTTCATACCCCAAAAGAAGACTAAGCTCTTTATGATGCTCAAGGGTAATCAAGTTATCACAATTTTTGGACACGATTCGATCATGAAACAATTTGCATTGAAGATTTAAATGACCACGTTCATTGCAAAGTTCACAAGGAGCGCGAAAAATATTGAATTTTTTATCACAAACATCAAGACTTTCTTGCAACCCTTTAGTTCTAAATACTTATGCCTCTTGCAATATCTATTTTCCCTATTTGGTGTGTACTTGCAAACCCAATCTACTCCACAAAAATCGACATGCTTATAAGAGATATTTTCATCATAACTAGTGCAATCATCATTAGTACTATGGATATTCAAAGAGTTCATACTAACAACGTTGCAATCATGCTCATCATTCAAAGATTTAGTACCAAGCATTTTAATGCATTCTTCTTCTAGCACTTGAGCACAATTTTCCTTTCCATCATACTCGCGAAAGATATTAAAAAGATGAAGCGTATGAGACAAGCATAACTCCATTTTTTTGTAGTTTTCTTTTATAAACTAAACTAGTGATAAAACAGGAAACAAAAAGATTCGAGTGCAAGATCTAAAGATATACCTTCAAGCACTCACTTCCCTAGAAACGGCGCCAGAAAAGAGCTTGATGTCTACTACACAACCTTCTTCTTGTAGACGTTGTTGGGCCTCCAAATGCAGAGGTTTGTAGGACAGTAGCAAATTTCCCTCAAGTGGATGACCTAAGGTTAATCAATCCGTGGGAGGCGTAGGATGAAGATGGTCTCTCTTAAACAACCCTGCAACCAAATAACAAAGAGTCTCTTGTGTCCCCAACACACCCAATGCAATGGTAAATTGTATAGGTGTACTAGTTCGGCGAAGAGATGATGATACAAGTGCAATATGGATCGTAGATAAAGGTTTTTGTAATCTGAAAATATAAAAACAGCAAGGTAACTAATGATAAAAGTGAGCGTAAACGGTATTGCAATGATAGGAAACAAGGCCTAGGGTTCATACTTTCACTAGTGCAAGTTCTCTCAATAATAATAACATAGATAGATCATATAACTATCCCTCAACATGCAACAAAGAGTCACTCCAAAGTCAATTATAGCGGAGAACAAACGAACAGATTATGGTAGGGTATGAAACCACCTCAAAGTTATTCTTTCAGATTAATCTATTCAAGAGCTCGTACTAGAATAACACCTTAAGACACAAATCAACCAAAACCTAATGTCACCTAGATACTCCGTTATCACCTCAAGTATCCGTGAGCATGATTATACGATATGCATCACACAATCTCAGATTCATCTATTCAACCAACACAAAGTACTTCAAAGAGTGCCCCAAAGTTTCTACCAGAGAGCCAAGACGAAAACATGTGCCAACCCCTATGCATAGGTTCATGGGCGGAACCCGCAAGTTGATCACCAAAACATACATCAAGTGGCACGTGATATCTCATTGTCACCACAGATAAGCACGGCAAGACATACATCAAGTGTTCTCAAATCATTAAAGACTCAATCCGACAAGATATCTTCAAAGGGAAAACTCAATTCATCACAAGAGAGTAGAGGAGGAGAAACATCATAAGATCCAACTATAATAGCAAAGCTCGCGATACATCAAGATCGTGCCATAGAGAGAACACGAGAGAGAGAGATCAAACAGATAGCTACTGGTACATACCCTCAGCCCCGAGGGTGAACTACTACCTCCTCATCATGGATAGTGCCGGGATGATGAAGATGGCCACCGGTGATGGGTTCCCCCTCCAGTAGGGTGCCGGAACAGTCTCTCGAGAGGTTTTTGGTGGCTACAGAGGCTTGCGGTGGCGTAACTCCCGATGTATCTTCGTCTTCGATGTTTTTAGGGTACGTGGACTTATCTAGGCAAAAGAAGTCGATCGGGGGAGCCTCGAGGGGCCCAGGAGACAGGGGCGCGCCCAGGGGGTGGGCGCGCACTCCTATCTCCTGGCTTCCTTGAGCCTTCCCTGGCTTGAACTCCAAGTCTCCCGGATCATATCCTTTCCAAAAATCACGCTCCCGAAGGTTTCATTCCGTTTGGACTCTGTTTGATATTCCTTTTTGTTGAAATACTGAAACTGGCAATAAAACAACACTATGGGCTGGGCCTCCGGTTAGTAGGTTAGTCCCAAAAGTAATATAAAAGTGTAAAATAAAGCCCGTAATCATTCAAAACAGATAATAAAATAGCATGAATGCTTCATAAATTATAGATACGTTGGAGACGTATCATGGTGAACCAGGGCTCCCCCCGGCAGGGCCTAGTCCCGGCAAGGCAAGGCCCCCGGCAGGGTCTAACGCCGGCAGGACAGGGCCTATGCAACCAAGTGCAGTGGTGCAGAAGTAGAAGATGATGCAGCACCCGGTTTACTTTGTCAGCTCCCTCTTGCAGGGGGCTAGGTCAAGGTACTCCGGTGTGCAGAAACTGCTCTTCGACCTCCTTATGGCCTCGAGGAAGCTGCGGCATTACTTCCAAGCGCACGAGATCACCGTCGTCACCCGCCTCCCATTGCAACGGATACTGCATAATCCGGACGCAGCCGGGGGGATTGTGGAGTGGGCCTTGGAGCTGTCGAGCTTTGATTTGAAGTTTGAAAGCACTTCAACAATCGAGAGCCGGGTCTTGGCAGAGTTCACTGCATAGTGGACCTCGACGCCCGAGGAAGAGATCCAGGAGACCACTCTCCCCTGCAAGGAAACAAGCCGCAACTGGATTATGTACTTTGACGGGGCTTTCTCGCTGCAAGGCGCCGGTACTGGTGTGCTACTCGTTGCACCCACCGGAGAGCACCTCAAGTATGTAATCCGGATGCACTTTCCCAGGGAGATGTCGACGAACAACACTGCTGAATACGAGGGATTGCTTGCCGGTCTCAGGATCGCGGCAGACCTTGGGGTCAAGAAGCTCATCGTAAGGGGTGATTCGCAGCTTGTCGTCAGACAGGTCAACAAGGATTATCAAACCCTGTTGATGGAAGCCTAGTGGATGAGGTGAGGAAGCTGGAGGAGCATTTTGACAGTATATAGGCGGAGCATATTCCACGAGTGGAGAACGACACCGCCGACTACCTGTCGAAGCACGCTGCCCTCAAACTACATATGGAACCAGGTACTTTTGTGCTTCGGTTAACTCAACCATCCATTGAATCATCAACAGAGCAGAACAAGCGGAGGAAATCAGGCCCCGGCAAGTACTTTCCCACCGAGCTCCCTGGAGCCGCTGGCGAAGATGTTACCGTTGACACTAAGCCTACCGTGGGGCAACTGACTCTGACGGGGCGCCAAGCCCTGGCCATAGAGACAGCTGCTCCCATGGTAGAGGAAATGCCTTTAGTCCTTGCCGTCGAGCCCCAGGCTCTGGCATGGGCACAGCATACTATTTCATTCCTCCAAACAGGGGAGCCTCCTGAGGAACAGGAAGAAGCGGAGAAAGTAGCCCGTCGGTCTGCCATGTACCAGTTCGTTGACAACATTCTCTACAGAAAAAGACCAAACAGTGTGAAATTGACGTGCATTCTCTGGGAGGAAGGACTGGAGCTGTTGGCGGAGATACATGGAGGCATATGTGGCTCTCACATAGGTTCGAGGGTCCTTGTCGGCAAGGCTTTCCGGCAAGGTTTCTTTTGACACACTGCCCTCCAGGATGCAATGGCACTAGTGACCAACTGTGAAGCGTGTCAGTTCCATTCAAAGAAGCTTCATCAGCAAGCTCAAGCCCTTCAAACAATCCCTCTCTCCTGGCCATTTTCGGTCTAGGGGCTCGACATATTGGGCCCTTTCCCTCGCGCTATCGGGGGCTTTAAGTACTTGTACGTTGCAATTGACAAGTTAACGAAGTGGCCGGAGGTGGAAGCAGTGAGGAAGGTGACAGCAGAGTCAGCCGTCAAATTCTTCAAGGGGCTAGTCTGCCGTTTTGGTGTGCCAAATAGGGTCATCACCAACAACGGCACGCAGTTCACAAGCAACACCTTCATGCAATACATCGAAGACCTCGGCAGCAAGGTATGTTTCGCTTCCATGGCACACCCACGGAGCAACGGCCAGGCGGAGAGGGAAAATGCTGAAGTACTGTGAGGCCTGTGGACAAAGACTTTTGATAGGCTGCACAACAGCGGAAGGCGCTGGATTGACGAGTTGTCGGCGGTTCTTTGGTCGATCCGAACGACGCCAAATCGAGCCACCGGCCAGACACCCTTTGCCCTGGTATACGGGGCAGAAGCAGTTCTCCCGACGGAACTCATATACGGTTCACCTCGAGTGCTCGCTTATGACAAGTTTGAGCAAGAGCGATTGCACCAAGATGACGCAACGCTCCTCGAGGAAGATCGTCTTCGGGCGGCTATGAGAGCACCACGCTACCATCAAGCCTTGCGCTGCTATCATAGCCGCAAGGTTCATGCCCGAAGCTTTGAGGAAGGCAACCTTGTTCTTCGACGCATTCAATTGGCCAAGAATTCCAACACGTTGACGCCAAAGTGGGAAGGCCCTTATCGGGTAATACAAGTCACCAGGCCCGGCGCAGCCCGCCTGGAGACCGAGGATGCCATTCTAGTGAGCAACTCCTGGAACATCGAGCATCTTTGCAAGTTTTACCCATAAGGCGCGGTTGCCGTGCTGTGATAGCTTGGCTTATTAGGGATGATAGACTACTCATATCAATAAGGAATTCCTTCTTTTCCGGGAGCCCAGTCGGATAGAACTCCAAAGTTAAGCGTGCTCAGCTTGGAGTAGTTTCAGGATGGGTGACCGACCGGGAAGTTGCTCCCGGGTGCGCACGAGTGAGGACAAAGTGTGCAGAAAAGACTACTATTGATCTGTGGGGCCAGTCTAGATCCCGCCAGGAGTAACGACCACCGGCGGGTGTGTCCGGGGCGTCACAAGTTGGTATCAGAGCCGACCCTCGCGCTTACACAAATGGTTGCAGACAGGTGCGCGGTCATGTTGTGCATGAAGTTTGTGACCCGTCGTGGCACACAACATGGCACATGTGCCGGACTGGAAGCACAGACATATGTGCCAAGAGGGAACATTCCTGTGGCCCGACGAGGACGTCGGTTCCTCTGAGTGGGGGTGTATGTGATAGCCTAGCTTATTAGGGATGATAGAGTACTCATATCAATAAGGAATTCCTTCTTTTTCGGGAGCCCATTCGGACAGAACTCCAAAGTTAAGCATGCTCAGCTTGGAGTAGTTTCAGGATGGGTGACCGACCGGGAAGTTGCTCCCGGGTGCGCACAAGTGAGGACAAAGTGCACAGAAAAGACTAGTATTGATCTGTGGGGCCAGTCTAGATCCCGCCAGGAGTAACGACCACCGGCGGGTGTGTCCGGGGCGTTACACGTGCCCCCCGACAGACCCCCCCTTTTGTACAAGTCTTGCCGGCAAGGCATTTAACCCTTTGTACAAAGCTAGGCGCAGACCCTGAGCATAAATAAACGAAGCGCTGGCGGCCTAAGTTATAGCATGCATGCTAGGTTGAGTCTCTCCCTCAGTCAGGGTTGATAGTGCTTAGCGGTGACTAACCCCTAGCATAGAGGTCGAGTGTGTGTCTCTCTGTTTGTCACATCCCTAGCTCTGGCCTGTCCTGTGCTTGCTTCCATCTGTGCATCATGTTTAAATTTTAAAAAAAAACTTGAACTGAGGAAGTCAGAAGCCTTAAAACCCTAAATAAAAGAAGGGCAAAAACCCTAAAATCTCATTCATTGTTCCAAAATGCTCCTCTTAGATGTTTAATATTTTTGGCAAGGGTTTTGATCCAAACCAAAAATAATGAACATTTTAAAAGGATTTATTTTTGGGACTTTGAATTTAAATCATTAGCTATTTGAATTTGAATTATATTCATATAACTAGAATATAATTTCAAATACCCCTGAAATATATTATAAGCTTTTGGAAAAGTCCATCTAGCAAAATAAAAATATTCAGAGGAGTTTTTGGCATTGTTTGAATTTGTTTAAATTCAAACAATGGCAAAAGATATTAAATAAAAGAAACAGAACAGAAAAAAAATAAAAAGAGTAAAGCCTACCTGGCCTCACCCGTGCAGCCCACCAGCCGGCCCAGCTCCCCCACCTCGCCGGCCCAGCCCACCTCCTGCTCCCCCTTGTCATCTTCCTCCCCTCGCACCGAAGCAGCTCGGTGGCGAGCGCCGATGCCGCCTCGGCCACCTCCTGCTTCCACCGAGGCGTTCCCGAGCCTCCCCCTCACGCCACCACGATGCCCCGACCCCCTGGAACCCCTCGACCTCTCCCATCGTCTCCCCCCTTTCTTTGGCTCCCTCTCTCCTCCACCGAGCGGAGCCCCGTCGCCACCGACGCCGTTCGCCGCGGCCACCACCACCCTCTCGCCTCCCCGACGCCTCCCAGAGCTCCGCAGTGCCTCCCTCTACCTCCTCAACGAGCCACGAGGCCCCAGACGTGCCGCAACACCGCCCTCGATGTCTTCTTCAACCTCGGGACCGCCGGCCATCTTCGTCAAATTCGTCGGCTCCGGTGCCTCCCCGAGCTCCCCGAGGCCATCGTCGCAACCCCTGTGAGCTCCACTCCGTTTCCCCTCCTTCATTTTGCTCGTTCCCGTGCCGTAGCACCCCGGCCACATTCCCGAGCACTGCCGTCCGCCATGGCCGCGTAGCTCTCCTGACCCGAGCCCCTCTGCTCGAACCAGTGGCACCAGCGCGCTTCTGGTGGCCCGCGGATGCCGCCTGGACCATCAGTTTCTCTCCTAGCGCGCCGCAGCCCAACCCCGCACATGGCCGAACTCCGGCCGCCGCCTCGGGCTCCACTCCGGCAAACCCCGGCCACCCCCGCATCTCCCGTTGGCCCTATTGGATGCGCGCAAGTCCGGGCATCCCGTAGAGCCCGTCCGCCGCTCTTTTGGTCATCGGAGGGCGAATCCCGACGCTCTCCGCCGTCCCTGGCCTCGCCGGCGACGAGCCTCGGGTCAACTCCGGCGAGTTTGACCCGGGTTTGACCCCCCTCTCTCTCACTGACATATGGCCCACGCCCTTAACTAACCACGGTTAACCCCATGTTTAGTTTAAGTTAATCACAGTGGCCCCACGCGTCAGCTTTGACCGTGCTGACGTGGCCTTTGACCCGGCCCCACCTGCCATTGACACTAACTAGCCCTGTGTCACTGACGTGTGGCCCCCACACGTCAGGTTTGACCTGGACCCGCCCTGTTGACCTGATGACGTCAGGATGAGGTCATGCTGACGCAATAATTCCTTTCTGGAATTAAAATAAATTAGGAAATGATTTAATAATTCCAGAATATATTCTAAACTTCAATAAATCATAGAAAATTAACCGTAACTCCAAATTAAATAATTTATATATGAAAAATTATCAGAAAAATTCAAGGAATCCATCTGTACCATTTTCATGCATGTTAGAACAACTTATCACTACTGTTTAGGACAAATGAAGTGAATGACATTTGAATAATCACATATGGAGTTTGAATTTGAATCTTGTATTCAAACCAACTTCATTTAATCTGTTGCTAGTTGCATTAGCTCAAAACACATTCATTTTGCCATGTCATGATCATGCATCATATTGTGCATTGCATTGATTGTGTTCCTTTTTGTGTTGCCGGTATTTGTCCCCTCTCGATAGACGTGATACCGATGACGTGATCGTTGACACTGATGAAGACTCAATGTTATCTTCAGAAGTGCCAGGCAAGCAAAACCCCCTTGTTCATTCTGATACAATCCTACTCTCTCGCTCCTGCTCTCTTTTAATGCATTAGGACAACACCGATTTATCTGTTACTTGCTGCGGTAGCTGAACCCCTTTATCCTTTGCATGACCTGTCATTGCCACAGTAAATAGATGAAACCCACTAGCATGAGTAGGAGTTGTTTGAGCCCTGTTGTGCCTACTCATTCTTGCTTGTTTGTCATGCCTGCTACTGCTTAGAGTTGTGTCAGGTCTGATTCATCGGGAATGGATCAGAGGTGTGTGAACATGTCCTACCATTGAGAGCTAAGTGTGTGAACACGATTTGGTAAAGGTAGCGGTGAGAGGCCATGTAGGAGTACATGGTGGGTTGTCTCATTGAATCCGTCCTTAGGAACTGAGTTCTGTGTTTGTGATCCATGATTCAGCTACTACCATACATTGGGCCCTGAAATATGACCCCGGTCGACTTCTTATTCACCCTTGTCCTCTGTCCAGGAGTTGCAAGTAGTTTCTGGTGTTTGTAGTACGCTGGAGGCCGTGGACAGCGCTGACCGTAGGGGTGGGCTGTGATGCGGTAGGCACGTGGCCGGGTATACCGGGCACCCGTTTGGTGTCACGGAACCCTGTTCACATCGTTTGGGGCTGTGAGCAAAACTCCGGCCGGATCTCCTCATGGATGGAACCCGAATAGGCGATAAACCTGGACTAGAGACTTGAGTGTTTAGGTAGGTCGTGGTCTACACCCACGTCGGCTTTTGCTTGAAGTCTGCCGAGCACATGTCGTGTGCAGACGCTAAGTGGTGGAAACATGTATGAAGAAGTACACCCCTGCAGGGTTAACATCATCTATTCGAATAGCCGTGTCCGCGGAAAAGGACTTCTGGGTTGCTTATATCAGTTCATAGACAAGTGAAAGTGGATACCCTAAAATACGCAAGATAAGCGTGAGTGCTATGGATGGCGTTCTCATAGGGAGACGGGAGCGGATCCATAGTGGTGTATTGATATGGTGAATATGTGGACTCGTGTGCGCCACCTCAAAAGAGTCGCTTGCAGTCGTAGTTTAGGATAGCCACCGAGTCAAAGCTGGCTTGCTGCAGTTAAACCCCACCATCCCCTTGTTGAAAATGATGCATATGTAGTTAGTTCTGATGTAAGTCTTGCTGGGTACATTTGTACTCACGTTTGCCTATTTTATGTTTTTGCAGAGAGACTTCAGTCTCACTAGTAGTTCCGCTTGGACTTCGACGTTTAGCTTGATACCTCAGCTACGATCTTGTGCGCTCGGCAGGATCTGATAGATAGTCAGGCTTCTCAGCCTTTTTCATTTATAGATGTCTGTACTCAGACATGATAGCTTCCGCTTGTGCTTTGACTTGTATGCTCTGATTGTTGGGTCATGAGACCCATGTTTGTAATGTCTCACTCCTCGGAGCCTATTGAATAAACTATTTGAGTCGTAGAGTCATTTTGTGATGCCATGTTGTATTGCACATATCGAGCATATTGTGTGTATGTTATTGAAATGCTTGGTATGTGTGGGATCTGACTATCTAGTTGTTTATCTTCAGTAGCCTCTCTTACCGGGAAATGTCTCCTAGTGTTTCCACCGAGCCATGGTAGCTTGCTACTGCTCCGGAACACTTAGGCTGGCCGGCATGTGTCCTTCTTCGTTCCTGTGTCTGTCCCTTCGGGGAAATGTCACGCGATGAATACCGGAGTCCTGTTAGCCCGCTACAGCCCGGTTCACCGGAGTCCTGCTAGCCCAGTGCTACAGCCTGGATTCACTCGCTGATGACCGACACGTTCGATGCTGGGTCATGGATGCCTGTCCCTGTAAGTTTGTGCCACTTTGGATTTACGACTAGCCATGTCAGCCCGGGCTCCTTATCATATGGATGCTAGCGACACTGTCATATACGTGTGCCAAAAGGCGCAAACGGTCCCGGGTAACGGTAAGGCGACACCCGTGGGAATACCGTGCGTGAGGCCGCAAAGTGATATGAAGTGTTACATGCTAGATCTATGTGGCATTGAGTCGGGTATGGTGAATATGTGGACTCGTGTGCGCCACCTCAAAAGAGTCGCTTGCAGTCGTAGTTTAGGATAGCCACCGAGTCAAAGCTGGCTTGCTGCAGTTAAACCCCACCATCCCCTTTGTTGATAATGATGCATATGTAGATAGTTCTGATGTAAGTCTTGCTGGGTACATTTGTACTCACGTTTGCCTATTTTATGTTTTTGCAGAGAGACTTCGGTCTCACTAGTAGTTTCGCGTGGACTTCGACGTTTAGCTTGTTACCTCAGCTACGATCTTGTGCCCTCGGCAGGATCTGATAGATAGTCAGGCTTCTCAGCCTTTTTCATTTATAGATGTCTGTACTCAGACATGATAGCTTCCGCTTGTGCTTTGACTTGTATGCTCTGATTGTTGGGTCGTGAGACCCATGTTTGTAATGTCTCGCTCCTCGGAGCCTAATGAATAATTACTTGAGTCGTAGAGACATGTTGTGATGCCATGTTGTATTTGCACATATCGAGCATATTGTGTGTATGTTATTGAAATGCTTGGTATGTGTGGGATCTGACCATCTAGTTGTTTATCTTTAGTAGCCTCTCTTACCGGGAAATGTCTCCTAGTGTTTCCACTGAGCCATGGTAGCTTGCTACTGCTCCGGAACACTTAGGCTGGCCGGCATGTGTCCTTCTTCGTTCCTGTGTCTGTCCCTTCGGGGAAATGTCACGCGATGAATACCAGAGTCCTGTTAGCCTGCTACAGCCCGGTTCACCGGAGTCCTGCTAGCCCAGTGCTACAGCCTGGATTCACTCGCTGATGACCGACACGTTCGATGCTGGGTCATGGATGCCTGTCCCTGTAAGTTTGTGCCACTTTGGGTTTACGACTAGCCATGTCAGCCCGGGCTCCTTATCATATGGATGCTAGCGACACTGTCATATACGTGTGCCAAAAGGCGCAAACGGTCCCGGGAAAAGGTAAGGCGACACCCGTGGGAATACCGTGCGTGAGGCCGCAAAGTGATATGAAGTGTTACATGCTAGATCTATGTGGCATTGAGTCGGGGTCCTGACAGCGTTGGTATCAGAGCTTGACTGCCTGTAGGATTACCAAGCCAAACTGGTCGAAGTTGAGTCTAGAAATTCTTTAGTTATATAAGGGAATTGATTGTGGGATGGAACGTAGGGCTCTTTTTACTCCTTATACCTTATGCCTTCTGATCGGAGTCATCTTATCTTTCGTGCGGGGATTAAGAACTAGGCTATCTTTTCTTTCTATCAGGATCACGTGTTACTAATCCGTAGACTTATAGATTGTTGGACTTAAGCCTCGTTTCAGTTCCTAGTACCTCTGTATGTTAATTATTGATCTCGAGTCCTTGATATTGTGCCTCTGAGTGTTTATGCCACCATTTTTGTGAATGTCTCAAATCTTTTCTGAGCATTTACAGCCGTTATGCTGTCTGAGTCATTCTAGGTTTCTAAATAGTCTGATGCATTTGCAAATCCCTTTCTTCTGTTTCCGATGTGCCTTTGGTCAGATTAATCACACAAATTAGTGAGTTGAGGTACTTTATTGCCTCGACATATATGTTGGAATAATTATTATGAACCTAGGTGTTTTAGGGAGTCACCTAGTAATCTAGCAACGTTTTGTGTTCCCAGTGTGAAGATTCTGGCCTTTATTATCGAAAGCATCCTGTGATGCCATTTAGTTAGTAGGCATTCTGTTCCTGGGTTCTTGAACCCGAGATTCACTCTACCTACTTCATGTTGATAGTAATTGCTAGCGCCTTTAGGATATTAGTAACCTTTGCGATAGTCCTTGAAGTCCGTGGTATCTTCTTCTTCCAAATACCATGAACTACTTATGGCAGAAGTTCCTCGTTGAACTGAAATATCACAACAGGATTATTCTTGAGGAGTTCTCCATTCATAAATCGTGACTCTGCCAGTTCTACCTTTCTGCATGGGTTATCCGGAAGAAATATGTTGAACTTGGTTCGACATACTAATCTATGCATCCACAACTCAGAAAATTATATGTTCCTTTGAGTTGTTCTCTTTAGTTGCATTCTGACCCTCGTCTATCAATTGATAGTCAAGAGTATGCGTGCGTTCGTTTATCGATGCCTATTACTCTTGTGGTCCGTCAAGCCATTCTATCGCAGAACGACTAGGAGAAACAAACTCCAGTACCTCTTCCATATCTAGGATTGGGTCAAAGCAATTGTGCTCCGCAGATCAAAATGCCAGCCCAGCTTTTGGTTCTGTTCTACCTTGGAGTATTACCCCCTTTATGTCAGAATTGTCATGAGAACTGCACCAACTCTCATGAATTTGACGTAGTGATACTTCTCACCATCATTACTCATTCCTCGGTTCCGTGTGGTTATAACCGGAATGTCGACAAGTGAATCGTGATGTGTGAAATCAATACGCCTAGCAACCTCGTTGCTGGGTAGTTAAAGGACAATAATTTCATTCTTAGCGTGTTGGTTTTGAATCATCATTCTAAGGTTGATCATGCTACCTAGTCCATTCTCCTGGTTCACTCCTCGATCGATGAGTTAGGATTATTTCAAATCCTTGCTCTATTGATCATATCGTCTTGCCCTGAAAAGCAAGATTGTTCTCGAGCTTAGTAACATACCGGTGGCTCGTGATTTTCTGAATATCTTCTCAGAAGTATTACCAGGTTGTCACCTGACCGCTATGTTGAGTTCGTGATCAAGTTGGTTTATTCCTGTAAACCACCCCTTCTCCAAGAATCCGTGTTGGATACCCTGAGCTAGTTGGATAAGCTAAACAACAACTTGGAGAGTTGGAAGATAAAAGCTTGTCTGACTTAGTTCATGTTAAGGGATATCTTTCTGTGTATGTGTGTGTGTTGAAGAAAGATGATATCTTCATTAATTGGTCCTTGTGATCAGTTGTTGGACCTATTGTCTTACCCCATCTATAATTGAGTATGGGCTATCATCCAATCAGACCAGAACCAACGATATTCGTAATGTTGTCTTACTTGTGGTTGATCCCTCGAGCATACCCCATTATATCTTTTGGGTCTGACCAATGCTAACACTTGTTCTCTTAACTATGGAATTCCTTTTAAAAGGAAACCCGGATGAATTGTTGTTGAGCCCATTGACAACATCCTTATCTCCTCCATGATTTTGTTGAACATTAAGCTAGTGTTGGAAACTTTTGAAACCATTTGTTCATGCTAGTTCATGAAGCATATGTTCGGATGTAAGAAGTGACTTCCTCCAGTTCATGTGCATCTGATGCAAGTTGCCGCCGTGGATTCGAGAAAGTCAATGTTGCTTTCTTTGGAATCATTCCAAATCAGTCATGCACACGTGCGAAGAATGCTGTGGTCTGGAGACTTGCAACCTTCATTCCATATGTGTATCCTAGCACACCAAGCCACTGACTGATTTGTTCAAGGAGAAGGAGTATCTTCATAAGAGCTAATCCGGACTTATGAAAGAACTTCGATATCCTCGCTGATGGTTCCACCTCCTGAACTCGGTAGTGTTTTATTATAAGACTACTATGTGGTCATGCTTGTCCGGGATAGCGTGTTCACATGTGTGTAGCAGAACCAGCTCATGTTTTGGAGCTTGCTATCGTAGTTCATCTCCCGAGAATCTCGCAACGTCATCTCGTCGATTCGTGTTGCAAACTTCCATTTTTCCTCCTGGACTCGATGAGCCTGGAATATCCTGACACCAACCAGATCTGAGTCTCAGGCAGATATGATGGTTGGAATATTTCCCAAGAACTATAATATTGGTCCCTTGATAACCGGTAAAGTGGATGTCGTGGCCAACACACCCAGCCGGAAGACCTATTATTGTAGCATCTTGTTTGAGGAAGTTGGCCACCTCGCCATAAGGATTTCGTAGGATTTACCTCCGTAACTGTTCCTTATGGATTCTATTGCTCCCGAAATCCGACCTTTACTTGATGTTCTAGTTATCAAACCATATCTATGAATGGGTTACGCTAGCACATCAAGGAGAACATTAGAAGCGGAGTGCTAAATGTCTCTCGGTCGATCATCCAGATTTTGTTTCCTTGGCCTCGCCAAGGTGAAATCTGAGAAGGTGTTATCTTCCTTTGCATCTGCATCCTCCATCACCATTCATCATGGTAGTAAGCTGTGTTACCGGACCCTTGACGCGGTTGTTGATAAAACCTTGATGATTGTGTAAATGCTCAAGTTCTTGAGAGCACGCACAAGCGCTACGTGTTATCATCGGCACTAACTGGGTTTGCTCTTAGTTTCCTTGGCAATGCTATGATCCTTTCAAACAGTGAATTCACTCTCTATGGTTGGGTCCTTCCCCAGTTACCAGAATCATTCCCAGCATTTGCATTTTGTTCCCAGCTTGCACCGCCAATGTGCCATTCTACCATGGGTCTCATCCATTTCCGGTGATAAGCAAATTCATCCATTACGTTGTCTTCAACAAGGTAATCCACATCATCCAAGTCCGAGTATGCTATTCTACCGACCCCCGCCAGTCGATTGCTGTGATTTGCCTTAGGCTGATATAGAGAGTCTCAATGATCTCTATATCAAAGGTAATTCTTTTTGCCACTTGGATATTTCTACGAGTCACCTACCCTAAGGTGCCTCGTTGTGGTGTCATGGCAACTCAACTCCTCGCTACATTGACAATCGTTTACCACATTCTTGAGTCTGGAATTGTTGTCTACCCAGCGAACCTTCGTCATCTGTTCCACTCCATTCCTCTAGAGGTGTGCTTCGTCTCTCAGCTTGAGAGATATTTCCACGTCTCATTCCATGAGTTAATCCTGAGTTGTTCGACCTTCGAGAAGAACGATTCTTTTAGGGTTTTTCCTTTCCTCTCGTTGTCATGTTAGCTGAAGTTCTCAGAGCAAGACGACAAGACAAAGATGGTGTTCAAATCAACGTTCATTTGAAGTGCAACCTGGATCGTGAAGATTGTGTTAGGTTGCGTTTCCCATCGTCTTACCCTACACTTGAATCTCGAGGGAGATTCTTGTTTAGTGGGGGTGAGTTGTCACATCCCTAGCTCTGGCCTGTCCTGTGCTTGCTTCCATCTGTGCATCATGTTTAAATTTTAAAAAAAACTTGAACTGAGGAAGTCAGAAGCCTCAAAACCCTAAATAAAAGAAGGGCAAAAACCCTAAAATCTCATTCATTGTTCCAAAATGCTCCTCTTAGATGTTTAATATTTTTGGCAAGGGTTTTGATCCAAACCAAAAATAATGAACATTTTAAAAGGATTTATTTTTGGGACTTTGAATTTAAATCATTAGCTATTTGAATTAGAATTATATTCATATAACTAGAATATAATTTCAAATACCCCTCAAATATATTATAAGCTTTTGGAAAAGTCCATCTAGCAAAATAAAAATATTCAGAGGAGTTTTTGGCATTGTTTGAATTTGTTTAAATTCAAACAATGGCAAAAGATATTAAATAAAAGAAACAGAACAGAAAAAAAATAAAAAGAGTAAAGCCTACCTGGCCTCACCCGTGCAGCCCACCAGCTGGCCCAGCTCCCCCACCAGGCCGGCCCAGCCCACCTCCTCCTCCCCCTTGTCATCTTCCTCCCCTCGCACCGAAGCAGCTCGGTGGCGAGCGCCGATGCCGCCTCGGCCACCTCCTGCTTCCACCGAGGCGTTCCCGAGCCTCCCCCTCACGCCACCATGATGCCCCGACCCCCTGGAACCCCTCAACCTCTCCCATCGTCTCCCCCCTTTCTTTGGCTCCCTCTCTCCTCCACCGA
>NC_041385.1:204273496-204289479 GCF_002162155.2 Triticum dicoccoides
AGAATATATTCTAAACTTCAATAAATCATAGAAAATTAACCGTAACTCCAAATTAAATAATTTATATATGAAAAATTATCAGAAAAATTCAAGGAATCCATCTGTACCATTTTCATGCATGTTAGAACAACTTATCACTACTGTTTAGGACAAATGAAGTGAATGACATTTGAATAATCACATATGGAGTTTGAATTTGAATCTTGTATTCAAACCAACTTCATTTAATCTGTTGCTAGTTGCATTAGCTCAAAACACATTCATTTTGCCATGTCATGATCATGCATCATATTGTGCATTGCATTGATTGTGTTCCTTTTTGTGTTGCCGGTATTTGTCCCCTCTCGATAGACGTGATACCGATGACGTGATCGTTGACACTGATGAAGACTCAATGTTATCTTCAGAAGTGCCAGGCAAGCAAAACCCCCTTGTTCATTCCGATACAATCCTACTCTCTCGCTCCTGCTCTCTTTTAATGCATTAGGACAACACCGATTTATTTGTTACTTGCTGCGGTAGCTGAACCCCTTTATCCTTTGCATGACCTGTCATTGCCACAGTAAATAGATGAAACCCACTAGCATGAGTAGGAGTTGTTTGAGCCCTGTTGTGCCTACTCATTCTTGCTTGTTTGTCATGCCTGCTACTGCTTAGAGTTGTGTCAGGTCTGATTCATCGGGAATGGATCAGAGGTGTGTGAACATGTCCTACCATTGAGAGCTAAGTGTGTGAACACGATTTGGTAAAGGTAGCGGTGAGAGGCCATGTAGGAGTACATGGTGGGTTGTCTCATTGAAGCCGTCCTTAGGAACTGAGTTCTGTGTTTGTGATCCATGATTCAGCTACTACCATACATTGGGCCCTGAAATATGACCCCGCTCGACTTCTTATTCACCCTTGTCCTCTGTCCAGGAGTTGCAAGTAGTTTCTGGTGTTTGTAGTATGCTGGAGGCCGTGGACAGCGCTGACCGTAGGGGTGGGCTGTGATGCGGTAGGCACGTGGCCGGGTATACCGGGCGCCCGTTTGGTGTCACGGAACCCTGTTCACATCGTTTGGGGCTGTGAGCGAAACTCCGGCCGGATCTCCTCATGGATGGAACCCGAATAGGCGATAAACCTGGACTAGAGACTTGAGTGTTTAGGTAGGTCGTGGTCTACACCCACGTCGGCTTTTGCTTGAAGTCTGCCGAGCACATGTCGTGTGCAGACGCTAAGTGGTGGAAACATGTATGAAGAAGTACACCCCTACAGGGTTAACATCATCTATTCGAATAGCCGTGTCCGCGGAAAAGGACTTCTGGGTTGCTTATATCAGTTCATAGACAAGTGAAAGTGGATACCCTAAAATACGCAAGATAAGCGTGAGTGCTATGGATGGCGTTCTCGTAGGGAGACGGGAGCGGATCCATAGTGGTGTATTGATATGGTGAATGTGTGGACTCGTGTGCGCCACCTCAAAAGAGTCGCTTGCAGTCGTAGTTTAGGATAGCCACCGAGTCAATGCTGGCTTGCTGCAGTTAAACCCCACCATCCCCTTGTTGAAAATGATGCATATGTAGTTAGTTCTGATGTAAGTCTTGCTGGGTACATTTGTACTCACGTTTGCCTATTTTATGTTTTTGCAGAGAGACTTCAGTCTCACTAGTAGTTCCGCTTGGACTTCGACCTTTAGTTTGATACCTCAGCTACGATCTTGTGCCCTCGGTAGGATCTGATAGATAGTCAGGCTTCTCAGCCTTTTTCATTTATAGATGTCTGTACTCAGACATGATAGCTTCCGCTTGTGCTTTGACTTGTATGCTCTGATTGTTGGGTCATGAGACCCATGTTTGTAATGTCTCGCTCCTCGGAGCCTATTGAATAAACTATTTGAGTTGTAGAGTCATTTTGTGATGCCATGTTGTATTGCACATATCGAGCATATTGTGTGTATGTTATTGAAATGCTTGGTATGTGTGGGATCTGACTATCTAGTTGTTTATCTTCAGTAGCCTCTCTTACCGGGAAATGTCTCCTAGTGTTTCCACCGAGCCATGGTAGCTTGCTACTGCTCCGGAACACTTAGGCTGGCCGGCATGTGTCCTTCTTCGTTCCTGTGTCTGTCCCTTCGGGGAAATGTCACGCGATGAATACCGGAGTCCTGTTAGCCCGCTACAGCCCGGTTCACCGGAGTCCTGCTAGCCCAGTGCTACAGCCTGGATTCACTCGCTGATGACCGACACGTTCGATGCTGGGTCATGGATGCCTGTCCCTGTAAGTTTGTGCCACTTTGGGTTTACGACTAGCCATGTCAGCCCGGGCTCCTTATCATATGGATGCTAGCGACACTGTCATATACGTGTGCCAAAAGGCGCAAACGGTCCCGGGAAAAGGTAAGGCGACACCCGTGGGAATACCGTGCGTGAGGCCGCAAAGTGATATGAAGTGTTACATGCTAGATCTATGTGGCATTGAGTCGGGGTCCTGACACTGTTCCTTTCCATCCTCTTTCGTTCGCATGATACATGGACATTTTCTGCTAAGCTACTTGGAAGAAAGAAAACGAGTCGGCGCTCCGTTCCCAGCAAGCCAAGGTTGCCGGGGGCTGAAGACACAAGGGTCCAACCACGGCAAGCCAAGGTTGTCCGGGGGCTGCAGATTCAGATAAGTCTTTCATTCCCCTGTTGTCCATTTCTATATGAGATCAGGACGTATGAAACCTCGTTTTATTCCTAGGCCGCCGTGCTCCCCTTTTCCTATACCCAATCCCTGGGTCGGAACTTGGTTGTAGTTGCGGTGACAAGGAAGCAAGCATATGGCTTAACCCTACTTCGCCCCTACCTCCGCCGAAAGCGTGAGTATGGTCGAACGAAGTAAGGGAGCGGCAAGGCCTATTGCCGGGCGATAATGTTTATATTAAAAATAACAAGGATTCATTCCTTGGTATGGGTTTCACTCACACACAAAGAACCCGGCAAGCACCCTTTTTCATTAATACGTCTCATACAGGTATAGTTCGTACGAAATGTGAACATGAGCAAGGGGATTACAAGTTTTAAATTTAACTAAGGCCTGTAGGCTTACAAACTAAAAAAAGATAAGATGCCCGTAATCCCTTTCTTGTCCCTCTCCCCAGGAAACGGAACAAGATAGCAGGACGGCAAAAGAAGTGCCTAGGCAAGGTACGAGCAACAGAAGACACCAAGAGAACATCCCGGTGGTCATCCGGAAGAGGGCTGGTGATGATGGTGCCGGGAGAAGAGCTGGAAGATGAGGCAGCGGGCCGCCAATATGCTACGAAGGCGTCAGTGCCATCGTACTCCGACTTGACGGCCCGCCACCCGACTTCTTCGCCTTCTCCAGCCTTCCCACGCCAGTCGCCCAAGGAGGCGACCCCGAAAAGTTCAAGGAGTTGGCCCCACCCCAGGAGGAAGGGCCAGGTGCAGATGCTGCTGCTTTCGGTGCCGCCCAGGGATGGCGGGTCCGACGCCTAGTCGGACCCATCATCCTCCCGCCTGCCACCCTTGTCGTCACTGTCGCTGTCCTCCTCGCTGCTCTCACCCGAAGAGGAGCTTTCGCCATCAGTAGAGCTCTCCGCATAACACCCTAGCATGTGTCCTGAGCACCCGAAAACCTCGACGGAGAGCAAGTCACTCTCCGCCAGCTTGAAGTAGAGGACGTGCCCATCCATCATGCAATGGGAGCATGCAAAATGTTTTCCAGCCCCGGCGAAGGAGCATAACTTGAGGGGTCAGGAACCTTGTGTTCACCGACATGTCGTCGTGGCAACACCCCTTCATGTGAAGCCTCAGCTGCGGTGGCTGGTCGACCTCCAGCACGCTCGCAATCGCCCAGGGAAGACGAAGGCTGTGGCGCGGCAGCCTGCGCAGCTGCAAGATTAACTCGAGCGCCAGTCCCCGACATGACCACCCGGCAAAGCAGGAGGAGATGACGACGGAGACAGAGGTGGCGCAGGCGTTCCCCTTCCACGCCCACCTCTGCCTCGACCGCCTCGCCGACCACGGCCCCGTCCAGCGGCCCCGCCTCAAGCATGGCCTTCGCCCTGGGCATCGAGCTCTTCCTTGACCGCCGCAACTCTCTGGCGGGAGGAGGACCTGGTCGGTTCCACAGAAGAACGGCCTCGGCCACGCCCCCTCGCCATGACCGTGGGTAAGGATGAAGACAAGAGGGAGATGCGAGGGGATCCTTTTCCTCCTGCCCCTGAGTCCTCCTTCTATAGTGGGGAAGGGGAGGCCGAAGAACTAGCCCTACGCCCCTGAAGAGCCCGCTCGAATCCGGCTCATTAAGGTAGCAGCAGGCGAGGCCATCGACCGCCCTCCTCGCCCAATCGAAGGCGCGTGGATATCGGCCCACGCACGCCTTCCCATATTCCATGTGCCTGTCACCTACCCCGGGCCGTGCATGCGGTGTACGTGGAGCAAGGGGCGGGCGTAGTGGGAAACGTGGAATGGTGGTTCCAAGGCGAAGAAAGTAAATGAGTAGCGGCCTTGCGGTCTTAAAGGGACACGCAAGCCGCCTCTTTACTATTCACCACAAGGTGACACAGGCATGCTTCGGTCATCCCACACATGATCCCCACGCCGCGCATTCAACGCGGGTCGTGGGGAAGCGCAACGAGCAAAGGAGTTACCGCGGTAAAAATCCGCCCCACCTGCCCGCACACCGTTTTGGGCCTAGCCCAACAACGTGTCGCGCTTATGTGTGGCCCAGGCCCGGGGGCTCCTTTCGGTGTACGGAAGTAGGGGCTCTACTTTGTACCCCTTTACTTGTGCACGGGCAGTCAGAGTCGTGCCCACGGCCACGCCTAGCAGGGCAGAGGAGGGACGCCAAAGCCACAAAGCAATCAAAGCAACGTCAAGACCAGAAGCACAAAGAGCAAGAGGGCGAGGTGGACTCCCCCCGGGGCGATCTCCGCGGCCCCGGCAAGAGCCTTGCCGGGGCAACTTGCCCGACGCCAGTAGAGCACGCCACCTTCGAGCCCGAGATTTCCAACGCCACCAACCACGTTGGAACCAAGGCTCAGGAGGCACCTCTATGGTGGCATGCAGATATTTGTGAAGATCATTAACACACAAGATCAGATGAGGACCAGAAGACGACGATCCTCGGCAAGATCCTTGCCAAGGAAATCCACGAGACCTCCAGCAAGATCCTTGCCGGGGATGACCGCGATGCCACGGCAAGACCCTTGCCGGGTCCCCAGCAAGACCCTTGCCGAAAACATCAGCAGGGTCGCGGCCAGGCCCGCACCTGCCAAGGCTCCACCACCGTTCCCATGTAGCTGCCAGCCCAGCCAGCTAGGCACGCACCTGCACGGTGACATGTGGCCTCTACAATAGCTCGGCAAGCACCTGCATGGTGGCATGCAGATCTTCATGAAGATGTTGCCACCGTACCAGCTCAGTAGCCTGCCAGCCTACATGGCATTGCCGCCGCGCTTGCCCGGACGCGTGTTGCAGCAAGGCGAAGCGGCGATAGCAAGGAGGGCACGTCGGCAGCACACTAAATGCATTTGTCCGATGCTGACAGAGGATAGACTCAGCCACTATATGCACTTTCCACCTCCTGTGTGCCACTGTGGCGTCCCCTTTTTCCTATAAAAGGAGGCCCGAGGTGTACTGGAGAGGGATTCAGCTTTTTGGACTATGCACGCACCGTAGCTAGTTCAGGAACACAAGAACATTCAGATATACAACAAAGCAGGACTAGGGTATTACGCGATCCTCGCGGCCCGAACCTGGGTAAACGATCTTTGTGCTGGCTCTTAGACCCGCTCTTTCCACAACCCCGCACCCGCCGACCATAGTAGGGATTCCATTGATCCCATAGTGTCGTTCTCATCGACAGTGGCGGAAGAGGGTAACACCTTTGTTGCCGAAGAGAGGGGAAATCGACCCCCATGGAGACCGGCGATGGGGGCAATGCTCAGTTTGGCCCCCAACCAAATATTATTCAGGAGACCCATACGGCTCCGGAATTAGGACAGCAACCCTCTTCGGGGGAAGGGGTGTGTTGTCTCCACCCGCACCCTCTGTCAATCCAGAGGTGTCGGACACTCTGATGGAAGCGCTTCAAGGTGCTTCCATTGTGGAGGAGCATCCTACCCTTATGGGTACGGTGGTTGAAAAGGTTCGGTCCGCTAAAAGCAGATTGAACGAAGCCTATAACAGCCTTCTATCAGGCTTTAAGGTATGTGAAGTAATATATTTTTAGTTATTTCCAGAAGGAAAAATTGTATATAGATAGTAGCCCCTAAGACTCTGTTCAGCGTTTCCCGAAGAAGGGCCCAACAGAGGATCGAACAATATGTCGCATGAGCTAACATATATGTCTACTTGGATGAGCAGGCTACGAAGCTGCCAGCAGCCTTGCATGCGGCCGAAGTCTCTGAGCTAAAGCGGAGGCTGGAGGAAAACAAGGTATCTAATACCAGAGCATATCCGAACTGATATAAGTTCCAATTTGTTATCTGACTGAGCTTTATGTTTATGCTCATAGTTGACACGTCTGAGGTCGAAGCCCTCAAGATTGCACTGGCCGAAGCCAGGAAGGAGGCGGACAAAGAATGAGATGCCCGCCAAAAGCACGAAGCAAGGTTGGATGAGGTCCAACAAGAGCTCACAGATGCTATAAAAAAGTGTGAGACTTTGGAGCACAAGGTGTCGGATCAAGCATCCGAACTTGTTGCGGCGCTCCAAAGTGCGAAGGAGGCCCGGGTTGAAGCCCAAGGTGCCTGTCAGGAGATCCGCGAAGCCAAGAAGATCGCGGCTGGTAAGACTTTTAACATGCAGAGCAAATACGTAAGGAGGAATTATAAATTTCTGACACGCATTTGGAGTTATCTAGGAGCGTTTGTGGATCTGCCCCGAAGTGTTGTAGATGCTGCGGAGTTCTTCTGAGCCGAAGAGGGGGGTCAACAGAGAAACTGTTCTAGTCGCAATACCTTGAGCCAGAACAGCCCTTGCCCCTCAACGATCAGCTGAAACAGCTGATAGAGCTACATAGGATGGCCGAACTGGAGATGAAGGATGTCATAGTCCACTTTGGCTAGCCGAACCCATACCTAGTAGCTACTTTGGGCTTGTGAAGCGGCTGGTCGATGCCTACCCACGGTTAGATGCTATAAAGTGGTCGGTCTGCATCGAAGGTGCCCGGATGGCCTTCTCCCGTGTCAAGGTACTGTGGGCGAAGATGAACGACACCAGTCTTGCAACCGAGGGACCGCCTGCAAGCAAGGAGCATCGTACGCCGGAGAAGTATTTCAAGGACGTCCTTGAAGGATCTCGCATTATAGAGGGCCTGTGTTCGAAGTATGTCATGTTTGAATGAATGTATCTATGATGCCCGAACATTTTAATGAAAACCAATCGTTTGTATAGTTTTAGTCTTGTTTCCTGTAAAATTATTTATCCTCCGTTGCGACCATTTATGGAAACTGAGAGTTGTCCAGTCGTTGGCTTCAGCGCCTCACGTAGATACTAGGGGGATGTTCGGAACAGCACGAAAGCACACTTAACCCAATGACTTGGTCCTTGAAGGAAGTTCTAGTGTGGCAAACCAGGCAATCAAACTATACAGGTTTATCACTCTCACTTAGTCATAGGAGTTTGACAATAAAATTGTAGGCGCAGCCCCTGGTATTGTTCGGCTATCCGAACTTGGGTGTTGTAGATACTTGGCCAGGTAGAAAATTGGCCCTTCGTGTTACACGGAAAGAATCGCAAGGGATTTGTACTGAGTCACCGAATAGCTGACCAGCTCTCGCCGCATCATGACAGTCAGTTTTCGGCTTTCTCTACTGAGGTATTATCCGGCCAACCAGAAATACAATCGCAGTAGTTCTCCCTTTACTTCCTTAGCCGAACGGTCGGAACATAAGGTAGTAACCACAGGAGTCGGGCAACCCAACTATTGACCCAAGACATGATTCAGAGCTGATGCATATAATGCTAGATTCGGGACGCTGAATTGCACTTGTGAAAGTGTTCGGACTTGTGGTAATTTTAACAAATGTACGCGGTTGAATAGAACCCCTGGCAATTTAGGTCAAGCCAAGGTGTACATGATAATCATAAGAAAAAATACTGAATAGGGAATAATCTAATACCACGTAATTTGGGTGAAAAAAAACTGTTTCCATTAAAGTCTGATTTATACGTCGAAATGTATTTGTACAAATAATGCTATAAGCATCGAGGCTATTTCACATGCCAAGCCTAGGGAAAAGTTGTGTACATGTATTTAATGACAAGGGGGGAGGTGATCTTGAAGGATCCTTTAAGTACTCCAGCATACATCTGTGCTGCTTTTCGCCTTGGTGTGCGATCCTTTGGAGGATTAATGGATAAGTTTTCATAGGAGCCGGGAAGAGGGACCCCTAGACACCATAAAAGGGGTGATGTGGGTTGTAAAGAACCTGAAAATAAAAAATCAAGTTTAAAGGAGATAGATGGGGGTCCAGGTATGGTTGAGCCATATTTGTGGACTTTATCCTTGATATACCTCTATCACCGCCCATGGTATTTTGAGTGCATAATTATGAGCACGTGGTACATATGCCGCTGTTTGGATGGGGCGCAGACAGAGGCCGGATTGCTAATCGAGCTCCTAACGAGCTGGACTATCATTCTGTGGGGTAGGTCGGACTCGTTTGACAGAGTCCGGTGGCTTGACTGCCGATGTGGAGCTCGGATTGATAAGACCGATCTGCACTTCCGCTGCAAGGGTCACAGTGTGTTCCTCAGTGCGGAGGGAGCGATCCATGTTTCCGTGGACTGTTATGACATCGCGTAGTCCTGGCATTTTGAGTTTTAAATAAGCATAATGCGGCACCACGTTGAAGCAGGTGAACACAGTTCGTCTGAGCAGTGCGTGATAGCCACTGCGGAAAGGGATGATGTCGAAGATCAAGTCTTCGCTTCAGAAGTTGTCCGGCAAACCGAATACGACCTCCAATGTGATTGAGCCCGTGCAGCGGGCCTCCACACCATGTATTACTCCTTTAAAGGTAGTTTTGGTGGTTTTGATTCTTGATGAGTCAATACCCATTATCCGGACTGTGTCCTGACAGAGCAGATTAAGACGGCTCCCGCCATCCATGAGGATTCTAGTAAGGTGGAATCCATCGATAATTGGGTCGAGGACCAATGCGGCTGAATCTCCATGACAGATACTGGTCGGATGGTCTCTGCGATCAAAGGTGATTGGGCATGCCAACCATGGGTTGAATTTTGGAGTGACTGGCTCTATCGCATAGACGTCCCTTAACGCGCGCTTGTGCTCCCATTTGGGGATGTGAGTAGCGTATATCATGTTCACCATCTTGACTTCGGGGGAAGTTTCTTCTGTCCCCCTGTGTTCGGTGGGCGAGGCTCTTCATCGTCATCCTCACTGGGCGACCCTTTCCCCGTGTGCTCGGTGCTTAAGTTGTCATGTTGCATGCAATAAAAATTGCTCTCTAAATATGTACGATTTATTAGTGTGGAGAAAATAAACTTTATACGATCTTGTGATGTGGAAGCAATAAAAGCGACGGACTGCATAATAAAGGTCCATATCACAAGTGGCAATATAAAGTGATGTTCTTTTGCATTAAGATTTCGTGCATCCAACCATAAAAGCACATGACAACCTCTGCTTCCCTCTGCGAAGGGCCTACCTTTTACTTTTGTCTTATACCTTTTACTAGAGTCATGGTGATCTTCACCTTTCCTTTTTACATTTTATCCTTTGGCAAGCACCTTGTGTTGGAAAGATCCTGATATATATATCCAATTGGATGTAAGTTAGCATGAACTATTATTGTTGACATTACCCTTGAGGTAAAAGGTTGGGAGGCAACATTATAAGCCCCTATCTTTCTCTGTGTCCGATTAAAACTCCATACCCATAAGTATTGTGTGAGTGTTAGCAATTGTGAAAGACTAAATGATAGTTGAGTATGTGGACTTGCTGAAAAGCTCTTATATTGACTCTTTCCGATGTTATGATAAACTACAATTACTTCAGTGACCGAGATTATAGTTTGTTAGTTTTCAATGAAGTTTTTGATTCATACTTGACATTGTGAATAGATTGTTACTTTAGTATAAGAAATCATATGACAATATTTATATATGTTGTTGTTATAAGAATGATCATGATGCCCTCATGTCCGTATTTTATTTTATCTACACCTCTATCTCTAAACATGTGGACATATTTTTTGATTTCGGCTTCCGCTTGAGGACAAGCGAGGTCTTAGCTTGGGGGAGTTGATACGTCCATTTTGCATCATGCTTTAATATTGATATTTATTGCATTATGGGTTGTTATTACTCATTATGTCACAATACTTTATGCCTTTTCTCTCTTATTTTACAAGGTTTACACGAAGAGGGAGAATGCCGGCAGCTGGAATTCTTGGCTGGAAAAGGAGCAAATATTAGAGACATATTCTGCACAACTCCAAAAGTCCTGAAACTCTACGGAAGTTATTTTTGGAATTAATAAAAAATACTGAGCGAAGAAAATACCAGAGGGGGGCCACCCACCATCCACGAGGGTGGGGGCGCGCCCTACCCCTTGGGTGCCCCGCTGCCTCATGGGCCCCCTAGCAGGCCTCCGATGCCCATCTTCTGCTATATGAAGTCTTGGCGAAACCAATCTAGGGCTCCAGCGGAGCTGTTCTGCCGGGGAAACATCCCTCCAGGAGGGGGAAATCATCACCATCGTCATCACCATCGATCCTCTCATCGGGAGGGGGTCAATCTCCATCGACATCTTCACTAGCACCATCTCCTCTCAAACCCTAGTTCATTTCTTGTATCCAATCTTTGTCCCAAAACCTCAAATTGGTACCTATGGGTTGCTAGTAGTGTTGATTACTCCTTGTAGTTGATGCTAGTTGGTTTATTTGGTGGAAGAACATATGTTCAGATCCTTTGTGCATATTAATACCCCTCTAATTATGAATATGAATATAGTTTGTGAGTAGTTACTTTTGTTCCTGAGGACATGGGAGAAGTCTTGCTATAAGTAGTCATGTGAATTTGGTATTCGTTTGATATTTTGATGAGATGTATGTTGTTTCTCCACTAGTGGTGTTATGTGAACGTCGACTACATGACACTTCACCATTGTTTGGGCCTAGAGGAAGGCATTGGGAAGTAATAAGTAGATGATGGGTTGCTAGAGTGGCAGAAGCTTAAACCCTAGTTTATGCGTTGCTTCGTAAGGGGCTGATTTGGATCCATATGTTTCATGCTATGGGTAGATTTACCTTAATACTTCTTTTGTAGTTGCGGATGCTTGCAATAGGGGTTAATCATAAGTGGGATGCTTGTCCAAGAAAGGGCAGTACCCAAGCACCAGTCCACCCACATACCAAATTATCAAAGTAACGAACGCGAATCATATGAGCGTGATGAAAACAAGCTTGACGATAATTCCCATGTGTCCTCGGGAGCGCTTTTCTCTATATAAGAGTTTGTCCAGGCTTGTCCTTTGCTACAAAAAGGATTGGGCCACCTTGCTGCACCTTATTTACTTTTGTTACTTGTTACCCGTTACGAATTACCTTATCACAAAACTATCTGTTACCGATAATTTCAGTGCTTGCAGAGAATACCTTACTGAAAAACGCTTGTCATTTCCTTTTGCTCCTCATTGGGTTCGACACTCTTACTTATCGAAAGGACTATGATAGATCACCTACACTTGTGGGTCATCAACTAGGAACCAGGTCTCAAATTTACTGGCTGACTCTCCGGGCTGCTAGACTATGTGACTAAGGTCATCGGCGTCCGAAGGTCGGATATAGGTGCCCTGGAAGTTGTCTCTAAAGGCATCCTCCCGGTCATCCCAACTCCCAATAGAGTTATCTGGGAGGCTATTTAACTAGTGCCGAGCCGGTCCCTTAAGCTTGAGAGGGAGGTATTTGATGGCATGTAGATCATCACTGCGAGCCAAGTGAATGTGGAGAAGGAAATCTTCGATCCACACTGCGGGATCCGTCGTGCCATCGTATGATTTGATGTTCACGGGTTTAAATGCTTCTGGGAACTGGTGTTCCATCACCTCATCGGTGAAGCATGGGGGGTACACGGTGCCTCTATATCGGGCCACGTCATGGCGCAGTTCAAATGGAGTCTGTATGCGGTTTTCAGCCCGGATGAAGTTATGCTTGTCGCGCCAGGCTTGATGGCCATCCTCTCATGCTGGGGATTGGCCTCTTGATCCGTATATTGATCTGGTCTGACCAGCTCTATTATCCAGGTCCTGTCATAGGTCATAAGTGTATCCTGCAACTACTGTCTCTTTACCTTCACTGTGGGGTGGTGCAGGCGGCTGTTCAGCTTGAGTTACCGCTCTATCTTGGCCACGTGGAGGTCGGTCAAGTCCGTCATTACGCTTCGGCGGTATAGGCTCTGTGGCCTCATCGTCGAATTGGGGTAGCAGCTTGCGCTTCGGGTAACTCTTGGTTGGGCGTCTCGAGGCCTATGAGGGAGTCCTGGATTAGGGAGTATCTGGACTGCCGGACTATATACTTTGTCCGGACTGTTGAAGCATGAAGATACAAGACTCAAGACTCTGTCCCGTGTCCGGATGGGACTCTCCTTTGCGTGGAAGACAAGCTCTGCGATCCGGATATTATATTTCCTTCTTTGTAACCGACTCCATGTAAACCCTAGCCCTCTCCGGTGTCTATATAAACCAGAGAGTTTGGTCCTTAGAGGGACAATCACAATCATAATCAGCATAGGCTAGCTTCTAGGGTTTAGCCTCTACGATCTTGTGGTAGATCAACTCTTGTACTACTCATATCATCAATATCAATCAAGCAGGAAGTAGGGTTTTACCTCCATCGAGAGGTCCCGAACCTGGGTAAACATTGTGTCCCTTGCCTCCTGTTACCATTAGCCTAAGACGCACAGATCGGGACCCCCTACCCGAGATCCGCCGGTTTTGACACTGACATTGGTGCTTTCATTGGGAGTTCCTCTGTGTCATCGCTGCAAGGCTTGATGGCTCCTTCAATCGTCAACAACGCGGTCCAGGGTGAGGCTTTTCTCCCCTGACCAATCTTTGTGTTCGGCGGCTTCGCACTGCGGGCCAATTCGCTTGGCCAACTGGAGCAGATCGACAGCTACGCCCCTGGCCACCAGGTCAGGTTCGGAAACCTGAACTACACGGCCGGTATCCGTGGAGACTTGATCTTCAACGGGTTTGGGCCTGCGCCAGGAGCGCCGGACAATCACGATGAGCACCGCTTAGACCTGCTGTCAGACAACGCTTGGGATATCACCCCTTTAGTAGCCCCGGACCTAAATCCGGAGCAGATTGCGTTGCCCAAGGATGAGTGGATGGACCCCGTCCCGCAGGCCGCACACTCATCGGAGGTAGAGCCGAACATAGGCCTCACCTCCAAAGAAGCCTGTGATGCTGGACCCCCGGACTCGTATCCGGCTGTAGGTTCCAGTCCGCGCGCTCCCGAGCCCGCCGAGCCTGGTTGGGCTCCGGTAATGGAGTTCACCACTACGGATATCTTGCACCACTCGCCCCTTGGCGACGTGCTGAACTCGTTAAAGTCTCTCTCTTTGTCAGGAGACTCATGGCCGAACTATGTCCAACTCGAGTGGGAAGCAGGCGACGAAGGAATTCGTTGCCCACCCACCACCCACTTCATTGCCACGGTCAATGATTTAACCGACGTGCTTGACTTCGACTCTGAAGACATCGACGGTATGGACGACGATGTAGGAGAAGAACAGGAACCACCACTCACGGGGCGGTGGACAGCCACCTCCTCATATGATATATATATGGTGGACACTCCGAAGGAAACCAATGGCGATGAGGCAATGGAGGATAACCCCTCAGGGAAGAAAGCAAAGCATGGGCGTCGCCGGCGCCGCTCCAAGCCCCGCCATAGCAATACCGGCACAGGAGATGAAAACAATCCAGATGGTGCCGAAGAGGAATACAACCCTGATCAGCCTGCCTTCGAGCAGGCCGAGCAGGAAGACGGGCAGGTCAGCCCAGACGAACAGGTGACGGACGGATATCCGGAGGAGGAAAATTACATGCCCCCCCTCCGAAGACGAGGTTAGCCTCGGCGACGAAGAGCTCGGCGTGCCTGAGGACCCCGTGGAGCAGGAGCGCTTTAAGCACCGGCTCATGGCCACTGCGAGGAGCCTGAAAAGGAAGCAGCAGCAGCTCCAAGCTGATCAAGACCTTCTCACAGACAGATGGACTGAAGTCCTGGTAGCCGAGGAATATGGACTCGAGCGCCACACAGCTGACCGGCCACCTCGTGGCCGAGATAAAATGGCATATCAGCCCGAATACCAGCCTGCACCCCCACACCAATACATTATGGCCCGGGGCAATAGGCAAGACCTGCAAGATATACTAGAAAACAAAGCAGGACAGCCAAGATCGATCTACGGATCACGGGGGCGCGCCCCAACACGCGACGATGACTGAGGGAATCCTGTACTAGGGGGTGTCCGGACAGCCGGACTATCATCGTCCGCCGGACTCCAAGACTACGAAGATACAAGATTGAAGACTCCGTCCCGTGTCCGGATGGGACTTTCCTTGGCGTGGAAGGCAAGCTTTGCAATACGGATATGTAGATCTCCTACCATTGTAACCGACTCTGTGTAACCCTAGCCTCCTCCGGTGTCTATATAAACTGGAGGGCTTTAGTCCGTAGGACACAACATACATCACAACAATCATACCATAGGGTAGCTTTAGGGTTTAGCCTCCTTGATCTCGTGGTAGATCCACTCTTGTACTACCCATATCATCAATATTAATCAAGCAGGACGTAGGGTTTTACCTCCATCAAGAGGGCCCGAACCTAGCTAAAACATCATGTCCCTTGTCTCCTGTTACCATCCGCCTAGACGCACAGTTCGGGACCCCCTACCCGAGATCCGCCGGTTTTGACACCGACAATGACCATCACGCCGGATACACTATCAACAAGTCCGGCCGGCCCGAATACAGCCAGCCAGACCAACTCCAACTGCGCAGCCACATAGCCCGGCACAGACGCGCCGCGCACCCCCTCTGCTTCACTGACGAAGTGATGGATCATGACTTCCCATAAGGGTTCAAACCCGTAAACATCGAATCATATGATGGTACCACAGACCCCACAGTATGGATTGAAGATTTCCTTCTCCACATTCACATGGCCCGCAGAGACGATCTACACGCCATCAAGTATCTCCCCCTTAAGCTCAAAGGACCCGCCCGGCACTGGCTAAACAGTCTCCCGCAAATTCCATTAGCAGTTGGGAAAACCTGGAAGACGCGTTCCTTGACGACTTCCAGGGCACATAAATGCGACCACCGGACGCTGATGACTTGAGCCACATTACCCAACAGCCCGGAGAGTCTGCGAGGAAATTCTGGACCCGGTTCCTAACTAAAAAGAACCAAATAGTTGACTGTCCGGACGCCGAAGCCTTGGCGGCCTTTAAGCATAATATCCGTGACGAGTGGCTCGCCCGACACCTCAGCCAGGAAAAACCCAAGTCCATGGCAGCACTCACGACACTAATGACCCGCTTTTGCGCGGGCGAGGATAGCTGGTTGGCTCGCAATAGCACCACACCACATTCCGGCACCTCGGACGTCCGCGACAATAACGGCAAGCCACGGCGCAACAGACATAAGCGACGGAACAACGGCGACAATAACGGCAAGCCACGACGGAACAACGGCGACAATAACGGCAAGCCACGGCGCAACAGACATAAGCGACGGAACAACGGCGACAATGCTGAAGACACGGCAGTCAACACCGGATTCAATGGATCCAAATCCGGTCAGCAGAAAAAGCCGTTCAAAAGAAACAATCAGGGACCATCCAGCCTAGACCGCATACTGGAACGCTCATGCCAAATTCATGGCACCCCGGACAAGCCAGCAAATCACACTAATAGAGACTGCTGGGTGTTCAAACATGCCGGTAAAATAAACGC
>NC_041385.1:204289785-204366517 GCF_002162155.2 Triticum dicoccoides
ATTTCCTCCCCAGGTGAAAACGGTCAACATGATCAATGCCACCCACATTCCCAAACGGGAACGGAAGCGAGCACTACGGGACGTCTATGCGATGGAGCCTGTCGCCCCAAAATTCAACCCATGGTCAGCCTGTTCGATCACCTTTGATCGTAGGGATCACCCTACAAGCATCTGTCACGGCGGTTCAGCCGCATTGGTCCTAGACCCAATCATCGACGGATCCCACCTCACGCGAGTCCTTATGGACGGCGGCAGCAGCCTGAACCTGCTTTATCAAGACACATTACGCAAAATGGGCATCGACCCTTCAAGGATCAAGCCCACAAAAACCACCTTTAAAGGTGTAATTCCAGGAGTAGAGGCCCGTTGCACAGGTTCTATAACATTGGAAGTGGTCTTCAGATCTCTGGATAACTTCTGAAGCGAAGAGTTAATCTTTGATATCGTTCCTTTCCGTAGTGGTTACCATGCACTGCTCGGATGAACCGCATTCGCTAGATTCAATGCGGTACCACACTATGCATACCTCAAGCTCAAGATGCCAGGACCGCGCAGGGTCAAAACAGTCAACGAAAACATGGACCACTCTCTCTGTACAGAAGAACATACTTCAACCCTCGCGGCGGGAGTATAATGCGGCCTCCTCCGACAAACCACCAATCCGGTGACGACAAACTCGAACACCGTGCTACCTCTTGAGCACTGCGTTGTATTTCCCTGAAGAGGAGAGGATGATGCAGCAAAGTAGCGTAAGTATTTCCCTCAGTTTCTGAGAACCAAGGTATCAATCTAGTAGGAGACCACACACAAGTCCCTCGTACCTACACAAAACGATAGCAACTCGCAACCAACGCGATTAGGGGTTGTCAATCCCTTCACGGTCACTTACGATAGTGAGATCTGATAGAGATGATAAATAATATTTTTGGTATTTTTGATAGATAGACGCAAAGTAAAAACAAAGCAAGTAAATAAAGTGATAGAGATTGATATGATGAGAATAGACCCGGGGGCCATAGGTTTCACTAGTGGCTTCTCTCAAGAGCATAGATTTCCTACGGTGATTGAACAAATTATTGTTGAGCAATTGACAGAATTGCGCATAGTTATGAGTATATCTAGGCAATGATCATGTATATAGGCATCACGTCTAAAACAAGTAGATCGAAACGATTCTGCATCTACTACTATTACTCCACTCATCGACCGCTATCCAGCATGCATCTAGAGTATTAAGTTAAAAACAGAGTAACGCCTTAAGCAAGATGACATGATGTAGAGGGATAAATTCATGCGATATGATAAAAAACCCATCTTGTTATCCTCGATGGCAACAATACAATATGTGTCTTGCAACCCTTTCTGTCACTGGGTAAGAACACCGCAAGATTGAACCCAAAGCTAAGCACTTCTCCCATTGCAAGAACTACCAATCTAGTTGGCCAAACCAAAAAGGATAATTCGAAGAGACTTGCAAAGATAACTCAATCATACATAAAATAATTTAGAGAAGAATCAAATATTTTCCATAGATAATACTGGATCATAAACCCACAATTCATCGGTCTCAACAAACACACCGCAAAAAGAAGATTACATCGAATAGATCTCCATGAGAGAGGGGGAGAACATTGTATTGAGATCCAAAAAGAGAGAAGAAGCCATCTAGCTACTAGCTATGGACCCGAAGGTTTGAAGTAAACTACTCACACTTCATCGGAGGGGCTATGGTGTTGATGTAGAAGCCCTCCGTGGTGGATGCCCCCTCTGGCGGAGCTCCGCAACAGGCCCCAAGATGGGATCTCGTGGATACAGAAGGTTGCGGCGGTGGAATTAGGTTTTTGGCTCCTGTTCTGATCGTTCGGGGATACATAGGTATATATAGGAGGAAGGAGTACGTTGGTGGAGCATCAGGGGGCCCACGAGGTAGGGGGCGCGCCCAGGGGGCGCCCTCCACCCTCGTAACCGCCTCTGGCACTGCTTGGAGTAGGGTCCAAGTCTCCTGGATCACGTTCGGTTGGAAAATCACGTTCCCGAAGGTTTCATTCCGTTTGGACTCCGTTTGATATTCCGTTTCTTCGAAACACTAAAATAGGCAAAAAAACAGCAATTCTGGGCTGGGCCTCCGGTTAATAGGTTAGTCCCAAAAGTAATATAAAAGTGGAAAATAAAGCCCAATATAGTCCAAAACAGTAGATAAAGTAGCATGGAGCAATCAAAAATTATAGATACGTTGGAGACGTATCAGGCATCCCCAAGCTTAATTCCTGCTCGTCCTCGAGTAGGTAAATGATAAAAAAGAATTTTTGATGCGGAGTGATACTTTGGCATAATTTCAATATAAATCTTCTTACTTGTGATATGAATATTCAGATCCGAAAGATTCAAGACAAAAGTTCATATTGACACAAAAATAATAATACTTCAAGCATACTAATCAAAGCAATCATGTCTTCTCAAAATAACATGGCAAAAGAAAGTTCATCCCTACAAAATCATATAGTTAGGCTATGCTTCATTTTCGTCACACAAAGATGTTCCCAACTTCTATACCCCCGATGACAAGCCAAGCAATTGTTTCATACTAAAGTAATCTCAAACTTTTTCAACCTTCACGCAATGCATGAGCGCGAGCCATGGATATAGCACTATGGGTGGAATAGAATATGATGATGGGGATTGTGTGGAGAAGATAAAAAAAGGAGAAAGTCTCACATTGACGAGGCTAATCAATGGGCTATGAAGATGCCCATCAATTGATGTCAACATGAGGAGTAGGGATTGCCATGCAACGGATGCACTTAGAGCTATGAATGCTCAACAAAAGAAAACTAGTGGGTGTGCATCCAACTCGCTTGCTCACGAAGACCTAAGGCATTTTGAGGAAGCCAATCATTGGAATATACAAGCCAAGTTCTATAATGAAAAATTCCCACTAGTATAAAAAGACAACTTATGAGACTCACTATCATGAAGATCTTGGTGCTACTTTGAAGCACAATATATGAGACTCACTACATGAAGGACAAGGTGCTACTTTGAAGCACAAGTGTGGTAAAAGGATAGTAGCATTGTCCCTTCTCTCTTTTTCTCTCATATATTTTTTTATATTTTTTTATTTTTCGTTCGGAGTCTCATCCCGACTTATGTGGGAATCATAGTATCCATCATCCTTTCCTCACTTGGGACAATGCTCTAATAATGATGATCATCACACTTTTATTTTTCTTACAACTCAACAATTACAACTCGAAACTTAGAACAAAATATGACTCTATATGAATGCCTCCGGCGATGTACCAGGATGGTGCAATGAATCAAGAGTGACATGTATGGAAAATAATGCATGGTGGCTTTGCCACAAATACGACGTCAACTACATGATCATGCAATGGCAATATGACAAAAGTAATATATGTCATAATAATGATGATGGAAGTTGCATGGCAATATATCTCGGAATGGCTATGGAAATGCCATGATAGGTAGGTATGGTGGCTGTTTTGAGGAAGATATAAGGAGGTTTATGTGTGATAGAGCGTATCGTATCACCGGGTTTGGATGCACCGGCAGAGTTTGCACCAACTCTCAAGGTGAGAAAGGGCAATGCACGGTACCGAAGAGGCTAGCAAAGGCGGAAAGGTGAGAGTGCGTATAATCCATGGACTCAACATTAGTCAAAAGAACTCATATACTTATTGCAAAAATTAGAAGCCATCAAAAATCAAGTACTACGCGCATGCTCCTAGGGGGATAGATTGGTAGGAAAAGACCATCGCTCGTCCCCGACCGCCACTCATAAGGATGCACAAGCCAGGTACACTTCATGTTTCATATTTGTTACACAACTTTAACCATACGTGCATGCTACGGGACTTGCAAACTTCAACACAAGTATTTCTCAAATTCACAATTATCAACTAGCACGACTTTGATATTATCACCTCCATATCTCAAAACAATTATCAAGCATCAAACTTATCTTAGTATTCAATTCACTCAAAAGAAAGTTTCACATATCTTGAACACTAAGTATATTAACATTAAGCAAATTACCATGCTATTAACGATTCTCAAAATAATCTAAGTGAAGCATGAGAGATCAATAGTTTCTTTAAAACAAATCCACCACCATGCTCTAAAAGATATAAGTGAAGCACTAGAGCAAAAATTATCATGCTCAAAAGATATACGTGAAGCACTATGAGCAAAACTATCAAGCTCAAAAGATATAAATGAAGCACATAGAGTATTCTAACAAATTCCAAATCATGTATGGCTCTCTCAAAAGATCTGTACAGCAAGGATGATTGTGGTAAACTAACAAGCAAAGACGCAAATAATACAAGACGCTCCAAGCAAAACACATATCATGTGGTGAATAAAAATATAGCTCCAAGTAAATTACCGATGGAAGTGGGCGAAAGAGGGGATGCCTTCCGGGGCATCCCCAAGCTTTGACTTTTTGGTGTCCTTGGATTATCTTGGGGGTGCCATGGGCATCCCCAAGCTTAGGCTCTTGCCACTCCTTGTTCCATAATCCATCAAAAGAATTCACCCAAAACTTGAAAACTTCACAACACAAAACTCAACAGAAATCTCGTGAGCTCCGTTAGAGAAAGAAAACAAAAGACTACTTCAAGGTACTGTAATGAACTCATTCTTTATTTATATTGGTGTTAAACCGACTGTATTCCAACTTCTCTATGGTTTATGAACTATTTTACTAGCCATAGATTCATCAAAATAAGAAACAACACACGAAAAACAAAATCTGTCAAAAACAGAACAGTCTGTAGCAATCTGTAACTAACGCAAACTTCTGGAACTCTAAATATTCTACCAAAATAGGAAGTCCTGTACAATTTGTTTATTGAACATCAGAAAAAAGAACCAACGCAAAAGTACGTTCCTGTGACTTAACAAAATTATATTCGTGCGTGCAAAGTTTCTGTTTTTCAGCAGAATCAAATCAACTATCATCGTAGGTTATCCTATAGGTTCTACTTGGCACAAACACTAATTAAAAGACAAAACCACATCCAAACAGAGGCTAGATGGATTATTTATTCCTAAACATAAGCAAAAACAAAAAACACAAAATAAAATTGGGCTGCCTCCCAACAAGCGCTATCATTTAACGCCCCTAGCTAGGCATAAAAGCAAGGGTAGATCTAGGTATTGCCATCTTTGGTAGGCAATTCTTCAATGAGGCGTCTACCTCCTTTAGAATTTTCTTTCTTTCTAGTAATTGTTAAATTTTCAGGCAAAAGATCGAAAAATTCATACATAGCAAAAGGTTCCTTAATGATGGAAAAAAAATTGGGATGAACGCTTATAGATTTAAGATCCGCAGTTTCCTTACTAGATAATTCACCCTTATTCTTAGGAACATAAATGAGCTTAGTATTTTTAGTAGACGAACTTGGAGTATTTTGCACGGAGGAAAAATGGTTCCCAAGTTAGTAATGATACCCTCAAGTTTATCGATTCTTGTGGAGTCTAGATTTATTTTCTCAGTAACTATGGGATCTTTTTCTTTTAATATTTTTTAAAGTCATTCCTACCTTAGATCCATATTGGGTAATATGATTGTGGATCTTTTTATCAAGATTTTCAATTGATTCAATGGTAGCATCTTTATTCTCAATAATTTCAAGTCTTTGCATAACATGCTCCAAAGTTAACGTAGTTCCATTAATCAAAAGAGGTGGTGAGCCAAATAAATCTATTAAAGCATTATAAGAATCAAAAGTATGGCTACCCAAGAAATTCCCTCCGGTAATGGTATCAAGGATATATCTATACCAAGGATTAGCACCTATGTAAAAATTACGAAGAAGAACTGAAGTAGATTGCTTCCTGGTGGATCTATTTTGAGCATTGCAAATTCTATACCAAGCTTCTTTCAGATTTTCTCCCTCCCTTTGCTTAAAATTTAGAAATTCATTCTCGGGAGATAACGGAGAAGATAAGAGGCTAGTCATAATGACAAGCAGGCAAACTAACACACGAGCAAACAAAAAGGCAACCGGAAAAAGGCAAACGGAAAAGAGAGGAGGAGATTGGGAAAGAGAGGGCAAATAAAATGGCAAGGGTGAAGTGGGGGAGAGGAAAACGAGAGGCAAATGGCAAATAATGTAATGCGAGAGATAGGGATTGCAATGGGTACTTGGTATGGTTGACTTGCTTGCGTGAGCCTCCCCGGCAACGGCGCTAGAAATTCTTCTTGCTACCTCTTGAGCACTGTGTTGGATTTCCCCGAAGAGGAGAGGATGATGTAGCAAAGTAGCGTAAGTATTTCCCTTAGTTTTTGAGAACCAAGGTATCAATGCAGTAGGAGACCACGCACAAGTCCCTCGTACCTACACAAAACGATAACAACTCGCAACCAACGCGATTAGGGGTTGTCAATCCCTTCATGGTCAATTACGATAGTGAGATCTGATAGAGATGATAAATAATATTTTTGGTATTTTTGATAGATAGATGCAAAGTAAAAAAAAAGCAAGTAAATAAAGTGATAGAGATTGATATGATGAGAATAGACCCGGGGGCCATAGGTTTCACTAGTGCCTTCTCTCAAGAGCATAGATTTCCTACGGTGGTTGAACAAATTACTGTTGAGCAATTGACAGAATTGAGAATAGTTATGAGTATATCTAGGAAATGATCATGTATATAGGCATCACGTCCAAAACAAGTAGATCGAAACGATTCTGCATCTACTACTATTACTCCACTCATCGACCGCTATCCAGCATGCATCTAGAGTATTAAGTTAAAAACAGAGTAACGCCTTAAGCAAGATGACATGATGTAGAGGGATAAATTCATGCAATATGATAAAAAAAACCATCTTGTTATCCTCGATGGCAACAATACAATATGTGTCTTGCAACCCTTTCTGTCACTGGGTAAGAACACCGCAAGATTGAACCCAAAGCTAAGCACTTCTCCCATTGCAAGAACTACCAATCTAGTTGGCCAAACCAAAAAGGATATTTCGAAGAGACTTGCAAAGATAACTCAATCATACATAAAAGAATTCAGAGAAGAATCAAATATTGTCCATAGATAATACTGGATCATAAACCCACAATTCATCGGTCTCAACAAACACACCGCAAAAAGAAGATTACATCGAATAGATCTCCACGAGAGAGGGGGAGAACATTGTATTGAGATCCAAAAAGAGAGAAGAAGCCATCTAGCTACCAGCTATGGACCCAAAGGTCTGAAGTAAACTACTCACACTTCATCGGAGGGGCTATGGTGTTGATGTAGAAGCCCTCCGTGGTGGATGCCCCCTCCGGCGGAGCTTCGAAACAGGCCCCAAGATGGGATCTCGTGGATACAGAAGGTTGCGGTGGTGGAATTAGGTTTTTGGCTCCTGTTCTGATCGTTCGGGATACGTAGGTATATATAGGAGGAAGGAGTACGTCGGTGGAGCGTCAGGGGGCCCACGAGGTAGGGGGCGCGCCCTCCACCCTCGTGACCGCCTCTGGCACTGCTTGGAGTAGGGTCCAAGTCTCCTGGATCACGTTCGGTTGGAAAATCACATTCCCGAAGGTTTCATTCCGTTTGGACTCCGTTTGATATTCCATTTCTTCGAAACACTGAAATAGGCAAAAAAAATAGCAATTCTGGGCTGGGCCTCCGGTTAATAGGTTAGTCCCAAAAGTAATATAAAAGTGGGAAATAAAGCCCAATATAGTCCAAAACAGTAGATAAAGTAGAATGGAGCAATCAAAAATTATAGATACGTTGGAGACGTATCACACCGTCAAGCGAGTCCGGAGCACCCCGCAACAGGATCACCAGGCACGCCAAGAGCGCGACTAGCAGTCCGGCCTCCGCTCAAGCCCCATCAAAGCAGCATTTGTGCCACGCGTACAGAATTACGCACTCAAAATACCATGGGCATAGGCGGAGGCACAACAGTGACTCAGTCAACAGGGCGGTATAACCGCAACATACCTTCATAACCCTCCCTTTTTATCTTTCAGGACACTGCTTTAGGGAAGCCTCTTCAGAAGGGCCGGATTGTCAGACTTACACAGGAGAGAAAACCAAGGAGGCAACAGGCTTTGCGCACAAAGGAAATACCCAGGTGGAATCTGTTCACGATCGTTATACCTGTTTTATATACCTACATGCAGCCTGCCCTTGGATAGGACATGTTAAATATTCCTATTCTCTTCTTCTTAAAAGCACTCAATGTGAACATACACTTAAACGTATTATTCATCAATGGGAGATAATATATAGCGTCAGCTTATTATTCCTATTTTGTGCATTTTTCTTATAAATTTTCATTTAATATCGCATCCGTACAACTCGGTACGTTCAGTTTGCCAGGGGCTTCTTATGGCGCCCCATAGTACGGCAAGACAAGTCTGAACACTTTCAACAGTGCGGCACCCCGAACTTATAGCACTATATGCATCAGCTCCGAATCACGTCTTGGGTCAATAGTTGGATTTGCCCGGCTCCCTTGTTTTGGTACCTTACGTTCCGTTATATCGGCTAAGGTAGCGCAGGGAGAACTGCAGTGATTGTGTCCCGGTTCTGCTGGACGAGCACCTCAGTAGAGAAAGCCGAAAACTGACCGGCATGATGCGGCGAGAGCTGGTCGCTGTTCGAGAGGTCTTAAAATCCTTAAAGATTTTTTCCGCTTCAAGCGAGGAATCGGCTTCGTCCGATTTAGGCGTATATAGTGCCCCAATTCGGCTTTCCCAATTCTAGGGGCTTCGCCGAAGTTTAAAATTGTAGACTTCTATGGCTAAGTGAAAGTTATAAAGCCGCATAGTCCGATTGCCTTGTTCGCTGCGCTAGACACCTTCTTAAGGGACCAAACATTTGGATAAAGAGTGTCCGGGTTTTCCCAGGAACACCCCGGTACTAGTTACGTGGGGGCGGAAGCCGGCGACTGGCCTACTTTCAGAATCCTATACATAGCCGCACAGAAGGTAATATTTTTAAATCAAAAAGTGCTATATAGCGCAAGTAACTTCGTCTTTATATTACAACAACGACAGAAGTACATTTACTCAAGGATCATGTCCTTGGTACATTCATCGGCCACGAGACGAGCGCCTTTCATCACGCCATCATAATATTTTTCGGGACATCGATGTGCCTTGCCCTCCGGCGGCCCATTCTTCACCAGCTTCTCCGCATCCAGCTTGCCCCAATGCACTTTCGCACGGGCAAAGGCCCGGCGGGCACCCTCAATGCAAACGGACCGCTTGATCACCTCCAGCCGCGGACATGCATTTACCATCCACTTTATCAGGCCGAAGAGCTGGCAGGCAAAGGCTCACCGGGCCACATCTGGACTATGAAGTTTTTCATAGCCACTTTGGCCGCCCTGTGGAGTTCCACCAACTGCTTCAGCTGGTCATTCAGAGGCATCGGGTGTACGGCTCCAGCATACTGGGACCAGAATAGCTTCTCCGTTGAGCTCCCCTCCTCGGCACGATAGAACTCTGCGGCATTAGGGACGCTGCGTGGTAGATATGCGAATGCCCCTCGAGAGCTCCGAATCCGGGTAAGTAAAAGAAATGTCTCCTCCACATGCTTGCTTTGCATAAAGAATGTCTTACCCGCCACTATCTTCTTGGCCACCTGGATTTCCTGCTGTGCCTTTTCGGCTTCGGCCTTGGCATCTTTCACACTCGCAAGGGCCTTCGCAAGCTCAGTCTCTTTCATCTTAAGGTCATGCTCCAAGGACTCGAACTTCTTGCCGAGCTCCTGGAGCTCTTGCTGTACCTCGCCCACTCTAGCATCTTGCTTTTCGCGCTCCTTGCGCTCCAGGGCCGCCTTGTCTTCGGCATCGGACAGCGCTTTCTTCAGAGACGCCACTTCGGTGGTGTCCCCTATTACAAAGTCATGACGCTTTGTCGTTAGAATAACCAATTTTGTCTATCCTTTATTATATGCGAACGGGGAATCACAAACCTTTGTTCTCTTTGAACTGCCTCTTCATGAGGCCAAGCTCTCCCTGCGCTTGCTCCAGGTCCCGTTTCAGTCCGGCGACCTCGGCTGTGCGTGCAGCAGCGGCAAACAACACTGCCTGCTTATCCACAGGCACACCTACTATTAGACTCCTGCGGATTTTAATTGACCCTCCTTTTGGCTCTTCTTTCCGAACACCAAATAGAGTATCAGGGGCTACTACCTATCGGGTGATAATTTTACATATTTCTTACTTACCTCAAAACCTGTCAGGAGGCTGGTGTAGGCTTCGGTTAGTCCGCTCTTAGCAGACAGAACCTTCTGAATCACCGCACTCATAAGAGTACGGTGCTCTTCATCCATGGAAGCGTCGTGAAGCGCTTCTAGCAGACTATCCAATGCCCCTGGGGCAACGAAAGTCATCGGCACAGATGGCTCGCCCTCCCGGGCGAGGGGCCGCCTGCCCGAATCCAGAACCATTTGAGGTTCCGGCACAGTATCCGGCTGAGAGCTCGGCTTGTTGCGGCTCTCGTCAGCACGATCCACGGGGATCTTATACCCCGTGTGCCCGACGTCTGGAATGCTGCCTTGGGGCGTCTCCAGAGTCACCTCCCCCTGCTTCGGGAGCCTTTGGGACAACACCTCCGCGTCATCCGCAGGCTGAGGAGTAGTGGCCGTCGGGAGCGAGTTCATCGCTGAATCGCTCAAGGACCCATCCGAAGACGATACCTCGGGATGGACCCTGGCCGGACTGCATATATGTTCGGTGTTATAAAAAGTCTATGAAGCAAAGTCGCACTAAAGTACAATAGAGTGTGGATACTTACGATCTTACTAGGGGCTTCCCCCTGGGCAGCCACTCCTCCTCGCTATAGGCGGCAGTGGCGGAGTAATCCGGAAGGGACGCCTTTCCCTTCTTGGGTGTCCTAGCCTCCCCCTCCGGGGCGGCCTTCCTCTTTTTCTCCTCCCCAGTGTGGGGAGGCAGAGTTTCTTCGTGTTCCCCCCGCCTCCGCGGGAGGAATCTGCCTCATCGTCTTCGGACGACGAGGGTATAACGGCCTTGCACCGGGGACCCTTCTCGGTCCCCTGGCCCACTTTCCTAGGCCCCCCATCCTCTCTAGAAGGGGCGTCCTCTTCCTCTTCCTCCTCCCCTTTGGGGGAGGAGTGTGCCTTGTCGTCTTCGGAGGAGGCTTCCGGCACAACCTTATGCCGGAGACCCTCCCTGGTCCCCGGGGCCTTCCTTTCGGCCTTCTTCTCCGGCGCCTTGTAGGGCGCCGGGACCAGCATCTCCGTTAGGAGAGCATCTGCTGGGCCTTCCGGCCGTGGAGCTGGACAGTCAATCCGCTCCGCCGTCTCCACGTAATCCTGATCAAATACACACAATGACTTAAGATTCCCCCATGAGTACATTGGGAAGAACTGAATCCGGTCGTAGTCAGAAAAGTCACCGGACGGGGGGGCCGCACAGCATGGAGTCCGCGATCCTCGAATGTAGGAGGAGGTACTTCGAAGGCCTTGAACAGCGCCTTCCAGGTGCCTTTGTGTGTCATGCCGTAGAGCTTTTGAAGCGTCTGGTGTTCGGCCGGGACGAACTCCCACAGATTAAAAGCCCGTCTTTGGCACGGCAGAATCCGGCGGACAAGCATGACCTGGACCACGTTAACAAGCTTGATTTTCTTGTCCTTCATATTTTTGATGTAGTTCTGGAATCCGGTCAGCTCTGCGGGTTCGCCCCAGGCCAGGCCCTTCCTTTCCCAGGAGGTGAGCTGCATGGGGGTTCCGGATCGAAATTCGGGGGCCGCCGCCCAGTTGGCGTCGCGCGGCTCGGTGATGTAGAACAACCCCGATTGCCACCCTTTCACGGTCTCCATGAAGGAGCCGTCAAGCCAGGTGACGTGGGGCATCTTGCCCACCATGGCACCTCCGCACTCCGCCTTCTAGCCGCTCATGATATTCGGCTTCACGCAGAAGATTCATAGCCATAGGCCGAAGTGAGGCCTGATGTGGAGGAAGGCCTCGCACACGACGATAAATGCCGAGATGTTGAGGACGAAATTTGGGGCTAGATCGTGGAAATCTAACCCATAGTAGAACATGAGCCCGCGGACGAAGGGATGAAGTGGAAATCCCAGTCCACGCATAAAGTGGGAGAGAAATACGACCCTCTCATGGGGTTCCGGAGTTGGAGTGACCTGCCCTTTGTCCGGCAGCCGGTGCGTCATGTCTGCGGCCAAGTACCCGGCCGCCCGGAGCTTCGCAATATGCTCCTCCTTCACGATGGAGGCCACCCACTTGCCTCCCGCTCCGGACATGTTTGGCTGTGCGGAGAAGGCGTGAACCAGGGCGCTGGAGCTCGAGGGTGTGGGAATGGATAAGCAGAGGAGGAAGAAGGCATGGGTGAAAATGGGGAATCCTTATCCCTTTATAGAGGCAACGAACAGTGCGCCTCCCCACTTTCCCATTGAGAATCGCTTATTTCCCAAACGCCACGATTGATTGCACGGTTGGGTTACCCATACCTGTATTGATGGAAATACCGTGATAAGGGGACATGATCTCTGCTGTGACAGGACGTCCCAAGGAAACCGCCTTGCAATATGCGCTATGGCTGGTTGTGGGAAAACGGTTCGAATAATGACCCGGCCGTGGTGTCATGTCACTTTGTCTAAATGTGACGCCCCCGATTCAATCGTACACTAATAATGCACGCAAACGTGTACGATCAAGATCAGGAACTCACGGGAAGATATCACAACACAACTCTAAAAGTAAAACAAGTCATATAAGCATCATATTACAAGCCAGGGGCCTCGAGGGCTCGAATAAAAGTGCTCGACATAAACAAGTCAGCGGAAGCAACAATATCTGAGTACAGACATAAGTTAAACAAGTTTGCCTTAAGAAGGCTAGCACAAACTGGGATACAGATCGAACGAGGCGCAGGCCTCCTGCCTGGGATCCTCCTAAACTACTCCTGGTCGTCGTCAGCGGGCTGCACGTAGTAGTAGGCACCTCCAGTGTAGTAGGAGTCATCGTCGACGGTGGCGTCTGGCTCCTGGGCTCCAGCATCTGGTTGCGACAACCAGGTAGAATGGAAAGGGGGAAAAGAGGGAGAAAAGCAACCGTGAGTACTCATCCAAAGTACTCGCAAGCAAGGAGCTACACTACATATGCATGGGTATATGTGTAAAGGGCCATATCGGTGGACTGAACTGCAGAATGCCAGAATAAGAGGGGGATAGCTAATCCTGTCGAAGACTACGCTTCTGGCAGCCTCCGTCTTGCAGCATGTAGAAGAGAGTAGATTGAAGTCCTCCAAGTAGCATCGCATAGCATAATCCTACCCGGCGATCCTCCCCTCGTCGCCCTGTGGAAAAGCGATCACCGGGTTGTTTGTGGAACTTGTCTGGGTGTGTTTTATTAAATATCCGGTTCTAGTTGTCATAAGGTCAAGGTACAACTCCGGGTCGTCCTTTTACCGAGGGACACGGCTATTCGAATAGATAAACTTCCCTGCAGGGGTGCACCACATAACCCAACACGCTCGATCCCATTTGGCCGGACACACTTTCCTGGGTCATGCCCGGCCTTGGAAGATCAACACGACGCAGCCCCACCTAGGCACAACAGAGAGGTCAGCACGCCGGTCTAAATCCTATGCGCGCAGGGGTCTGGGCCCATCGCCCATTGCACACCTGCACGTTGCGAGGGCGGCCGGAAGCAGACCTAGCCTCCCTTATACAAGAGTAGGCGTTCCAGTCCAATCCGGCGTGCGCCGCTCCGTCGCTGACGTCAAGAAGGCTTCGGCTGATACCATGACGTCGAGTGCCCATATCTTTCCCACGTAGTTGGTCAGTGCGTATAGGCCAGTGGCCAGACTCAGATCAAATACCAAGATCTCGTTAAGCGTGTTATTATGAAGTAACCACGGACGCCGACCAGGGCCAGGCCCACCTCTCGCCTAGGTGGTCTCAACCTGCCCTGTCGCTCCGCCACAAAGATCCACACAGAGGGCCGTCGGGACAAATGTCCTTTCAGCCCCCAATTTGTGAATCACTCGCGGGTACTCTTCGAGCGGACCCGACTTTAGTCACCATCTGTAGTATGTATATATGTATAGTATATACCCGTGATCACCTCCCGAGTGATCACGGCCCAATAGTATAGCAAGGCAGACTGACTAGAATTTACTTAATTATTTTAAATCAACATTATCCAGAATAGTGTATGCTGACGTCAGCATGACGTCAGCAGTCAACAGAGGCGTTGACTGGTCAAACTGACGCGTGGGTCCGTTCTGCCATAGGCTGATAACTAATTAACAATTACTTAGTTTAATTAGCAGGTTAAGTAAATTTAACTAGTTAACTAATCCGGATTTCATTAAGTTAATTAATTAATTAATTAATATTTGTATTTACTTATTTATCCATTTATTTTTAATTCTTTTTTTAAAACGTTCAGGGGGCGTGGGGCCCGGCTGTCATAGGCCCTAGGGGCCATAGTGGGTTCGGGTGCTGCGGGCGCCGCAGGTGCGGGCGCGGATGTTCGGGCGGCTAGCCCCGGGCACGGGCGTGAGCACCCGAGTGGGTGAACCCGGGGCGCAGGTGGAGGTCACCAGGGCGCGGCGGGGCGAGGCCGTGGCCTCGGCAAGGCTCGCCGGCGGGCCACGGCGAGCGAAGGCAGATACAGAGGCAGCGCGGATGGCAGGAGGCGCGGGCTGGCGGCCTCCGACGAGCAGCGAGGCGCGGCCAGACGTCGGTGATGCGACGGGCACGCGGGCGTGTCGCGCGCACAGCACGGCCATGAGGGAGGAAGGTCAGGGGCGGAGCGGCTCGTGCTAGTGCGCGGGGACGAGCGGGAGGCGGCGCCGGTCAGAGAGGGAAGAGAGGGGGATGCGGGCCTCACGTTCGAGTAGAGACCAGGGGGCGGCGAGGCTCGAGGGAGCCATTGTGGAGGAGGACGGGGATGACCGACGGAGACGAGGAGGAGATCCGGCGAGGACGCTTCCAGCGAGGGGCGTTCTGAGCGACGGCGACGGGATCCGAGGGCGACGGGGCGGCGTTCACCGGGGTTGGTGCAGAGGCGGGAGGGCGTCGCGACAAAGGGGGCTCCGGGAGGAGGCAAAGCCTCGGTGGTGGGGTGGCACCGGGGAAGGCGCCGGTGTCGGGGCGCGGGGCGGCGCAGTCACCAGGGTCGGGGGCGAGCGCCCCCGATCCACATCGGGTCGTGGGGTGGGGAAGAGGGGATCGTGCGGGGGAAGTGGGGGATCGGGTGGGTAGCTAGGGTTCCGGGAGGGATTATACAGGGGGCATGGGGTGGGCCTCCTGGTGGCCTGGATGCCCAGTTGGGCCGAATGGCCCAGGGGGAGGGGGGCTTTGCCTTTCTTTTCTTTGGTTTCTATTTTCCTTTTATTTCTTTTCTGGTTTCTTTTAGTTTTTTATTTTATTATAGTTTTCTAAAATACCAAAGTTGTACCTAATTTAGTTTTAATAAATATGCCACTGCCCCAATAGTTTTGGGAAATTAAATAACTTAGTTAATATTTTATTAATTGAAAAAGGCATTTATTTATTTGTTTTTGTTATTGTTTTGTTTATTTTTGAGCATCTAAATATTTTATCAAAATGTGGTTTCTCCACCATAATTACTCATGATTTATTTGACCCATCTTGAACATTTTAGTTTTAACTTTTGATAACTTTATTTGTTTGACTTGATTTTGAATTTGACTTTGAACGAGATTTGAATCATCGTGAGATTAGCAACAGTAATCGTGGTGACGTGGCCCCGTTAGCAGAGGTTTACTGTAGCTTGATTATCCGGGCGTCACAATTCTCCTCCACTACAAGAAATCTCGTCCCGAGATTTAGGAGCGGGGGTAAGGGGGAAGGGATTTGGTTACGAAATTCTAACGAATCTTCTCGGCCTTGGTTGCTCTTCTCGGAGAGGTTGGTCCATTACGTTGATGTCTTCATTCCTCTACTTTGGGTCATCATGACGATGTTGGCATCCTTTCTTCGGGAGCTCCATCATACTTACGAATAGGAAAGGGGCAGCTTGACAACGATAGAACGCTACCAGGGGTAATCATCGGGGGGTTATCCCATGAATGAACATATGAGTATCTCTCGAGTTGAACGAATAAAACATGCAGAGAGCAAAGTAATATGGTACAATAAGAAGTTTCAAACGGGTAGACAATCGTTCGATGCTTGAAACAAGGCGTGAAAGGGGTTCAATCAACAGGGATAAGTATTTCGTCCGATACCAGAATAGATCATCTCTAGGAAGGTGACCCATGATTACATACGAGTCAAGCATGAGGAATAACTTTGGAAACCGAGGGAGGGGGGTACAGGAGTCAGGTTTCGATCCTGTGGAACTGTGGGTTATGGGCCCACCATGTGGGTTAAAAGTAGGGAGGGCGTGGACATCTTGCACGGTCATGATAGCAAGACATGCCAGAGGGTAGCCTATCAGTTATGTTGGCAACATTGTCGATACCAATGGTGAGGGACGAAGAGAACCATTTTCCTGCTCGTTGAACGAGGCAGACCATTAGGCAAAGTTTTCGTCCATCGGCGGTTACCGGAATGTCATCAACAATAGTAACAGGGTCTTACCAACACGATTGTACACCTAGGTGTGTACATAAGCAGAAGAATATTACTGCTTAGATCATATAGATCACCAGAAAGGTTAAACAAAATAATGGAAAGGAAAAGGTGATCATCAGATTAAATAGAACAATGGAAAGGAAAATGTGTTTAAACACATTATTCAGGGGGTATAACCTTCCCAAGGACAAGCAGAGCATGATATCCATGACAGGATATAATTGTAGAAAACCCCTTAGGTTAGGGGAGAGGAAGTCCATGACATTACCCAAACAACGGTGTTTGGATAATTGAGAAAGAAACATTTAGCATTGCGCTTTCAATGTTCTTATTGAAGATCAAAGTACCGCAGACAAGCTTCGAGATAGCATTGACATGGTCTTCAAGCAAAGGTTGGACTACGGATACACGAAGGATCCACCAAGATCAGCTTGTAGAATAAGTCTTACAATTTCCTCATTGAAGAATGGCTAACCTTGCTAAAAAGAAACTATAACAATAGGTCCTCCGACCAGGTGTGCTAGGCATGACATCACCTTATTGGGTTATAGAAAGACCAATGCTATGACTCTTGGAAAATGATCCAACCATCATATCTGACCGAGTTTCAGATCTGATTGGTGTCAGGATACTTTAGACTTGGGATGCCTGTTGAAGAAAGGTGCAACACCAATTAACGAGAAGACATCGTAAGATTCTCGGGAAATGAACTATGGAATCAAGTTCCGAAACAAGAGTTCATCATAAAATCAAGGAGAGGTGAGGAGGTGACTGATTGACTTAGCGACAATCCATTGAGATTTCCAAAAAGGTGGATTTCCACAACTATGTGTACAAGGAGATAACATTAGCCAGATCAAATGACTTAAATGATGTATGCTGGAGGGAACCATACACAATTTAAACATTGGTTGAAAGGTGCACCCGAAATATGGGCTGGTTTGCACGACCAACGTCAGAATGGCGATTGGGCGGCCAGCACACCAAATTGGAATTATTGTCCAATAACTCTGAAGCAATAGGGTTGCTAGAGATATTAAATTCCCACAACAGAGTTCACTCAACACGGGGGCCAAGAAAAGAATGGTGATGGCCAGAAGCATTGTTGCAACAAGAATTTCTTAAGAGGTGGTGAAATTCTCACGACATTCTTGACATAAAACATGGTAATATTCCAAGGTAAGGAGAACAAATGCTGGATAGCAAGGAACTCAAGGTATAACACAAAACACGAACAAGTTTGTGTTGGAGGAAAGGCAATAAAGTGGCCGATGATAACACAAATCATCGAGGGCAAGGATGGTATTTCTCATCATGAATTCGATTGATATCCTAAAAACGCTCAGAATGTTGATTATGATCACGACACATTTGTCGAGAGGTTTCATGAAGATGTAATCGGTCGGCGATGACATCAAGTCAAAGGAAGGATGAAGCAAAGGGTTATTGAAACCATGGGTACGACACAAACTTGAAATCAAGCTTGCTGTTCAAGGCGAAATGATATGATGAGGAAAATCGACGTAAGCTTAGCTCATCAACGAAAGTTGTGCTCCGGGATTAAGGACCAGGTAGCACAGTTAAAGTTTAGCATGATAATGATATAGCCGATCGGTTGGGAATGACATCAGCGAGTACAACTCGCAGGTAATAAGGATTACAAAGAGTAGTTGAACCGTAGAACGGACTCAATTCAGTTATCGGTGTTTCGAGTGACAAACAACTCAAAACCCGGAGAAAATTGGAATCATCGAGAAATAATAGTTGATGAAGAACTCACAAGAAGTTATGTAGTTCGGTGATATTCTCGAGATACCAGAGTGTAATACTCGACGGTAGAGCAGAGTAGACGGTGGACATGTGAAATGATCTGCAGAAGACAAGTACTTCATCTTGTCCGAGAAATGGAATCAAAGGAGAACATTCATGGTCGGAACCACGGTTGCAAAGGACCAAACATGGATACTAGATGAACCTATATCAGGGAAATAGTTATATTTACAAGAAGTTTCCATGACATGATCTACATCATGTCCATGGGCATGAACACAAGTTCAAGGTCGACTCCCACTTCTTCAATGTATAACCTTACATTCACCTCTCGCTTTTTGAAACTGTCATTAGTTGTTGAAAGTTTTACCTGGTGCAATACCAGATAAGTATGACCCGTGAAATCTTTTGGGTTCACACAGATTAAGGAAGGCATAGGTTCAACCCATCAGGGCATCGTAGAAACATATCTTCAGGAGTAAATAATACAAGCTCAAAAGTAGGGAATAGTTGACAAGGCAAATGATACAATTTACCAAAGGCATTATGTATCAGGGGAAGAACTCAAGGTTTTGAGATTATGCAGGAACGGTAGGATAATAATCTACCAAACGATCTGGCGCACCGCCAAGAATCTGATGTGAGCATATATGTTCAACCAGAAGAAGAAATAATGCAAAAGGCATCAGATTATAGAAATATCTTGATAATTCTAGAGCTTAAATACAAGGAATTATGATTTCCAAATTGGGGGATCAGAAGCAGATGCTCTGATCAAAAGATAAGTAAGTCGAATAGACTTGGAGGCACAAATGGTGGCAATTCGAATGGTCGACAATCAGCTCATGTTCAAAATGACGTCCGATCCGGAAGGATAATTTTCAAGGAATACTGATGAATTGTGCTTTCACACACATGCTGAATCAACAGGATCAGAATGTCAATCAGAAAGTATTTGAATGAATATTGCTTGACATATGGAAGTAACCATTATGCAAGCAGGTAAAGAAGATCAAGAGCAATAGGCTATTGAGGATTTTCGGAAGATCGAATGGTATTTCGAAGTCTTTTGCGAACCACATGAACAACTGGGAATGAGCGGATACTCGATAAGTGCGAGGAATTATCCGTAGGGGTATTCATGCGGCAAGGATCTGTAAGGCAGTGGCTCAAGAGGTTCTTAAAAGTCGAAGAATAATTTGATGCAACTTGTAATAACAAGGGCAGCTGGGGATGAAAGTAAGAAAATCAGGTGTAAGTATTCATCCATAGGGATGTATCGGTGGTAGGGGAATGCAAAAGCGACGGGCATAGAGTCTCGAGAGAACATCAGAGAGTATCTTCGGAATCTTCTGATGTAGCAGGCGATCCTCTGCAATAAGGGGCTCTCCGGGTGGATGCGATCACGAGATCCTAATGTCAGAGTTAGCTAATTCATTTTACCCGAATAGTATAGAGATCAGAGTCCCAGAGTATAGACGAGGAATAAAAGATCCTAATACCACCCAATGGCGACGTGGGCCCATCGGCCGCACAGCCATGTTAGTAAAAACTTTTTCAATGACTAGACGCAACTTCGGCCAAGGAGTTGGAAAGGGGGATTTCTACAGGCAGTCGGCTATGATACCAACTTGTGACGCCCCCGATTCAATCGTACACTAATCATGCATGCAAACGTGTACGATCAAGATCAGGAACTCACGGAAAGATATCACAACACAACTCTAAAAGTAAAACAAGTCATATAAGCATCATATTACAAGCCAGGGGCCTCGAGGGCTCGAATACAAGTGCTCGACATAAACAAGTCAGCGGAAGCAACAATATCTGAGTACAGACATAAGTTAAACAAGTTTGCCTTAAGAAGGCTAGCACAAACTGGGATACAGATCGAAAGAGGCGCAGGCCTCCTGCCTGGGATCCTCCTAAACTACTCCTGGTCGTCGTCAGCGGGCTGCACGTAGTAGTAGGCACCTCCAGTGTAGTAGGAGTCATCGTCGACGGTGGCGTCTGGCTCCTGGGCTCCAGCATCTGGTTGCGACAACCAGGTAGAATGGAAAGGGGGAAAAGAGGGAGAAAAGCAACCGTGAGTACTCATCCAAAGTACTCGCAAGCAAGGAGCTACACTACATATGCATGGGTATATGTGTAAAGGGCCATATCGGTGGACTGAACTGCAGAATGCCAGAATAAGAGGGGGATAGCTAATCCTGTCGAAGACTACGCTTCTGGCAGCCTCCGTCTTGCAGCATGTAGAAGAGAGTAGATTGAAGTCCTCCAAGTAGCATCGCATAGCATAATCCTACCCGGCGATCCTCCCCTCGTCGCCCTGTGGAAAAGCGATCACCGGGTTGTTTGTGGAACTTGTCTGGGTGTGTTTTATTAAGTATCCGGTTCTAGTTGTCATAAGGTCAAGGTACAACTCCGGGTCGTCCTTTTACCGAGGGACACGGCTATTCGTATAGATAAACTTCCCTGCAGGGGTGCACCACATAACCCAACACGCTCGATCCCATTTGGCCGGACACACTTTCCTGGGTCATGCCCGGCCTTGGAAGATCAACACGACGCAGCCCCACCTAGGCACAACAGAGAGGTCAGCACGCCGGTCTAAATCCTATGCGCGCAGGGGTCTGGGCCCATCGCCCATTGCACACCTGCACGTTGCGTGGGCGGCCGGAAGCAGACCTAGCCTCCCTTATACAAGAGTAGGCGTTCCAGCCCAATCCGGCGCGCGCCGCTCCGTCGCTGATGTCAAGAAGGCTTTGGCTGATACCACGACGTCGAGTGCCCATATCTTTCCCACGTAGTTGGTCAGTGCGTATAGGCCAGTGGCCAGACTCAGATCAAATACCAAGATCTTGTTAAGCGTGTTATTATGAAGTAACCACGGACGCCGACCAGGGCCAGGCCCACCTCTCGCCTAGGTGGTCTCAACCTGCCCTGTCGCTCCGCCACAAAGATCCACATAGAGGGCCGTCGGGACAAATGTCCTTTCAGCCCCCAATCCGTGAATCACTCGCGGGTACTCTTCGAGCGGACCCGACTTTAGTCACCATCTGTAGTATGTATATATGTATAGTATATACCCGTGATCACCTCCCGGGTGATCACGGCCCAATAGTATAGCAAGGCAGACTGACAAGAATGTAGGGCCAATGGTGATAAACTAGCATACTATACTAAGCATTTAGGATTGCGGGTAAGGTATCAATGACTGTAGCAATAATGGCAGGCTATGCAACAGAATAGGAGTAACCGAACAGTAGCATGCTACAGTACTCTAATGCAAGCAGTATAGAGAAGAATAGGCGATATCTGGTGATCAAGGGGGGGGGCTTGCCTGGTTGCTCTGGCAAGGAGGGGTCTTCAACACCGTAGTCCAACTGGGGGTCGTCGGCAGCCTCGGGGTCTACCAGAAAGAAGTAACGGAGGGGGAACACAATAAATAACAGAGCAATCGAAGTATCACAAAGCGTAGCATGGCAATACGCAGTGCTAGAGGTGACCTAACCCAGTTGTAGGTGATACCCGCGAAGTGGGAAAACATCCCGGAAAGTATCCCCGGTGTTTCACGTTTTTGGACAGATGAACTGGAGGGGAAAGTTGCGTGTTTGCTATGCTAGGGATGTGTGGTGGACGAACGGGCTGCGTATCCGGATTCGTCTCGTCATTCTGAGCAACTTTCATGTACAAAGTTTTTCCATTCGAGCTACAGTTTATTTTATATTAATTTTAAAAGATTTAAATCATTTTTAGAATTTACTTAATTATTTTAAATCAACATTATCCGGAATAGTGTATGCTGACATCATCATGACGTCAGCATGACGTCAGCAGTCGACAGAGGCGTTGACTGGTCAAACTGACGCGTGGGTCCGCTCTGCCATAGGCTGATAACTAATTAACAATTACTTAGTTTAATTAGCAGGTTAAGTAAGTTTAACTAGTTAACTAATCCGGATTTCATTAAGTTAATTAATTAATTAATTAATTAATATTTGTATTTACTTATTTATCTATTTATTTTTAATTCTTTTTTTTAACGTTCAGGGGGCGTGGGGCCCGGCTGTCATAGGCCCTAGGGGCCATAGTGGGTTCGGGTGCTGCGGGTGCCGCAGGTGCGGGCGCGGACGTTCGGGCGGCTGGCCCCGAGCACGGGCGCGAGCACTCGAGTGGGTGAACCCGGGGCGCAGGTGGAGGTCACCAGGGCGCGGCGGGGCGAGGCCGTGGCCTCGGCAAGGCTCGACGACCGGCCGCGGCGAGCGAAGGCAGACACAGAGGCGGCGCGGATGGCAGGAGGCGCGGGCTGGCGGCCTCCGACGAGCAGCGAGGCGCGGCCAGACGTCGGTGATGCGACGGGCACGCGGGCGCGTCGCGCGCACGGCACGGCCACGAGTGGGGAAGGTCAGGGGCGGAGCGGCTCGTGCTAGTGCGCGGGGACGAGCGGGAGGCGGCGCCGGTCAGAGAGGGAAGAGAGGGGGAGGCGGGCCTCACGTTCGAGTAGAGACCAAGGGGCGGCGAGGCTCGAGGGAGCCGTTGTGGAGGAGGACGGGGACGACCGACGGAGACGAGGAGGAGATCCGGCGAGGACGCTTCCGGCGAGGGGCGTTTCGAGCAACGGGCAACGGGATCCGAGGGCGACGGGGCGGCGTTCACCGGGGTTGGTGCAGAGGCGGGAGGGCGTCACGACGAAGGGGGCTCCGGGAGGAGGCGAGGCCTCGGTGGTGGGGCGGCGCCGGGGAAGGCGCCAGTGTCGGGGCGCGGGGCGGCGCAGTCACCAGGGTCGGGGGGCGAGCGCCCCCGATCCACATCGGGTCGTGGGGTGGGGAAGAGGGGATCATGCGGGGGAAGTGGAGGATCGGGTGGGTTGCTAGGGTTCCGGAGGGGTTATACAGGGGGCATGGGGTGGGCCTCCTGGTGGCCTGGATGCCCAGTTGGGCTGAATGGCCCAGGGGGGAGGGGGGCTTTGCCTTTCTTTTCTTTGGTTTCTATTTTCCTTTTATTTCTTTTCTGTTTTCTTTTAGTTTTTTATTTTACTATAGTTTTGTAAAATACCAAAGTTGTACCTAATTTAGTTTTAATAAATATGCCACTGCCCCAATAGTTTTGGGAAATTAAATAACTTAGTTAATATTTTATTAATTGAAAAAGGCATTTATTTATTTGTTTTTGTTATTGTTTTGTTTATTTTTGAGCATCTAACTATTTTATCAAAATGTGGTTTCTCCACCATAATTACTCATGATTTATTTGACCCATCTTGAACATTTTAGTTTTAACTTTTGAGAACTTTATTTGTTTGACTTGATTTTGAATTTGACTTTGAACGAGATTTGAATCATCGTGAGATTAGCAACAGTAATCGTGGTGACATGGCCCCCTTAGCAGAGGTTTACTGTAGCTTGATTATCCGGGCGTCACACTAAAGTTTTCTGCAAGTTATATTTGTGAAATATCATTCTCTCTATGGTGATGTGTGAAGATCATCTTGCAAATCCGGACACGGTCTAAGTGTTCGATAATTATTTTGGAGTATTCGGAGATGGAACCCGCCTTGCAATGCCGAAGACAAAACTGCGTGCCAGACTCATCGTCATTGAAGCCTGGTTCAGGGGCTACTGATGGAGTCCTGGATTAGGGGGTATCCGGACTGCTGGACTATATACTTTGTCCGGACTATTGGAGCGTGAAGATACAAGACTCAAGACTCCGTCCCGTGTCCGGATGGGACTCTCCTTTGCGTGGAAGACAAGCTTGGCAATCCGGAAATTATATTTCCTTCTTTGTAACCGACTCCATGTAAACCCTAGCCCTCTCCGATGTCTATATAAACCGAAGAGTTTGGTCCTTAGAGGGACGATCACAATCATAATCAGCATAGGCTAGCTTCTAGGGTTTAGCCTCTACAATCTCGTGGTAGATCAACTCTTGTACTACTCATATCATCAATATCAATCAAGCAGGAAGTAGGGTTTTACCTCCATCGAGAGGGCCCGAACCTGGGTAAACATTGTGTCCCTTGCCTCCTGTTACCATTAGCCTAAGACGCACAGATCGGGACCCCCTACCCGAGATCCGCCGGTTTGACACCGACAGCCGTATTCCTCGGCTGCTAGGACATCAGTCCATCTGTCATTGAGCAGGTCCTGATCAGCTTGGAGCTATTGCTGCTTCTTTTTCAAGCTTCTTGCAGTGGCTATTAGCCGGCGCTTAAAGTGCTCTTGTTCTAAGGGTTCCTTGGAGATTGCCGAGGCTCTCGTCTTCTTCGGAGATTGGTACGTAATCATCATCTTCCAAACCCTCGTTCTCGATGGAATTATCGGGGTTGACTTGCCCCTCCTCCCAATCATCATGTTCGGATGTTGGTTTGACCGGGGCCTCTTGGTCTTCGACGCTATCCGAAGTATTGTTGTTTCTGGTGCCGGTATTGTTGTCTTTTTCTCGGTGCGATTTAGAGCGGCGCCACTGACGATGATGCTTTGGTGGGGCCTCAGGAGAATTATTCTCAACTGGGTCCTTCCAACCTTCGTCGTCATCCTATTTGGGTGTATCCACCATATACACGTCATATGTAGAGGTAGCCGTCCAGCGCCCGATAGGCGGTGGGTTCTGGCCTTGCTATTTTTTGGTATCATCGTCCATGCCGTCGATGTCCTCGGAAGTGTAATCAAGCATGTCGGTTAAGTCCTCGATAGTGGCTATGAAGTGGGTGGTCGGTGGGACCTAAAATTCCCTGCTCTTAGCCCCTAGTGCGGGCTGGGCATAGTTCGACAGCGAATCTTCCGTAATGGCGAGAGATCGCATTAGGTCCAGAGCCTCATTTAAGGGCGAGGTATGGACAAGGAAGCGAGAATTCGTGGAGCAGGGCGGGACAAGAGTTCCCTGGCCGAGCTCGTGCAACATAGACCTCGAGAGTTCGGAGCTGGTGCGCGGAGGTGAGTCCGGCTTGGTGAGGATAAAGGGAGCCAGGAGTGATTTCGGGTCGGCCAGTGAAGCGATTCCCTCTGTATCTCCGGTGTTGAGCTCTATGGCTGTGAAGAGCCCGACGGGTTCTACACTCCCGTCTTCGGACTCAGTGAGGAGTTCCGAATCTGAGGCCAGAGCAGTAGTTGAGGCCGCAAACCCTTGGAAGATCAAGTCTCCTCGGATATCAGTGACGTAGTTTAATTTTCCGAAACTGAGGAATTGGCACGCAGTGCGAAGCCACTGAATACGAAGATTTGGCTGGGGAGAAAAGTCTCCCTCATGGCTATGTTGTTTTGGATAGTTGATGGAGCCATCAAGCCTTCTGGTGATGACACAGTGGAACTCTCAATGAAAGCACCAATGTCGGTGTCAAAACCGGCGGATCCCGGGTAGGGGGTCCCGAACTATGCGTCTGAGGATCGAAGGTAACAAGGAGGCAGGGGACACAATGTTTACCCAGGTTCGGGCCCTCTTAATGGAGGTAATACCCTACTTCCTGCTTGATTGACTATGGTGAGTATAGGGGTATACAAGAGTTGATCTACCTCGAGATCATAGTGGCTAAACCCTAGATGTCTAGCCTGTATGATTGTGATCTTGCCCTATGGACTAAACCCTTCGGTTTATATAGACACAGGGGGATCTAGGGTTGTACAGAGTCGGTTACAGAAGAAGGAAAGTACATAATCTAAATGCCAAGCTTGCCATCCACGCAAAGGAGAGTCCCATCTGGACACAGGGAAGGTTCTTCCATCTTGTATCTTCATGGCGCCCAAGGACCCCTTAGTCCAGGACTCCCTCACATGTCATAGTCCAAGAATAAAGGATTTTCATCAAAATCATAATCTAAGAAAAAATCATAGACTCCCTCTATCAAGCCTTTATGCTTAGTTATGCTTTCAGTTGGAAATATTTTAGCCCAATCCATAAGCTCATAGGTTCTAAGCATTAACATCATCTCCTCAGTGACTTCAACTTCATCATAAGGCATAAATGTGAGTGAGCACTCCTCTCAACATTCGCAAATGCTACTAACTCGAATCATGAACTTGTCATATTGGTTCGCAACAAATATCATATAGGGTTCAACCATATCCTCAAGAACAAGTAAAACTACTAAATCAAACTCATGAAGGTTAGCGACAAGTTACAAGTTGGTGTCAAGCCGGTTAAGGGAGTAGGCATGGCAGCGCGGTGATGATGGTGATGATGATGGGGGCGGCGCCAAGGGTGATGGAGATGGGGGCGCCACCGGTAGTGGCGGCGCCCGCACGATGGCACCGGCCCATGCCCATGGTGGTGGAGCCTCCTCCTTCTTCCCTTAGTTGTTGTCCCTTCTTCTCAGGCGTGGAACAACAATGCAGGTGTTCTTGGATGTGTTCTTGGTGAATGAGATGAGATGGCGGTTGCTAGTGTTGAAGATGACATATATAGAGAACCTCCCTAACCTCCTATCTTGATGGGCTTCATCCAAGGGCTCAAGATGAGCCTTATACTCTCCCAATCTCTTCTTTACGAGCCAAGAATCCCGTGGGATTAAACGGGCATAAAATCGGTGAAGAATCCCGTTTGGAAGGGTAACTTTTGGAGCTATCTTCATGTCAAACGACTCTGTACAGTCACTGGGAGCGCTGTCTTTTAATGTGTCCTCCTCCGGTAAAACGGTCGTCAAATCTTCATACGAACTCGAAATTAGACTTTCTTGGGCTCACTGGATTCGTATGATCAATGCCGGTCCATTTCTGGTCTTAGATCTTGATTTGGAGCACTTTAGAAAAATGACTTTTTCTGACCTTCTGAATGGCTAAGTCCGACCCCTCGCTGACTCCGTATCAATCCCATCCTCGGTCCTTCCAACCTGCTTGGTAGTAGGTTGCGCCAAAACACCTGTAGACACAAGAAAACAAAAAAAATAATAAAAACCAAATAAAATATTGAATGTGCAATGCTCACAATGATATGTGCAAATACCGGTAATTATGCATCATGGACAACTATTCAGTTCAATGTGACATGATATATAAAGAGAACATGGAACAAATGAGCTCTAAAAATGCATCAGATATAGAGCCATCAACCTCCCCATTCTTAAACCTTGATCGTCCTCGAGTAAGAAGGCTGACTATGAAATGATCAATGCTACCAACTCTAAAGCAGACAATAAACCAAACCCCAAGAGTGATATCCATGTTCATCGTGCAAGCACGCAAAAGTTAACCAGCAAGGGAGTCATACAGGCCATCCTCTTAGCTCCATTGCCATGGAGGTCAAGAAAGAGGAAAATATTTTTGTGGATCCCAAATTCCCATTGCCAAAGGTTTAAGAGAAGGTCAATATTATGTTAGGAACATAGCAGTAACTATCAAAGAAAAAAGAAATCAAGTATCAGCGGTCGCTTTAAAAACACCAACCCGAGGCATACTAGGTACAATAGCAAGATCGCATGTCTACGTTATTAAACCACTCAACTACTTATGCAGCACTGAGTGCAAGCCTATGCCTCAAACTTAAGGGAATGATAAAAATGGTTGGGGTTTTGAAAAGCCAAAAACAAAGAAAGTCTTGTATCAACGCAGCTGACCAAAGTCTTGTATCAACGCAGCTGACCATTAGGCAATGGAGAAGGCCATATGATCGATGTCAACACAAGGAGTAGTGATCGCCATGCGACTATGATACACATAGAGCTATGAATATGTCAAAGCTCTCCTATGAACTAAGTGGGGGTGCATCCAACTTGCTTGCTCATGAAAACCTCGAGCTTTTGAGGATGCTCGTCATCGGAATATACAGGCCAAGTTCTATAGTGTATGTTTCCCGCTAGTATGAACATAAAGCTGATGAAACTTTGTTCTTTACAATGCATGAAGTGGTGCTACTTTGAAGCACAAGTGTGATAAAAGGTTAGTAGCATGACCTGTTGGGGAACGCAGTAATTTCAAAAAACTTCCTACGATCATGCAAGATCTATCTCTAGGTGATGCATAGCAACGAGAGGGGAGAGTGTTGTCGACGTACCCTCGTAGACCGAAAGTGGAAGCGCGGTTTATGTAGTCGTACGTCTTCATGATCCGACCGATCCTAGCATCGAAGGTACGGCACCTCCGCAATCAGCACACGTTCAGCTCAGTGACGTCCCGCGAACTCTAGATCCAGCTGAGGTCGAGGGAGAGTTTCGTCAGCACGACGGTGTGGTGACGGTGATGATGAAGTTACCGACGCGGGGCTTTGCCTAAGCACTACGACGATATGACCGAGGTGGAAATCTATGGAGGGGGCATCGTACACGGCTAAACAATCAACTTATGTGTCCTAGGGTGCCCCCCTGCCCCCATATATAAAGGAGCAAGGGGGAGGTCGGCCGGCCCTCCTAGGGCACGCCAAGAGAGGGGAATCCTACTAGGACTCCAAGTCCTGGTAGGTTTCCAGCTAAGGAAGAGGGAGAAGGAGGAAGGAAGAGGGGGAAGGGAAGGAAAGGGGGCGCCGCCCCCTTCCCTTGTCCTATTCGGAATCAAGGGGGCGCGGCTAGCCCCTCCTAGCCCTTCCTCTTCTCCCACTAAGGCCCATCTAGGCCCACTAGTTCCCTCGGGGGGTTCTGGTAACCCTCCGGCACTCCGGTTTTATCCGAAACTTCTCCGGAACACTTCCGGTGTCCGAATATAGTCGTCCCATAAATCAATCTTTATGTCTCGACCATTTATAGACTCCTCGTCATGTCCGTGATCATACTCGGGACTCCGAACAACCTTCAGTACAACATATCACATAAACTCATAATACCAATCGTCATTGAACGTTAAGCATGTAGACCCTACGGGTTTGAGAACTATGTAGACATAACCGACACATGTGTCCGGTCAATAACCAATAGCAAAACTTGGATGCTCATATTAGTTCGTACATATTCTACTAAGATCTTTATCGGTCAAACCGCATAACAATATACATTGTTCCCTTTGTCATCGGTATGTTACTTGCCCGAGATTCGATCATCGGTATCTCAATACCTAGTTCAATCTCGTTACTGGCAAGCCTCTTTACTCATTCCGTAATACTTCATCCCATAACTAACTCATTAGTCATAATGCTTGCAAGGCTTATAGTGATGAGTATTACCGAGATGGCCCAGAGATACCTCTCCGAAACAAGGAGTGACAAATCCTAATCTCGATCTATGCCAACCCAACAAACACCTTCGGAGACACCTGTAGAGCACCTTTATAATCACCCATTTACGTTGTGACGTTTGGTAGCACACAAAGTGTTCCTCCGATATTCAGGAGTTGCATAATCTCATAGTTTGAGGAACTTGTATAAGTCATGAAGAAAGCAGTAGCAATGAAATTGACACGATCATAATGCTAATTAAGCTAACGGATAGGTCATGTCCATCACATCATTCTCCTAATGATGTGATCCCGTTCATCAAATGACACCACATGTCTATGGTTAGGAAACATAACCATGTTTGATTAATGAGCTAGTCAAGTAGAGGCATACTAGGGACTATATGTTTTGTCTATGTATTCACACATGTACTAACTTTCCGGTTAATACAATTCTAGCATGAATAATAAACATTTATCATGAATTAAGGAAATAAATAATAACTTTATTATTGCCTCTAGGGCATATTTCCTTCCGTCTCCCACTTGCACTAGAGTCAATAATCTAGATTACATAGTAATGATTCTAACACCCATGGAGCTTTGGTGCTGATCATGTTTTGCTCGTGGAAGAGGCTTAGTCAACGGGTCTGCAACATGCAGATCCGTGTGTATCTTGCAAATCTCTATGTCCCCTTCCAACACTTGATGACGGATGGAATTGAAGCATCTCTTGATGTGCTTGGTTCACTTGTGAAACCTCGATTCCTTTGCCAAGGCAATTGCACTAGTATTTTCACAAAAGATTTTCATTGGACCCGATGCACTAGGTATGACACCTAGATCGGATATGAACTCCTTCATTCGCTGCTTCCGAAGCAGAAATGTACTCCGCTTCACTCGTAGATCCCGCCACGACGCTCTGCTTGGAACTGCACCAACTGACAGCTCCTCCATTCAATTAAAATACGTATTCGGTTTGTGACTTAGAGTCATCCGGATCAGTGTCAAAGCTTGCATCGACGTAACCGTTTACGACGAGCTTTTTTTCACCTGCATAAACGAGAAACATATCCTTAGTCCTTTTCAGGTATTTCTGGATGTTCTTGACCATTGTCCAGTGTTCCACTTTGGGATAACTTTGGTACCCCCCTGCTGTGCTTATAGCAAGACATACATCAGGTCTGGTACATAGCATTGCATACATGATAGAACCTATGGCTGAAGCATAGGGAATGACTTTCATTTTCTCTCTATCTTCTGCAGTGGTCGGGCATTAAGTCTGACTCAACTTCACACCTTATAACACAGGCAAGAACCCTTACTTTGACTGATCCATTTTGAACTTCTTCAAAACTTTATCAAGGTATGTGTGTAACATCCCAAAATTCTAAATTTTGGAATGTTATACAAATAGATAGATTTGATTGATTGTTTGATTGTTGTGTGATCGATTGAGTGAAATTTGAAACTTTTTGAAAGTTAAAATGAGAGGGAATAAAAGGACTTTCCCAAACTTTCATTTTCTTTTCTGATCTTCATAAATTCAAATTCTTTTCAAATACAAAACCCTTGAGCGAAGATGATATGACTTCTTCCATTTAATTAAATGAAAGGGTATTTGAAAATATTTGAATTTCATTTGGAAAATATTTCCAATTCTGAAACTTTATGCAACTCAATGATTTTCACGAGAGAAGATAAAATGACTTCTTCAAAAAACATATGAAATATGAGTTGGGAGTTTCAAAGAAATAAATTCAAAGTTCTTCGAATTTATTTTCAATTTGGAGTTATTTGAGTTTTATTCAAATTATTTTTCTCCAAAAATAAAATATATGGAAAATAGGGTAACATGATTCCCTACATCAGAAAGTTGGATAGAAATAAATTTGAATTAATTTTGGTATTTTCAAAATGATTTTATTGGGTTTAAATAGGTTAGTAGCACTGTTTGAATTATTAGAATTTTTGTGTATTTTATTTGAAGCTAGAATAATGTTCATCTCGTAGGAAATCTTTTTTTGCAAATTTTGATATATTATATGCCTATATAAAATTTTTATTACATTTGTTTTATTTTGTTTCTCGGTGTTGTTTAAAAAAAATCCCTCCCTCCGCCGAACTGGGCTGGCCCAGCTCCCAGGCCAGGCCGCGGCCCAGCCCACGCGCTGCCGCCCCGAGCTCCCGAGCGGGAGTCCCGCCGCCGCACAACTCGCCGGCCACCGTCGTGGCCGAGTCGGCCTCTCCGCCGCCTTTGCCCCTGCCGCACGCCTCCCGAGGCCGCCCCTCCTATAAATGCGCTGCCCCGGCCCAGTTTCCCTCTCTGCTCGCGCCGCCGCCCTCTCCCGCATCTCGCGCCGCCGCCGCAGATCCCGTCGCCGCCGTCGCCTTGCCGCTGCACCGCCGGCTGCTCGCCGTCGCACTCCGTCCTGCACCGCGTCGCCCCGCGTAGTCGCGCCGTCGCCCGCCGCTGCCATCGCCGCCCAAACGCCGGAGCCGCGCCGCACTTCGCCGGAGTTTGTTCGCCGCCACCGCCGGTTTTATTCGGTGAACCGGTATAAACCGTTAACCCGCTCGGTTTTTCTTTATAGTTTCTAGATCGGTTTTTATAATTTGGATTAGTTTATTTTTCGAGCGTTCATTAGCTAGGGTTTGGTAGCGAACGATTTTTGTTCGGTAGCGATCGGTGACGAACGTTCGCTATTTAGTCTTTTTCTTTTATTTTACTTTTCTGCCAGGGACCTATTCGCTAGGTTTTATTTTACAGATTAGCCCCTGGTTTTCAAACGACCACATCTTTCTACTCGTTTATCCAAATCCAACGAAACCAATGCCCACTTCTTTGTTATGATCCCCTCTATCCAGTAATCCAACTCAAATATGTTTTTGAAAGTTTAAAATTTGAATTAGATCATATTTTAATTTGAACTTCGTTTGATCATAATTTGAGTTTTGTAACTCTAATTTAGTTGATTCTTTTTGCAAATCGAAGCTCTTGACCTAAAATTTCTGATAAGGCCAAATTCATATAATTTTGGTACTGTTAGAAATTGTTTTATGTTGCAAGATTTATTTACTTGGTTTTTGATGCTTTTCGAATTGTCTTCTTCATTCTTTTCGATCTTTTGAGTGATTGCTTATGTGTGGTTACTACTGCTTGCTTACGATAGATTGACCGGAGTGTGACGATTAGAACTATCAGGAGTTCTGAGTGCGAATAATCTTCATCAACATTGCAGGCAAGTTCACACTTTGATCATACTTCCTTATTACCCAGTTTTTATGCATTAGTTTCAATCCTCAAACAATTGCATGAATAGGATCTAATTAAATTGTGGGATGGGAAGTAGATGAGGTAGTACCTATCACCTGTTTTATTATCAAACCTTTGGGAGTTACTTCTACGTTTGCTTATTATGCCATGCTATGCTAGTAGACGTGGATTGGGTGAGTGAATATCCATGACAGATGTGAGATTGTTAATTACTGGTTTATTTAAGGTGGCAACTTAAACACACATCTGGGTGGATTGAAGCACCTGTTTTCTAGCAGGACTTGCCTGTATTTCTTCGGACCGCCACCCAGGCTCAAAGGGATCATGAGATTATTCAAACTAGAAACTTAGTGTGCAGCCACATGCTATTATGGGCTCTAGCATAGTTGACTAAGTTGTGCGAACTCTTACGGGGTGGACTAGCAGATGTAGGGGATGTAGGTTGGTACGGTCTACCCCTCTAGTAAGGTGCTAGTGCTTCTGAAAGACTATGTCTCGGTCATCCGTTTCTCAAACACCATGTAGTGCGGGAAACCAAGCGGAGGCGATCGAGTCATGTGGGGAAAGTGCGCAAACCTCTGCAGAGTGTATAAACTAATCATGGTTAGCCGTGTCTCCGGTTATGGACATCTTGAGTATCTAGTACTTGATTATCATGTGAATCTCATCATGTTACTTTAATTAATATTGTTGGGTTTTTAATGAGTACTTTTAATTGGGATTGAGAATGCTGTCAACCATTCTCAATGTTTAACAACCACCATGATAGTTAAATAAATGTATTCCTTTGCAGTAGGGAAAAATTGGCTTTTCGCAAAAACATTATAACCATAGAGCTTTTCCACCAGCCAAATATGCATGTAGTGATAGCCTTTTTTCATCATTGCTCTATAGTGTGAATTTGCCAGTACATTCAATGTACTGACCCTCTGTGGATGCAACGTCTCATGTTGCAGGATCTTACGACGAGTAAGTGATACGTTAGGGTTACGATTTCCTATACTCAACTTTGCCGTTGGTGTTGATGGGAATCCACAACCTTGTTGCTTCCGCTATTTTGGATTGAGGTAATAGTATTTACGCTACTTTATACATGTGATTTACCTCTATTATAAATCCTCGAGTACTGTGTGTGTCAGCATACCGATCCAGGGATGACACGTAAGCACAGAGACTTGACCCATTCGGGTCAGGTCGTTACAATGTGCTTTTTGAAAGTCCAATTAAGCGTCTAGATCTATCTCTATAGATCTTGATGCCCAATATGTAAGCAGCTTCACCGAGATCTTTCATGAAAAAACTCTTATTCTGGTATCCCTTTCTGCTATCCAAAAAATCTATATCATTTCCAATCAACAATATGTCATCCACATATAATATCAGAAATGCTATAGAGCTCCCACTCACTTTCTTGTAAATACAGGCTTCTTCAAAAGTATGTACAAAACCATATGCTTTGATCACACTATCAAAACATTTATTCCAACTCCGAGAGGCTTGCACTAGTCCATAAATCGAGCGCTGGAGCTTGCATACTTTGTTAGCACCCTTTCGATCGACAAAACCTTCTGGTTGCATCATATACAACTCTTCTTCCAGAAATCCATTCAGGAATGCAGTTTTGACATCCATTTGCCAAATTTCATAATCATAAAATGCAGCAATTGCTAACATGATTCGGGCAGACTTAAGCATTGCTACAGGTGAGAAAGTCTCATCGTAGTCAACTCCTTGAACTTGTCGAAAACCTTTCGCAACAAGTCAAGCTTTGTAAATAGTAACATTACCGTCTGCGTCGGTCTTCTTCTTGAAGATCCATTTATTTTCTATGGCTTGCCGATCATCGGGCAAGTCCACCAAAGTCCACACTTTGTTCTCATACATGGATCCCATCTCCGATTTCATGGCCTCAAGCCATTTTGCAGAATCTGGGCTCATCATCGCTTCCTCATAGTTCATAGGTTCATCATGATCTAGTAACATGACTTGCTGAACAGGATTACCGTACCACTCTGGTGCGGATCTTACTCTGGAAGACCTACAAAGTTCGGTAGTAACTTGATCTAAAGTTTCATGATCATCATCATTAGCTTCCTCACTAATTGGTGTAGGAATTACTGGAACTGATTTCTGTGATGAACTACTTTCCAATAAAGGGAGAAGGTACAACTACCTAATCAAGTTCTATTTTCCTCCCACTCACTTCTTTCGAGAGAAACTCCTTCTCTAGAAAGGATCCATTCTTTGCAACAAAAAACTTTCCTTCGGATCTGTGATAGAAGGTGTACCCAACAGTTTCCTTTGGGTATCCTATGAAGACGCACTTCTCTGATTTGGGTTTGAGCTTATCAGGTTGAAGCTTTTTCACATAAGCATCGCAGCCCCAAACTTTAACAAACGACAACTTTGGTTTCTTGGCAAACCACAGTTCATAAGGCATCGTCTCAACAGATTTTGATGGTGCCCTATTTAAAGTGAATGCAGCCGTCTCTAAAGCATAATCCCAAAACGATAGCGGTAAATCAGTAAGAGACATCATAGATCACACCATATCTAATAATGTACGGTTACGATGTTCGGACACACCATTTTGCTGTGGTGTTCCAGGTGGCATTAATTGTGAAACTATCCCATGTTGTTTCAAGAAAAGACCAAACTCATAACTCAAATATTCTCCTCCACGGTCAAATCATAGAAACTTTATTTTCTTGTTACGATGATTTTCCACTTCACTCTAAAATTCTTTGAACTTTTCAAATGTTTCAGACTTATGTTTCATCAAGTAGATATAACCATATCTGCTCAAATCATCTGTGAAGATAAAAAAATAACGATACCCACCACGAGCCTCAATACTCATTGGACCGCATACATCAATACGTATTATTTCCAACAAGTCAGTAGCTCATTCTGTTGTTCCGGAGAATGGAGTTTTAGTCATCTTGCCCATAAGGCACGGTTCGCAAGCACCAAGTGATTCCAGAAGTCCATCAGTATGGAGTTTCTTCATGCGTTTTACACCGATATGACCCAAACGGCAGTGCCACAAATAAGTTGCACTATCATTATTGAACTTATATCTTTTGGCTTCAATACTATGAATATGTGTATCACTACCATCGAGATTCAATAAAAATAGACCACTCATCAAGGGTGCATGACCATAAAAGATATTATTCATATAAATAGAACAACCATTATTCGCTGATTTAAATGGATAACCGTCTCACATTAAGCAAGATCTAGATATAATGTTCATGCTCAACGCTGGCACCAAATAACAACTATTCAGGTCTAAAACTAATCCCGATGGTAGATGTAGAGGTAGCGTGCCGACCGCGATCACATCGACTTTGGAACCATTTCCCACGCGCACTGTCACCTCGTCCTTAGCCAATCTTTGCTTAATCTGTAGCCCCTGTTTCGAGTTGCAAATATGAGCAACAAAACCAGTATCAAATACCCAGGCACTACTACGAGCATTAGTTAAGTACACATCAATAACATGTATATCAAATATACCTTTCACTTTGCCATCCTTCTTATCCGCCAAATACTTGGGGCAGTTCCGCTTCCAGTGACCAGTTTGCTTGCAGTAGAAGCACTCAGTTTCAGGCTTAGGTCCAGACTTGAGTTTCTTCTCTTGAGCAACAACCTTTTTGCCATTCTTCTTGAAGTTCCCCTTCTTCCCTTTGCCCTTTTTCTTGAAACTAGTGGTCTTGTTGACCATCAACACTTGATACTCCTTTTTGATTTCTACCTCCGTAGCCTTTAGCATTGCGAAGAGCTCGAGAATAGTCTTGTTCGTCCCTTGCATATTATAGTTCATCACGAAGCCTTTATAGCTTGGTGGCAGTGATTGAAGAACTTTGTCAATGACACAATCAATTGGAAGATCAACTCCCAGCTGAGTCAAGTGATTAGGTACCCAGAATTCTAAGTATGTGTTCACTGGCAGAACTATTCTCCTCCATTTTGCAGCTATAGAACTTATTGGAGACTTCATATCTCTCAACTCGGGCATTTGCTTGAAATATTAACTTCAACTCCTAGAACATCTCATATGCTCCATGACGTTCAAAACTTCTTTGAAGTCCCGATTCTAACCCGTAAAGCATGGCACACTGAACTATCGAGTAGTCATCAGTTTTTCTCTGCCAGACGTTCTTAACGTCATCAGTAGCATCTGCAGTAGGCCTGGCACCCATCGGTGCTTCTAGGATGTAATTCTTCTGTGCAGCAATGAGGATACTCCTCAAGTTACGGACCCAGTCTGTATAGTTGCTGCCGTCATCTTTCAACTTAGCTTTCTCTAGGAACACATTAAAATTCAAAGGAACAGTAGCACGGGCCATTGATCTACAACAACATAGACATGCAAAATACTATTAGGTACTAAGTTCATGATAAATTAAAGTTCAATTAATCATATCACTTAAGAACTCCCACTTAGATAGACATCCCTCTAATCATCTAAGTGATCATGTCATCCAAATCAACTAAACCATGTCCGATCATCACGATGGAGTAGTTTTCAATGGTGAACATCACTATGTTGATCATATATACTATATGATTCACGCTCGACGTTTCGGTCTCAGTGTTCCGAGGCCATATCTGCATATGCTAGGCTCGTCAAGTTTAACCCGAGTATTATGCGCATGCAAAACTGGCTTGCACCCGTCGTATGTGAACGTAGAGCTTATCAGACCCGATCATCATGTGGTGTCTCGGCATGACGAACTGTAGCAACGGTGCATACTCAGGAAGAACACTTATACCTTGAAATTTAGTAAGGGATCATCTACCGACGTCCTAAGCAAAATAGGATGCATAAAAGATAAATATCACATGTAATCAAAATATGTGACATGATATGGCCATCATCACCTTGTGCTCATGATCTCCATCACCGAAGCATCGTCATGATCTCCATCTTCACCGGCGCGACACCTTGTTCTCCATCGTAGCATCGTTGTCGTCTCGCCAACTATTGTTACTACGACTATCACTACCGCTTAGTGATAAAATAAAACAATTACATGGTGATTGCATTGCATACAATAAAGCGACAACCATATGGCTCCTGTCAGTTGCCGATAACTTTGTTACAAAACATGATCATCTCATACAACAAATTATATCACATCATGCTTGACCATATCACATCACAGCAAGCCCTGCAAAAACAAGTTAGACGTCCTCTACTTTCTTGTTGCAAGTTTTACGTGGCTGCTACGGGCTTCTAGCAAGAACCGTTCTTACCTACGCATCAAAACCACAACGATTTTTTGTCAAGTGTGCTGTTTTAACCTTCAACAAGGACCGGGCGTAGCCACACTCGATTCAACTAAAGTTGGAGAAAAAGACACTCACCAGCCACCTATGTTCGAAGCACGTCGGTAGAACCAGTCTTGCGTAAGCGTACGTGTAATGTCGGTCTGAGCCGCTTCATCCAACAATACCACCGAATCAAAATATGACATGCTGGTAAGCAGTATGACTATTATCGCCCACAACTCTTTGTGTTCTACTCGTGCATATAACATCTACGCATAAACCTGGCTCAGATACCACTGTTGGGGAACGCGGTAATTTCAAAAAAAATCCTACGATCACGCAAGATCTATCTATGTGATGCATAGCAACGAGAGGGGAGAGTGTGTCCATGTACCCTCGTAGACCGAAAGCGAAAGCATTCTGACAACATGGTTGATGCAGTCGTAAGTCTTCACGATCCGACCGATCCAAGTACCGAACGTACGGCACCTATGCGTTCAGCACACGTTCAACTCGATGACGTCCCTCGTACTCTTGATCCAGTTGAGGCTGAGGGTGAGTTTCATCAGCACGACGGCGTGGTGACAGTGATGATGATGCTACCAGCGCAGGGCTACGCCTAAGCTCTTCAATGGTATGATCAAGGTGTGTAACTGTGGAGGGGGGCACCGCACACACCTAAAAGATCAACTTGTGTTGTCTGTTGTGCTATTGGGGTACCCCCTAGCCACGTATATAAAGGAGGGAGGGAGAGAGGAGGCCGGCCAGGTTTGGGCGCACCAGGGGGGAGTCCTACTTGGACTCCTAGTCCAAGTAGGATTCAGCTCCCCCCTTTTCCTTTCTTCCACCGTAGGGAAAGGTAAGGGAGAGAGAGGGGGAAGGAAAGAGGGGGGCCGGCCCCCTCCCCTAGTCCAATTCGGCTTGGGCAAGGGGAGGGGCGCCCCTCTCACGTGGCCCTTTCTCCTCTCCTCCAATAAGGCCCACTAGGCCCAATACTTCTCTCGGGTGGTTCCGGTAACCTCCCGGTACTCCAGAAAAATGCCCGAACCACTCAGAACCATTCCGATGTCCAAATGCAACCTTCCAATATATGAATCTTTACCTCTCGACTATTTCGAGGCTCCTCGTCATGTCCATGATCTCATCCGGGACTCCAAACAAACTTCGGTACATCAAATCACATAATTCATAATACAAATCGTCATCGAACGTTAAGCGTGCGGACCCTACGGGTTCGAGAACTATGTAGACAGGACCGAGACACATCTCCGGTCAATAACCAATAGCAGAACCTGGATGCTCATATTGGCTCCTACATATTCTACGAAGATCTTTATCGGTCAAACCGCATAAAAACATACGTTGTTCCCTTTGTCATCGGTATGTTACTTGCCCGAGATTCGATCGTCGGTATGTCAATACCTAGTTCAATATCGTTACCGGCAGGTCTCTTTACTCTTTCCATAATACTTCATCCCGCAACTAACTCATTAGTCACAATGCTTGCAAGGCTTGTAGTGATGAGTATTACCGAGAGGGCCCAGAGATACCTCTCCGAAACACGGAGTGACAAATCCTAATCTTGATCTATGTCAACCCAACAAACACCTTCGGAGACACCTGTAGAGCACCTTTATAATCACCCATTTACGTTGTGACATTATGTAGCACACAAAGTGTTCCTTCGGTATTCGGGAGTAGCATAATCTCATAGTCTGAGGAACATGTATAAGCCACGAAGAGAGCAGTAGCAATGAAACTGTAACGATCATAATGCTAAGCTAACGGATGGGTCATGTCCATCACATCATTCTCCTAATGATGTGATCCCGTTCATCAAATGACAACACATGTCTATGGTTAGGAAACATAAATATCTTTGATTAACGAGCTAGTCAAGTAGAGGCATACTAGGGACTATAAGTTTTGTCTATGTATTCACACATGTACTAAGTTTCCCGTTAATACAATTCTAGCATGAATAATAAACATTTATCATGAATTAAGGAAGTAAATAATAACTTTATTATTGCCTCTAGGGCATATTTCCTTCAAAGGGTTCTCCATAATTTGCCAATCCTATGCAAAGGAGAGGAGCCGAGGCTTTTACTGTCACCTCAAATTACCCAAATATACCTAACCATCACAGGGATTATCATATTTCACGGCACAAGGCACAAATGTGAGTGAGCACTCCTCTCAACATTCGCAAAGGCTACTAACTCGAATCGTGAACATTTCATATTGGATCACAACAAATATCATATAGGGTTCTACCATATCCTGAAGAACAAGTAAAACTACTCAATCAAACTCAAGAAGGTTAGGGACAAGTTATAAGCCGGCATCAAGAAGGTAAAGGGAGTAGGCATGGTGGCACGGTGATGATGGTTATGATGATGGGGGTGCCGCCAAGGGTGACGGAGATGGGGGCGCCACCGGTGGTGGTGGCGCCGGCATGATGGCACCGGCCTCCTCCTTCTTCCCTTGGTCATTGTCCCTTCTTCTCAGATGTGGAGCAGCAATGGAGGTTTTCTTGGATGTGTTCTTGGTGAATGAGATGAGATGGCGTTGGCTAGGGTGGAAGACGACATATATAGAGAGCCTCCCTAGCCTCCTCTCTTGATGGGCTTCATCCAAGGGCTCAAAATGAGCCTTATCCTCTCCCAGTCTCTTCTTTATGAGCCAAGGATCCTGTGGGTTCGGACGGGGACGAAATCGGTGAAGAATCCCGTCTGGAAGGGCAACTTTCAGAGCCGTGTGCACGTCAAACGACCACGAGCAGTCATTCGGAAGGTCGTCTTTTGATATGTCCTCCTCCGGTAAAACGGTCGTCAAATCTTCATACGAACTCAAAATTGGACGTTCTTGGGCTCATTGGATTCGTATGATTGACACTGTCCATTTCTGGTCATAGATCTTGATTTTTGAGCACTTTGGAAATTTTACTTTTTCCAACCTTCGAAATGGCTAAGTCTGACCCCTAGCTGACTCAATCCCATCCTTGGTCCTTTCATCGTGCTTGGTCCTAGGTTGCTTGAAAACACCTGTAGACACAAGAAAAAAAGTAAAACTAATAAAAACCAAATAAAACACTAAATGTGCAATACTCACAATGATAAGTGCAATATCGATATGTTGGGGAATGTGGTAATTTCAAAAAATTCCTACGCACACGCAAGATCATGGTGATGCATAGCAATGAGAGGGGAGAGTGTTGTCTACGTACCCTCGTAGATCGTAAGTGGAAGCACTATGACAACGCAGTTGATGTAGTCATACGTCTTCACGATCCCACCGATCTTAGTACCAAAAGTACGACACCTCCGCGATCTGCACACGTTTGGCTTGGTGACGTCCCACGAACTCACGATCCAGCAGAGTGTTGAGGGAGAGCTTCATCAGCACGACGGCATGATGACGGTGATGATGAAGCTACCGGCACAGGGCTTCGCCTAAGCACTGCAACGATATGAGCGAGGTGGATTATGGTGGAGGGGGGCACTGCACACGGCTAAGAGATCAATGATCAACTTGTGTGTCTATGGGGTGCCCCCCTCCTCCGTATATAAAGGAGTGGAGGAGGGGGAGGGTCGACCCTCCTATTGCGTGCCCCATGGGAGTCCTACTCCCACCGGGAGTAGGATTCCCCCCTTTCCTTAGTTGGACTAGGAGTGGAAGGAAGGGGGAGAGGGGGGGAAGGAAAGGGGGGGCGGCCCCCCACCCAATTCGGATTGGGCTTGAGGGGGGCGCTCCCTCCTATGCCTCCCTCTCTTCTCTCCCACTATGGCCCAATAAGGCCCATATACCTCCATGGGGGTTCCGGTAACCTCCCGGTACTCCGGTATATGCTCGAACTCACCCGGAACCATTTCGACGTCCAAATATAGTCGTCCAATATATCGATCTTTATGTCTTGACCATTTCGAGACTCCTCGTCATGTTCGTGATCATATCCGGGACTACGAACTACCTTCGGTACATCAAAACACATAAACTCATAATACCGATCGTCACCAAACGTTAAGCGTGCGGACCCTACGGGTTCGAGAACTATGTAAACATGACTGAGACACATCTCTGGCCAATAACCAATAGCGGAACCTGGATGCTCATATTGGCTCCCACATATTCTACGAAGATCTTTACCGGTCAAAGCGCATAACAACATAGGTATGTTCCCTTTGTCATCGGTATGTTACTTGCCCGAGATTCGATCGTCGGTATCTCAATACCTGGTTCAATCTCATTACCGGCAAGTCTCTTTACTCGTTCCGTAATACTTCATACTACAACTAACTCATTAGTCACATTGCTTGCAAGGCTTACAATGATGAGTATTACCAAGAGGGCCCAGAGATACCTCTCCGAAACACAGAGTGACAAATCCTAATCTCAATCTATGCCAACCCAACGAACACCTTCGGAGACACCTGTAGAGCACCTTTATAATCACCCATTTATGTTGTGACGTTTGGTAGCACACAAGGTGTTCCTCCGGTATTCGGGAGTTGCATAATCTCATAGTCTAAGGAACTTGTATAAGTCATGAAGAAAGCAGTAGCAATGAAACTAACACGATCATAATGCTAAGCTAACGGATGGGTCATGTCCATCACATCATTCTCCTAATGATGTGATCCCGTTCATCAAATGACAACACAAGTCTATGGTTAGGAAACATGACCATCTTTGATTAACGAGCTAGTCAAGTAGAGGCATACTAGGGACTGAAAGTGCTAGTATTCGACTAGAGGGGGGGTGAATAGGCAATTTTTATGGAAGTCTTCAAAACATGGGTGTTTTGAAGACAAACAATAGAAATGACCCTATTAATATGCAGCGGAAGGTAGACTACACTAGACAAGCCATAGTCAAGTAAGCAATGAAGTGAAAGCACGAAGACTATAAGCAGCTAGGTAGATTGGATCAGGATGGAAGATAGTATGAAGCCAAACAGATAACAGTCTTCACACAGTGAAGAAAACAGATCAGGCAAGTAGTCAAAGACTTCACGAAGACAAACTGTAAGTAAGGTGAGAGAGGTAGGATAGAACCAGTTGCTCGGAGAGGACAAGGGATTTGTTGGACCAATTCCAGTTGCTGTGACAACTGTACGTCTGGTTAGGGAGGCTGAGATTCAACTCATAAGACCGCGTCTTCACCTTATTCCCCTTGAGCTAAGAACACTTAGTCCTCACCCAATCACTCTGGTAAGTCTTCTAGGGAGACTTCCAAACCTTCACAAACTTCGTTCACCGGCAATCCACAATGACTCTTGGATGCTCAGAACATGACGCCTAACCAGCTGGAGGATTCACAGTCCTCAAGTGTAATAAGTCTTCAGATCATGCGTATAGAAAGACTTCAGTGATGCCTAACACTCTTTGGCTCTGGGTGTTTTGGGCTTTGTCCTCGCAAGGATCCTCTCTCAAAAGCCTTCGGAGGTGGGTTGCTCCAAAAGCCGTGCACAAACTCTGAGTAGCCAAAAATTTATGGTGCAGGGGGTGGGCTATTTATCGCCAGGAGGCAACCCGACCTGATTTGTCCAAAATGACCCTGGGTCACTAAGGAACTGACACGTGTCCAACGGTCAGATTTCAAACACACGCGGTAGCTTAGCTTGGACTACAGGCCAAGCTGACTCATCCAACTCTAGATAAGATTTGCTCTCATTGTCTTTGCTCGAAGGCATAGGTTTTGGTTGAGCATCACATCAGTCACTCTGGCTTTGTTTACTTGGGCCCCACTTAATAGTACGGTGGTTCCTATGACTCAACAAAGAAGAAAAGGAAACTACGAAACAACTATGTCTTCGCACTCCATAGTCTTCACGCGATGTCTTCTCCTGTCATAGTCTTCAATGTGAATGTCCTAACAAACCACCATTGTCTTCAATGTCTTCACACATTTTTAGGGGTCATCTCTGGTAGGTAAATTGAATCAATATGGGACTACTACCTATGTTATCCTGCAATTCTCACAAACACATTAGTCCCTCAACCAAGTTTGTCGTCAATACTCCAAAACCAACTAGGGGTGGCACTAGATGCACGTACAGTCTCCCCCTTTTGGTGATTGATGACAAACTGGTTGAAGTTTTCAACGGGGATAAAAGTATGTGAAAGTTTAGTGTTGTGAGTATTGTCTTCATACATAAGACGAGGCTCCCCCTAAAGATGTGCGTATAAATGATTTGCGTTTGAATGCAAATGCACATGGCAGGTTTTGCTTTGTGGAGGCCATCATCAAAGTGTGAAGACAATGCATTATGCATATAAGCAAATAACAAAGATAATGATATGCATAATGAAAAATGGATGTCTGCAGAATGACTTCACGCGGGATTTATCATCGCATTATAGAATATCAGATAAAGTAGCAGACGACCATCAAGTTTAAGTGTTACAACTCAGAGAACCAAATGTATCAAAAGACGAGAGTTGTAAGACTTAGCAAAAAATAGTGCAGCCACCCATAAGGACGCGCTTGAAGACTATAAACTCATATGTTTCTCCCCCTTTTGTCAGTAATGACCAAAAAGGTTTGAAGACATAGAGCATCTATTCGTTCCCAGAAGGAGCAGATGGAGGAGCAGGGTTGTTGCTGGTGTTTGGTGGTGCAGAGGGGCCTGGTGCAGAGTCGATGCGCGCCGAAGTGGTAGTTGGTGAAGTAGCATCATCTTCGTGATCGATGACTCTGGCATTGACAGTTTTCGCTGAGGAGGAGTACTCAGAGTCTTCGAGTGAAGGAGTCCGACGCAAGACAGTGTTCCTGGGAGGAGTGGAATCAAATTTGAATCTCTCTGTGAAGCCATCTTGCTGAAGATCATCTTCATAACTGAGTAATGTCAGACTCTTCCACGACCGTCGACAGGTTTCATGAGTGACAAATGCATTCTTGGTGGCTAGATTGCGAATGCGATTAACATCCACCAAGAGACTCTGCATCTGACGCTTGAGCCAGTCATGATGCTTATCTTGTTTCTGATGCAAGGCCACGAGAAGCTCTCGGCCATTGAGTACACAAGATCTCTTCCGAGGCCTCTGAGCAATAGTGCTTTCAGTGGCTTCAGTATGGGCACGATGAGGTGCACGGGTATTTCCAACCAAAGGATAAACACGAGTTGCAGCATGAACTCCTTCAATAAGTTGAGTGAAACTTTGACGATCGACATTGTGAAGATAAATTGGCTCCTTGGCAGGCTCTGGGTATATGGCTTCGATAGACATATGACCTATGGCAGGAATATGAGATGGTTGCGCGCAGAGGGCTGATAGTTGATAGCAAAGTGAATCTTGATAAGGTGCATTACCCATGGAGCATAAAACTTCAGACCAAATATATCAGAGCCAGATGCAGCAAGTTGTCTGATGAAGAAATCCTGAGCATTGAAGCTGATGCCATTGAGAATATAGAAAACCAATGTCTTCATTGAGCCTTCAAGCTTTGCTGTAGAAGAATGTCCTTTGATGGGCCATAGAGTTTGCCTTATAATAAGATAGATGGTGCGGGGCAGATACTCTAGGTCTTCAACAAAGAATTCCTTTGGATATTCAGCATCTTGTGGCAGTGGCTTCATCATGCTCAGCATTTGGCTCATATTGGGCTCAGGCCTCTAGAATATGCTCTCTAAAGCATTGCGGTGAAGCTGACAACTAGGTTCATAAAGTTCACCTAGAGTGGGCAGGGTAGTAAGCTCAATGATATCAAGCGCTTTGGCTTCATGGTGTACATTGCATGTCATCTGCTCAAGGACCCAAGTTTCCGTATCCCTGTTGTAGCCGCGAATGTGAAGAGTAGCATAGAATTGTAACAGAAGCTCTTCATTCCAATTTTCTTTGTCAGTCACAAACTGCAGAAGGCCAGCATCTCTGAAACAGTCTGGGGCTTCTTCTAAGCAGGGCAGTCCAGCAACGGCTTCGCAGTCTACACGCATATGAGGAAAAATGTGCCCTTAATTGTATAAGACACAAGAATAATAATCGCGCTGCTGATAGCTCTAGAACCAATCAGATGAAATTCTTGGCCTTGAATAAGGGTTCTTGGCACTATCAAAGAAGGTGTTGTGTTCAATTAAGCCATTCACATTGAACGATCCTGGCGAGACGCAGTACCTGGAAACCTTGGCAGCCTCGGTTTTGGCTTCTGGACCTGAGGCATGTGCTCCACATGATAATCAAATTGAGGTCCGAGAGCAGGCGGAGGAACCAGAATAGGCCAACGAATAGGGACAAGCTCGCCGCGATAAAATACTTGCTCAATGGTGTGAGGCCTTGGAGGCGGTACAGGAGAAGTGGCGTTGACATGGGCTTCAGACTGCACATTGGCTACAGGTGCATCATTGGCTTCAAACACCATATTCACTGTAGGCGCCACATTAGCTTCAGCCATGATAGTGTCATTGGCTTCAGTAGTGTTGTTGGTGGCCGCCTCAGTATTTTCAACCTCCACTTGAGGAGCTGGAGGGTCGGGCACAGACTCGTTCTCCTCGAGAAAAGCTTCTTGATGTGTGGGGGTGTGACAATTGGCTCTTCTTCTTCACGGGGTTCTTGATGTTCTTCGGCTGATGCAGCCGGTAAGTCTTCAGCAGCCTTGGCTTCAGACTCAGAGATGTTCACAGTAGGAGTGGCTTCAGGAAACACTTAACGTGCTACTGAGTTGGGTTGCACTTCTCCTGCTGGAATGCTCGGCATAGCGACTTGTGGCCTTGGTCCTTTGCGAAGCCTACGGAATGCGGGCGACGCTTTTGGAGTGGAAGTTGGCTGGACCACATAGTCATCATCATCAAGCACCAGAGTGGTGACTTGAGGTGGGGGAGTACTGGGTGAACTTTGACTTGGAGTTTCTTGTTGGGGGCGATCAGCCCACAATGCATCCTGAGCGATTGGCGTCAAGGGACGACCAATGCTGATGATTTTGTTGTTCGTGAGAACAAGCGATGATACCGTTTGGTGCTCAATCTGAGGAAGAACTTCATCATCTTCTACATTGTCTTGGAGACCAATGTCTTCAGCTGCGGTGGGGTCAACAGCTGGAACTACTTCAGCTTCAGGAGCCTCTGTGGAAGCAGGCTCGTGAAGTACTAGTTGACGCTCTTGGTGGGGGGATACAGGACGAGCAACTGAGAGGGGCTCGACAAAAAGGGGCTCTGAGGGAGCAGCCCGATCCTTCTTCAAAGACTTTTTCTTCCGCTTCTTGGTCTGTGGTGCATCGTCAGAGACATTTTTGTTCTTGCGCTTCCTGGCTTCGGCCTCGGCTGCCCTTGTCTTCTTCAGTTCTGAAGCAACTGTGGGGACCTTAGGCTTTGAGCCTGTCATGCTGATAGGGAAGACTATGCGAGGTGCTTCCCGTCCTAACGCCTCAGCTTGGGTCACAGTCGGCTTCTTCTTTTTGGCAGCCATCTTGGGGTCGATGTCTGGACGCCCAAGAGCCTTGCGCTTTTCAGCTTCATTGTGAGCTTGAACACATTTTGCAGCGAGGTGTTTCATCCGGTTTCTTGAACCTTTTGCTTCTTCACGTTTCTTGTGAAATGCTTCCTTGAGGTCATGCAACAACTGCTTGAAGTTTTGAACATCAGTCACGCTGAGCTTGGCCATGTGCTTCTTGAATTGAGCTTTTTCATAGTCAATCTTGTTCTTTAGCTCAACTATCTTCTGAGCCAGAGCTAGTTCATTTGCAATGGCACTGTGGAAAGAGACACTTATGCCAATGGGAAGTTGAAGATCATCAATACTGAGGTCCGGATTGGCAAACCATTCGTCAATGCAGTTATTCAGGATGTCCACATCAAAGAGGGGCGGATCGTTGAAGATTTCCGCCTCTTGCTTACTCTTTATCAGCAGCTCAAGAGCATCCTCACCAAGATCATCGTCACTGGACAGATCAATGGCTTCATTCTCGTTCCTCAGAACGGCAGCTGGGGTCAGTGCTTGACCAGAACTCAGGATGGGCTTCTTCTTCTGTATAGACTTCTCGGTCTTCTTGGAGATGCAAGAGAGATCTTCAAATTGTATACTGGATGCAGGAGGAGCAGTTGCCAATGGCTTCACACGCGAAGCACATGGTGCAGCAAAGGGCCTTGAAGCCTTAGTTTTCTTCTGCTTCTGTGGCTTAGGTGGAGCAGGCGCTTCATCAGTATCAGCGTCGTCATCAGATTTATCCACAGTGGCCCGCTGAGCTGCGATGTGTGAGAGAAGGCCGTCAAAACTTCCAAAGGGCCTAATGACATTGGGATTGGCATCGCGTGTGCCATCTGCGCTTGGTGAAGATGGTCCTGGGTTGAAATTGACTCCCAGATCTTTCTTGTTCTTCGCAGCAGAATCCTTGGCAAACTTGAAGTTGCGCTTGAACAGATTGTCTTCACGACACCATAACACAGATGATGGGTCGGCATTGTCTGGCTTCGGTCCTCGGACCATGCAAGGGTAGACGCCTTGATCAATGGCTTCGGACTGGGACTTGGGTTGAAGATTTTTGTATAATATATCTCCCCAAGGTCGCTTGATGGCATTCTTCTCGGCATACTCAGTAGTGAAGAATCTGTACTTAAACCATTCCTCTGCCCAATATCTTCGAATCCATTGGATTCGAGTTTTGCGTTCACCATAGGTTTCTTCAGGGTCTGTCTTGTGCATTTCATACAGATCAGGTGGCAATCTTTGGATGTATTCCCACGGTGCTGTCTGCCGCCCTTTCTAGCTGACTTTTCTGTGGCCATGAAGTTTAAACTGAATGGCTTTAGAACTTACAAAGGCTTCCGACGGTTAGTCAGACAGGAACTGGCTTCAGGAGAATTGATGTAACACTGTAAGAATTCTGCAAATGAATGCAAACTATGAGAACCAAGGGATTCTCCCATGGACATGTACCTGTGACTGCATTAGAGGTGCGAGGGAAGGAGAAGAGGTCATATGCATGCTCAGAAGATTTTGAAGATAAATCAGTTGAAGATATTGACCTCATAACGCGAAGACATTCACTTATTTGTTGAGAATTAGTTCCAGATTTGTACGAATCCAAGAATAGGTACAAGTGAGGAATCTAACTTGTTGTGAAGCATAAGTGAATATACTAGGCATGATATGAGATGCAGAACAGAATAGATTCAATTTTGTAGGCATAGAAACCAATTTTGGTAGAGAAGGATGAATCTATCGGATCAAAAAGGCAGTAGAAAGTAAGTTTTAATTACCACACGAAGAACTGCAAGACGGAACAGAGTAGAAGGCCGAGCAGTTCAATCTCCCGTGCCCTAACTTGGCAACGGAAGACACCTATGGCGGCGGCGGAGAAGACGAGGTCAGCGGCCGGCGTGAGGACAGCGTCGGTGAGGTCGCAGCAGCTAGGTGCTTCGTCGTCGGCATCGTCAAGAGCTAGTGGTGGCGCTAGGGTTTGTGCGAGGTGTAGAGGTGGGAGAAGGATTTTGACCGTGATGTGATGTGTATTTATAAGGAAAGGGACAGCACAGCGCAATTACCCAGGTGCCCCTGGCGGTTCACATCTGAGGGACACATGGCAAACATGCAACCCATTGGAAGTTGTTCCATGTTCCCACGCACGCCTGGATTGTCAGGTGGTCGTTCCGGCTTCTCCGGTTTTCATGCAATAAGGATGCAACATTAAAAACAGATTAAATGTTTATCAGATTGTCCTTTGCTAACAAGGACTCAGAGAAGACAATCGACAGGTTTCAATAGAATGCATATGATTTGGACAGATAGAGTTGAGGTAGAAGCATAGAAAATGTTTGGGTCCGATCACATTCACTTAGATCAAAAGATTCAAGAGCGAAGACATTGCTATAAGTGAATGTTGTAGATGTGTGTGTGTGTGTGTGTGTGTGTGTGTGTGTGTGTGTGTGTGTGTGTGTGTGAACCAAATCAACATTGTGAAGATAAATCATGAAGACAAATCAATGTTGAAGACAATCCAAATGCGAAGACTTTGCAATTGTAACGCCAAGAGAAACACTTCAATAAGGATTTGGTGGTGGCGTTACCCACCGTATTGGAAGTATTAGACCCAAACATGGTGCACAATTATCATGGCGCTCCGAAGTCAAATTCCACATTAATGTATTCACACTCAGAGGGTAAGTCTTCATTAATTGAAGATATACATTACTTCGTGTGTTGCACATCTAAGTCGTCAACATGCATAAGCGTTAGGATATGTGTCCATTCGCAGGACATTCGAGGATTCTAAGATATTTAGCTCACACCGCAACTTGCAAAACCTTTTCTCATCCAAGGGCTTAGTGAAGATATCTGCCAATTGCTCTTCAATGTTGACGTGAATGATATCAATGTCTTCCTTGTTGACATGATCTCTGAGAAAGTGATGACGGATCTGAATGTGCTTTGTCTGAGTGCTGAACTATATTCTTGGAAAGCTTGATGGTGCTTTCATTGCCACAGAAGAGTGGCACATTCTTCATGTTGATGCCATAGTCCTTGAGAGTTTGCTTCATCCATAGAAGCTGAGCACAGCACGATCTAGCAGCAATGTATTCAGATTCAGCTGTGGAGAGTGATACACAGTTCTGCTTCTTTGAAGACCAACAGACCAGTGATCGACCAAGAAAGTGACATGTTCCTGAGGTGGATTTGCGATCAACCTTGTCACCAGCATAATCAACATCAGAATACCAAATCAGATCAAATGTTGAGCCCTTTGGATACCATAATCCTATCGTTGGGTTGTAAGCCAAATATCGAAGAATTCGCTTCACCGCTAGGTGATGCAACTCCTTTGGTGCCGCTTGGAATCGGGCACACATGCAAACGCTAAGCATTATATTTGGCCTAGATGCACATAAGTAAAGTAAGGAACCAATCATGGAGTGGTATACCTTTTGATCGAACTCTTTACCATTGTCGTCAGGACCCAGATGACTTTTGGTTGGCATTGGCGTCATGTATACTTTGCAGTCTTGCATTCCAAACTTCTTCAAGCAATCTTTGAGGTATTTCTCTTGTGATATGAAGATGCCATTTCTCTGCTGATGGATTTGAAGACCAAGGAAGAACTTCAGCTCACCCATCATGGACATCTGATATTGCTCTTGCATCATGTGCCCAAACTCATCGCTGTATCTCTTGTCGGTGCAGCCGAAGATAATTTCATCCACATAGATTTGGCACACAAACAGTTCACCGTCGTATGACTTCGTGAAGAGTGTTGGATCTAGTGAACCAGGTTTGAAGCCTTTGCTCTTCAAGAAGTCTTTGAGCGTGTCATACCACGCGCGAGGAGCTTGTTTGAGGCCATACAGTGCCTTGTTGAGTTTGTACACCATATCAGGATGTTTTGGATCTTCAAAGCCAAGTGGTTGGGCAACATACACTTCTTCTTCAATCTTGCCATTGAGAAAAGCACTCTTCACATCCATTTGGTACAGAAGGATGTTGTGATGGTTGGGGCAAGCAGTATGCGAATGGCTTCAAGTCTTGCCACGGGAGAAAATGTATCATCAAAGTCAATCCCTTCTATTTGAGTGTAATATCGAGCAACCAGATGAGCCTTATCTCTGACAACTTGACCATGTACATCTTGTTTGTTGCGATAGATCCATTTGGTGCCAATGAAATTATGCTTGCGAGGATCAGGACGCTTGACTAGTTCCCAGACATTATTTAGCTCGAACTGATGAAGCTCTTCTTGCATGGCTTGAATCCATTCAGGTTCCATAAAGGCTTCAGCAACTTTCTTGGGTTCAGATATATAGACAAATGCAAAGTGCCCACAGAAATTTGCCAGTTGTGTTGCTCTTGAGCAAGTGAGTGGACCAGGTGCATTGATGCTATCAATTATCTTCTCAATCTTTACTTCATTTGCAACACAGGGATGTACTAGACGAAGATTTTGCCCTTGCAGATCGTTGTCTTCAGCTTGAGCATTCACTTCAGGCTGAGCATTGTCTTTAGGTTGACTTGGTGCAATGATGAGTTCATCTTCAGCCTGGGCTTCGGATGGTATGATTTCTCCAGTACCCATGAGCTTGATAGATTCACTAGGAGGAACTTCATCTAGCACATTTGGCAGGTGCTCTCTTTGCGAGCCGTTAGTCTCATCGAACCGCACATCCACAGTTTCAACTACTTTATAGTGAAAGAGGTTGAAGACTCTCTAGGAGTGCGAATCCTTTCTGTATCCAAGCATAAAACCTTCATGTGCTTTCGGTGCAAATTTTGAAGTGTGATGTGGATCCTTGATCCAGCACCTAGCACCAAATACTCTAAAGTAACTGACGTTTGGCTTCTTACCAGTTAGCAGCTCATATGATGTCTTCTTTAGAAGCTTGTGAAGATAAACTCGGTTGATTATGTGACATGCAGTGTCAATGGCTTCAGGCCAGAACTTCCTTGGAGTCTTGTACTCATCTAGGATCGTCCGAGCCATCTCGATGAGGGTTCTGTTCTTGCGCTCCATGATGCCATTCTGCTGAGATGTGTAGGGAGCAGAAAACTCATGAGTGATGCCCAGTGTATCAAGGTAAGTGTCGAGGCCGGTGTTCTTGAATTCTGTGCTGTTGTCACTTCTGATGTGCCTGATCTTGACACCATAGTTCGTCATGGCACGATTGGCGAAGCGTCTGAAGACATCCTGCACTTCAGTCTTATAGAGAATTATTGGCACCCAGGTATATCTTGAGTAATCATCAACTATAACAAAACCATAGAGACAAGCAGTGGTAGTAAGAGTAGAGTAATGAGTAGGGCCAAATAAGTCCATGTGAAGCAGCTCGAAGGGTTGAGATGTCGTCATGATTGTCTTTGAGGGATGCTTGGCCCTAGTCTCTTCCTGGCTTCACAGGCACCACACAGATGGTCTTTCTTGAACTTGACGCCTTCGATGCCAACGACATGCTTCTTCTTTGCGAGAGTGTACAAGTTCCTCATGCCCGCATGTCCTAGCCTCCGATGCCAGAGCCAGCACTCTGAAGCTTTTGCTAGAAGACATACGACAAGTTGTGGTCCTGCTGAGAAATCTACCATATACAGATCATCTTTTCGATACCCTTCAAAGCCTAGGAGATTTGTCAAATTCCATAAGGACAAGGCAATGATATTTCCCAAATATCACAATCATGTTCAAATCACATAGCATTGATAAAGACATTAAGTTGAAACCAAGGGATTCAACGAGCATCACTTTATCCATGTGCTGATCCTTTGAGATTGCAACTCTACCAAGACCCAATACCTTACTTTTACCAATGTCAGCAAATGTGATATGACTCTTATCATACGGCCGAAGAGTTGAATCCATCAGAAGACTTTGATCACCAGTCATGTGGTTGGTGCAGCCACTATCCATAATCCATTCTGAAGCTTGAGGCGTCATAGCCTACAGTATAGTTTGGGGGATAGGCTTCACCAAGAGAGTTGTGAAGCATAAACATTTGACGAACGAGTGGAACATAGAAGTTCAGATCTTGGTTAGGATAGATAGGATGAGTGTCAAAGAATCCCGGGACGAAATGCATAGTGAGTCCATTTGGGCATTTTATCTTGCGCCCCACAAGATGTTTAAGGTCCCCAGCATAAGCAACAGACGCCTTTGATTTCCGGCTGGAGACCTTTCCCTGCAAAAGAGAATTAAGTTTTCTTAACCACCCACATTTTCAGGGGTGGCTTAGAAGCAATGAGTCTAAGTGCAACATCTGAGAACTTCGGCTTTGAAGCCCTAGCAGATAGCCTTGCAGGAGGAGAATAATACTCATAGTAATAAGCAGAAAAGTTCTTAGACTTATGAACATAGCGGTTTGATGAAACACGCTCATATTCAAAGTTCTGAGTATGATTTCCCTGCAAAACATTGGCATTAGGGTGACTCAGGTGAGTCATCTGTCTGTATGAAGCCTATGAACCATATGAAGCCTTTGGTCTGGGGTTTGTCTTCTTCCCAGGTGGTGTCGTAACGACATTCACGGGAAGACTTTCGAGGCACCTTTTGGGCACCCAGATCTTCTTAAGAGGTGGTCCATTCCCGCAGTTAGTACCAATATACCTGGCAAATGCATCACCATTTTGATTCTTGAACAGTTTATAGTTTGCATCAAAGGATTCATCAATGATAATTGGGTTAGCACTAGTGAAGCCAGATAAGGTAGATGGATCTACTGAAGGTCCCTTAGCAGCAACCCATGTGGTTTTGGGGTGCTGCTCAGGCATCCAGTAAGAACCATCAACATTCATTTTCCTCTCGAACCCAACACCCTCTTTCCTAGGGTTTCGGTTCAGAATCTGCTTTTTAAGGACATCACATAGTGTCTGATGCCCTTTGAGACTTTTGTACATTCCGGTCTCAAGTAATGACTTCAACCTGGCATTCTCATCAGCAATAGTAGTGGTATCCTCAGATGAGGGGTTAGTTACCACATCAGCAGTTGAAGATATTACAACAGTAGTAGCAGTTGAACATTCAGCAACAGAGACAGCATTATCATGCTCAATACATTTTAGACATGGTGGTTAATCCTTCCTGAGCGGAACTGATCTGCTGAGCGCGGAGTGACTCGTTTTCCTTTTGAAGATCTTCATGAGCCGATCTCAATTTCTCAAGTTCCTGCTTCCTTTGAAGATAATCATAGGAAAGCTTTTCATGAGAGGTTGAGAGCGATTCATGACGACTTTCAAGTTGCTCATACTTAACATGAAGATTTTTAATGTCTTCAAGTAAGGACTGAGATCAGGTCATTTCCGCGTCCAACAGGTCATCGCTTTTGTCTAACAGTTTTTGAATATGTTCCATGGCATTCTGTTGTTCAGCTGCAATTTTAGCAAGTGTTTTGTAGCTAGGTTTAGATTCACATTCAGAGTCATCTTCACTTGATGTTTGAAAGTAGGCATCATGTGAGTTTATCTTGGCACCACGTGCCATGAAGCAGAAGGTGGGAGCAGAGTCGTCCTCATCCTTAGCATCAGCGTTGGTGACGAGGCCATTGTCTTCAGTGTTGAAGATGGACTTGGCGACGTATGCAGAAGCTAGAGCCAGGCTTGCTACTCCAGAGTCAGATTCCTCTTCGGACTCCACCTCTTCCTCCTCAGATGCAGACTCCTCCTCTAAATCCATCTCCTTGCCAACAAAAGCATGAGCCTTGCCAGATGAGCTCTTCTTATGTGAAGAAGACTTGGAAGAAGACTCTGAGGATTTCTTCTTCTTCTTGTCGTGAGAATCGTATTCCTTGCTCTTCTTCTTCTTCTTCTTTGTCTCGTTGTCCCATTGTGTACACTCAGAGATGTAGTGACCAGGTCTCTTGCACTTGTGACAGGTTCTCTTCTTGTGATCACGAGAGGAAGCTTCATCATTCCTTGAGCTGGATCTTGAAGACTTTCTGAATTCTTTCTTCTTGGTGAACTTCTGGAACTTCTTCACAAGCATAGCAAGCTCCTTTCCAATGTCTTCAGGATCACCAGAACTGCAGTCAGATTCTTCTTCAGACGAGGAGACGGCCCTTGCCTTCAAAGCGCGAGTACGGCCATAGTTGGAACCATAGATGACTCTTTTCTCAGACAGCTGGAACTCATGTGTGTTGAGCCTCTCAGGTATGTCAGACGGATCAAGAGTCTTGAAGTCAGGGCGCTCTTGAATCATCAGGGCCAGGGTGTCAAATGAGTTGTCGAGAGATCTCAGAAGTGTCTTGACGATTTTTCGTGCTTGGTGATCTTAGTGGCGCCGATTGCATGAAGCTCATTGGTGATGTCAGTGAGGCGATCAAATGTGAGCTAGAAATTCTCATTGTCATTTCTCTTGAAGCGGTTGAAGATATTGCAAAGAAGACTGATCCTTGAATCTCTCTATGTTAAGACGCCTTCATTGACCTTGGAGAGCCAGTCCCAGACCAGCTTTGCAGTTTCCAGAGCACTCACACGACCATACCGCCCCTTGGTCAGATGACCACGGATAATGTTCTTGGCAGTTGAGTCCAGTTGCACGAACTTCTTGACATCAGCAGGAGTGACACCTTCACCAGTCTTGGGAACGTCGTTCTTGACGACATACCAGAGATCGACATCAATGGCTTCAAGATGCATGCGCATCTTATTCTTGTAGTAGGGGTAATCAGTGCCATCGAAGACAGGGCACGCAGCGGAGACTTTGATTACCCCTGCAGATGACATAGCTAAACTCCAGGTGGTTAAACCGAATCACACAGAACAAGGGAGCACCTCGCTCTGATACCAGTTGAAAGTGCTAGTATTCGACTAGAGGGGGGTGAATAGGCGATTTTTATGGAAGTCTTCAAAACATGGGTGTTTTGAAGACAAACGATAGAAATGACCCTATTGATATGCAGCGGAAGGTAGACTACACTAGACAAGCCATAGTCAAGTAAGCAATAAAGTGAAAGCACAAAGACTATAAGCAGCTAAGTAGATTGGATCAGGATGGAAGATAGTATGAAGCCAAACAGATAACAGTCTTCACACAGTGAAGACAAACAGATCAGGCAAGTAGGCAAAGACTTCACGAAGACAAACTGTAAGTAAGGTGAGAGAGGTAGGATAGAACCAGTTGCTCGGAGAGGACAAGGATTTGTTGGACCAGTTCCAGTTGCTGTGACAACTGTACGTCTGGTTAGGGAGGCTGAGATTCAACTCAGAAGACCGTGTCTTCACCTTATTCCCCTTGAGCTAAGAACACTTAGTTCTCGCCCAATCACTCTGGTAAGTCTTCAAGGGAGACTTCCAAACCTTAACAGACTTTGTTCACCGGCAATCCACAATGACTCTTGGATGCTCAGAACGTGACGCCTAACCGGCTGGAGGATTCACAGTCCTCAAGTGTAATAAGTCTTCAGATCACGCGGACAGAAAGACTTTAGTGATGCCTAACACTCTTTGACTCTGGGTGTTTTGGGCTTTGTCCTCGCAAGGATTCTCTCTCAAAAGGCTTTGGAGGTGGGTTGCTCCAAAAGCCATGCACAAACTCTGAGTAGCCACAAATTTATGGTGCAGGGGGTGGGCTATTTATAGCCAGGAGGCAACCCGACCTGATTCGTCCAAAATGACCCTGGGTCACTAAGGAACTGATACGTGTCCAACGGTCAGATTTCAAACACAAGCGGTAGCTTAGCTTGGGCTACAAGCCAAGCTGACTCATCCAGCTCTGGATAAGATTTGCTCTCATTGTCTTCGCTCGAAGACATAGGTTTTGGTTGAGCATCACATCAGTCACTCTGACTTTGTTTACTTGGACCCCACTTAACAGTATGGTGGTTCCCGTGACTCAACAAAGAAGAAAAGGAAACTACGAAACAACTATGTCTTCGCACTCCATAGTCTTCACACAATGTCTTCTCCTATCATAGTCTTCAATGTGAATGTCCTAACAGACCACCATTGTCTTCAATGTCTTCACACATTTTTAGGGGTCATCTATAGTAGGTAAACCGAATCAATATGGGACTACTACCTATGTTATCCTGCAATTCTCACAAACACATTAGTCCCTCAACCAAGTTTGTTGTCAATACTCCAAAACCAACTAGGGGTGGCACTAGATGCACTTACAGGGACTATAAGTTTTGTCTATGTATTCACACATGTACTAAGTTTCTGGTTAATACGATTCTAGCATGAATAATAAACATTTATCATGAATTAAGGAAATAAATAATAACTTTATTATTGCCTCTAGGGCATATTTCCTTCACGATAATCATGCGTAATGGACAACTATTCAGTTCAATGGGACATGATAAATAAAGGGAACATGCAAGAAATGAGCTCTAAAATGCGTAAAATATAGAGCTATCAGCGACATATTCATTCTTATCCTCCACGATCATGTTGTGCATGATCACACAACATGTTATCACCTCCATGAGGTCTCACGTTCCCATTGTTTAGCAAGTACAGGAATAACTGCAAAACGGGCTTGGAGCACTCCAAATGCCCTCTACACATCTTTCTAGTTCATTGTTGTCTTTGTGCAAAGTGAACTCTTTTTTGACCAGCTGATTCAAAGATGGTATTGATGAAGGTAGCTCACTGAAGATAGATACCATCAACCAGATAGTAGCACATGGTGTATTGATGCCCATTGAGAGTATAATTGCAAGGAGGAGCTTGCCCTTCAGTTAACCTAGCAAATAATGGAGGTCGGTGCAACACACTATTGCCATTGGGAGACCCGGGCACGCCAAAGAAAGCGCGCCAAATCCAGAGGTCCTATTATGCAAATGCTTCAATAATGATGGTGTGCTTCTTAACATGGTCCCAATATTGTGCTTGTAGAGCTTTTGGGTGGTTCTTCCTACTCCAGGGCATGCAATCAATAGATCCGAGCAAAAGTGGCTACCCTCATGCTTCGGACAATGCCAAGAGCCTTTCATTGTGTGCGTTAGTTTGTTCTCTCAAGTACTGAGGTCCAAACACCCCGACCACTGCAATAGCAAACCTGACCTTGACATATCCACATGTGCTCTCATACATTCGAAGGTACTCATCCCATGAATCTGCGGTCGTGCCATATTCAAGCATTTGCAATGCTGTCGTGCACTTCTTCTAACTAGATATTCCAATCCTTCCTACGATACCCTTCTTCAAGATGAGTAGCCATCGTGGGACCATACGCCATTGTAAAGGTAGTCGAAGACATTTGTCTCGTCCAAAAGCACCGTCGAAAATTGTTCGCGAATCGAGCATCAGGGGCAAAGTAGTTGTCCATCAATGTCAAATGCTCCCATACCCCGTCCCAACCCAGCACTTGATGACTCTTGATCGATCCCTAGAAATTGACAACATACTCTTCCGCACACTCCGCGTCTGCAAGGACCACTTGCATCGTTGTTGTTCCCACAAAATCCACCCCGCCGGACGACTCAATGTAGTGTTCGTACATGTTAGAGTACGTAATGGGCCTAATGGGCCCATTAGTCTTAGGGTTAATTAGAGATAAGGGTCGCTTGCTTAGGGGTCAAGTAAGCCTTGCTTGGGAGTCAAGTAAACCTCTCTATATAAAGAGAGGAGATGTATCAATCTAATCAAGCAAGAATTAAGAAGGAAATCCCTTCCCTCTTGCCCGGCCGTGGGCAAAATGGCCCCCGGTCGGCCCTCTTTCGCCCTCCTTCTAGCAGCGCCATAATAGTACATGTACTCCATGTCTAAATCCATTGTTTCAAAGAATGGAAAAAATTAGCATGTGCATTTCACCAAACACTTGTCGGGGATGGAGAACCCCATCGGGGCAGATGGTACATGCGTGGTGGACGAACGAGAGGTGAGGACCGCCGGTGTAGGCAAAGCGGTGTGCCGACCGGGTGGAGCGGCGGAGGTCACGGAGATGCCAGAAGGACTTGGCGGGCGAATGGGATGGTAGAGCGATCGTGTTGACAAGGGATGAAGAGAAAGAGGGAAGAGATGGAGAAGCATGGTCCGGGTGTGGTTTTGGGTGGCCCGGGGGTGTCGAAGTCCTACATGATGGTGGTCCGGACTCCCGCAACCCCCTCAACCTTAGTTTGCGGGAAAACGGACTGCTCTACAGACCGATACGGGACGACATTTAATGACAAACTGCATCCAGACAGCGTGGTCGGACGTTTGTGGGCGATTTGAGAGTCCGCTTTGGAGACCCTTAGGTTTCTTTGTATTTTAAGTTAAACTTTGACCGCAAACTTGATTTGTAAAATATGAGTGATATGCCATAAATTTATATGGTTTGATTATATTTTCAGTGATACCATCATTATTGCATATAACTCATGTTTTATTATGTTAATATATGGTCATACTTTGGTTCAAAATATGAGGAGCCTAATAAACCCCATCAGAGTCGCCGGAACATCTTTTTCTCTCAAAGAGACTGAAATGTCCATTTAGAATGGTTCGTTTTTATTTCTTTTCATTTTTTTACAGAAAAAACTTTCGATTTATTCATCAATTGTTAAGCTAATACAAAGAACACCAGAAGTGAAAAGTATATCCAAGTCCGTACACTAGCTATCGGCGACTACGAGCACTGGAGTGAGCGAGGTGCGTGCCGTCGTCGCCCCTATCAACGACTACAAGCACTGGTGTGACCCGGGCAAATATTGTTGTAGCAGACAGTCGGAAGTCGTCGTGCTAAAGCCCCATAGGACCATCGCACCAGAACAGCAACTGTCGCCAATGAAAAAAATCGTAGTCGGAAGGACCCAACCTATAGACACACGAAAGATGAACGAAGACCGGATCCACCGAAGACAACACCAACCGATCCCACGAGATCCACCGGAGAAAAATCTCTACATTCCCTCTAATGATGCTAGAAACACCACTGGGAATGAAAGCTAGGAGGAACATATTCCCTCCACGGAGAGCCGCCAATGTGCATCTCTGAGCAGGACACAAACTCTATCAAAACTCAAAAATAATAAAAAATAACGTAGCCCTTCCGCCCATGGTCCCAGGACACAGAGGAGACGATCGTTTGAAGCGTTGAACCACGAGCATGCGCTCACACGGTCACACCCTCGCTTCTCACTAAGGGCATGTACAATGCATAGCCTCAAGGTGATGCCTCACATGCCATGTAGGATCGGATATGACGTAAAGTATGTTCGGATAGGGAAGCAGGATCCTCTTCAGGAGGCAAAAAGCTGAAAAGGTTAGAGTGAAAAGTAGAGATGCATGTGTATTAGAGTCTTTATTTTTTATTTCTTAATGAGGCCCACTAGTGATAACTTGCATTGGAGATGAAAAATGAATGTAGGTGCTTCAAATTACTTTTTGTCATGAGGCATATGTATCCATATGCCACCATTGTACATGCCCTAAGCAAGTTACGAAAAGGCAGCAGGCACACCCCTGTCAAGTAGGAAAAGAAGAGTAGGAGTAGGTCTGCCCGGTCATCGCGTCAAACTCGATCCCCGTCCACCGCGCACGCCGCCGAGGCACCCCGCGCCCGCACGGCGCGTGCATGGGCGACCCGGCGCCGCCCGCGTGGATGGCCGCCGCGGCCCGCAAGTGGCTCGAGGACGCCGGCGCCATCGCGGAGGATGGCGCCGGCGCCGGCGACGGCCGCAGGGCTTTTAACGCGCTGCCGCTGTTCGGCGTGCGCGTGTCCCTCGCCGAGCGCGGCCGCGCCGTCTGCTCGCTCCGCGTGCCCGCCCACCTCACGGTACGTGTGCGCCCGCTGACTATCTCGAGCCCTGGCGCTCTGCGAGGTTGGCTTCTTCCTGTGATTGGTTTCCGATTCCAATTTGTTCTTGGTTTGGGCGCGCGCGCGTGCAGGACGCAGACGGGAACTGGCACGCGGGGGCTATCGCGGCGGCGGTGGACGACGTTTGCGCGGCGGCGATCATGTCGGTGGAGGGCATCATCAAGGTCTCCGTCCACTACGACATCTCCTACTTCGCGCCGGCCAAGCACCATGTGCGTACCCTACCTACTATACTCTCTGCTCTGCTCTGTTCCTCCTCCAAATGCCAACATAAACTCGTTTATTGGGTGAAATGGAAATTATTAATCTCAGTGTTTGCTTCTTGCAATCGTTGTGTTGCTTGATCAGTTGCTGGGTAGCCACTCCCGCACGAAAAAAAATGATGTTCTGTAGCCGCGTATACTGAATTTCATGTTGTATTTCTCACATGTATATACAAAAATAAATAAATAAATAAATAGGATAATCTTGGTTGGTGAAGGACTAGAAAACACTTGGATTGTGTGGAGTCTTATGCGTACTTCCATATTTTGACGACCTCAAGGCTTTTTTTTTTTTGACTTGCAAGGCAAGAGCTGCACATATTTTTTTTATAAGATAGGAAAAAGCACAATTATAGTGCCTCGGTTTATATGAGAATCTGGGGCATATACCACATGAAATAAGAAAAAAGAGAAGAAAAAAACCGACTTGCAAGGCAAAAGCTGTGTCGAATTCATTAAAATAAGAAAAAGCACAAGAATGCAGAGTGGCTTGGTTTATATGAGAACCAAGGGCGAAAACCACGCAAAAGAAGAAAGAAGAGAAAAAACCGACTTGATTGCAAATGGAGCACCATCACCAAACACGACCACGAGTAAAAGATGCAGAGGTAAATTAATGCCTTCGCACTATTGAGGCGGTGATCAGGCGTGGTTTGGTCGGTAGACAGATTATAAAGGATAGTCCAATTAGGTGAGCTTGATCTTTCCTGGAAAGCTGCTTTCTGAGCTCAAAGAATTTGGTTGATTATTCCTTCTGAACGTGCGCTTTGTAGAGTAAATAAAGTTGGAGTATCAAAGCAAAACTCTTCAACCATTTCTTCTTCGAGTAGTTAAGGCAAGAGACGCCAAGGCTGCACATTAAGGGCAGCGGTTATGGCTCTGCCATTTTCGGCCTCAGCACAAGAGCACATTCTGATCTTGGCCCAGACAAAGCACTAATTTCCGGCCAGCATACACCATTTCAGACGCTTTCCGTTTTATTATTGCACAGTTTTAATTCGTCAAGTCACATTGTCTGAAGCTGTACGATTTCAACTGCATTTTGCATCCTCGCGTGCAAGTTTCATCAAGAACAAGGCTGATGTAAAATAGATTCTGCTGAAATGTTTTCAGGAGGAGGTGGAGATGGACGGAAGGGTGGTCGATCAGAAAGGGAGGATGACGGCGGTGACGACGGAAGTCCGGAAGAAGGAGTCCGGCGAGCTGGTGGCGATCGGCCGGCAGTGGATGACCACCTCCAGACCAAAGGGATATCACGGAAGCAAGCTATGATACAACAACGATGAGGACACTATCTGTCCAAATTCATTGATTAACTGACAATGTTAAATGAGTGGAGATCTTGTTCGAAAAAAAATGAGTGGAGATCACCTTCAGTCTAAAGGGATCTCAAGGAAGCTGCGTTGGGCATTTCGTCGGTTGACTTGAGTTTCAGGATATGCCTACATCGTGCATTGTTTTTTTCTTTTTTGCGGGGTTACATCGTGCATTGTTGCTAGTCACTATCATGGGTTAATTAAGTCGAGCGGATCTCTCATCACTTCATCAGCACTGCAAAGAGAGCCTTGGCTCAGTGGTTGAGCATGCGGTTGTGCAGCCTAACGACCCGAGTTCAATTTCTATAATTGACAGGTGATGCACAGGTATTTTCCCGCATTTATTGAGGATCAAGTTTGGTGTGTGATCGAACCACTCATCAAAAAATATCTTAATACTCATTTAAAAAATACTGAGGACGATGTTTACCTTGGTACTCATACTAAAATGGTCGTATGGTTCTCTAATTGGTGCAGAGGCCGAGGAAGTGAAATTCTGCCCCGATTTAAGAGTTTGGTAGACTCATCCCCGCACCTAACCCTATCCCGCTCCCGTGGCCTCCATCGGCCGCCTCCTCCCGTTCACTCCAGCGCCTCCTCCCCACGCTGCCGCAGCCGGGGGCATCGCAGGCAAAGCCTGTGTGCTGCAGCGACGGTGGCGGCGTTTCTCCTCAGCCCGCACTTCGGTCAGAATGGCGGCGGCCCGTGATGGCCGGATCTACGGCAGGGTGTGCGGGGCGGCGGTGGCGCTCGATCTGGCCCAGATGGGCTTTGACGGGCCACAACCTCGTGTATCGTTCCGTCAATGGCTTCCTGTCCCTCAGATCGACCCGCAACTCGAGGACGTCGGGGGCTGCGGCCCTGGGCGTGGCGGTGGTGGCCACCTCCTCCGCCGGAGATGGTTGTCCTGAGGCTGGGTGGTCGGATCTCCAGATCCGGCATCTAGTTCTTGCGGCGAGTTGGGGAAACAGAGTTGCCGGTGAAAACCGAGCCGATGGCGGGCAATGGCCGCGTTTTGCGTTGTTACCTTGATGAAGGCATTGTCGTGTAACTTCTGTCGACACACTCGTGCTACTTCAGAGGAAACCCTAAGATCTGGTCATCCAGATCGGACAATGGCGGTACTGCGGTATCGTTACTCTCTTGGGAGCATCGTTTGTGGAGCAGCGCTGGAAGACAGAGGCAGGAGGTGGAGCGGCTAAGTCTTGCACGGAGCTTCGGTGGAGATGTCAAGTCATGCCTGGCCGACAAGTGCTACGCTGTGTCATGCCTGGTCGGCAGGTGCTACGCACGACAGATCTTCTAGAGTCTTCGCATCTGGATGATTGCGTGCAGGGCGGTGGCCCCGTTGGGCGCCGTGGTGGCGTTGACGAATGTCTGGAATGGCAAGGATGATGCGGATCTCTATTCTGAAGATGGGTCAGCGGTCCGAGAATGATGGCGGCTTCTGCCTTCTAAAACGTGTGCACGTGGTGCGCGCTTTAGGTCTGCTGCACCGGTTGTTGGTCTTGATATGTTATGTGGATGGATCGGCGACGACTCCGGTTTTAGATATGAGGGGTGAGAGCACTCCATATTATCGAGTTTATAGGTGTGAGTGATGGCTTCGGATGGCTTGATGTATTTTTTATCAGACCTTTGTGAAATAATTAATAAAGATGACTGTATGCATCGATTGATGCAGAAGCAAGGGTTTAATCTTCTTTAAAATAAAACAGCACTGATAATTTTTTTTAAGTGCTCTTATCATAGATTAACATATGTGTCGCTTCTCGTGCTCCTACGGGTACAACAAGGCTATAGCTGCCTAACGGAGTACGTAGTTAGGAAGCGTCCAAGGTCCAACCAAATCAAGCACACGCAACACAAACACATGGACGACGCGGCGGCGGAGGCCGAAGCGCTGCGGCTCCGGCTGGCCGCAATCGCCAGGAAGTGGCTGGAGGACCCCCGCGCGGACTACGCCGGCAACGTCACCGACGCGGCCAGCCAAAAGCGCCACGCGCTCAACTCGCTGGTGCTGGGCGGCGCACGCATCTCCCTCTCCGAGCACGGCCGCGTCGTCTGCTCGTTCCACGTGCCGCCGCCGCTCACCGTAAGTACGCACAGCTCATGGCTAATTGCTCGCGCGTCCGGATTGGAGATCTCAATTCTCACCGCGGCGTGTCTTTGTCTGTTCCTGCTTTCCGCTCGCGTGCAGGACTCGGACGGGACGTGGCACGCGGGGGCACTGGCGGCGGCGGTGGACAACATGTGCTCGGCGGTGGTCTTCACGGTGGTGGGCGCGCCCACGGCCACCGTCCACTACGGCCTGTCCTACTTCTCGCCCGTCGCGTGCAACGTATGCCCATTTCCTACAATAATACAGTACGTACTACTACTGTACTACATGATGATTGATGTCAAGCAAATTGAAACATGGCGAATCGTGTGCAGGAGGAGGTTCAATTGGACGGGCGGGTGGTGGGCCGGAAGGGGAAGCTGACGGCCGCTGTCGTGCGGGTGCGGAAGATGGGATCCGGCGAGCTGGTGGCGATAGGGAGGCAGTGGATGACCCCTGCCTGGCCAACAAAGAGCAACAAAAGTAGGAGCAGCCTCTGACACAAGTTAAAATGTCGTCCGATCGGATGATTTCAGATTTGAGCATCTATCTCCGTTCAGTAGAACGAAACAAATGAAAATCCATTTATTAGTGCTTGGGCGAGGGATTCTTTCTTTGAAGTCTAGTTCAGAAAAGAAAATGCACCTTTCGGCAGCGACTAAGACGTAAGAGCAACTCCAACGCGCCGACTCAAACCAAAAACGTTTTTGTCCGTTTGGGTCCGTCGACTGCTCGATGTCCGTCCTGTTTATCAATTGGGTCGGCAGTGCACCCAACGCGCCGACCCATAATGCCGGCGTGGCTCGTTGTCCGTCCTTTTTCAACAGTAAATTAAGCATAATTTTACAAGCCGGATAAAAATAAAAGTCTCACATAGTATTGCAAGCCGAATTAAAAGGATACATCTATTGATTGACAACATGAGCCCACATATGATATGTTCAACCAAATCATTTTGCAGCTGCATGTGAGTTTTCCAATCACCCATGTCATGATGAAATTGGGTGGCGACGAAGGAGCCGGCCGGCGAGGAGACGCGTGCCTCTCTTGGACTAGGTGACTGCCCTGGAGGCATCCGACGAGCGTGCCGGGCCGAAGGAGCTGACCAGGGCGGCGAGGCGGCTTCCTGCTCGCGTCGGCGTTGGGGGCTGGGGGTGGGAAATTTCGGTGTCCCGGCGGCGAGACAGTGGAGGGGGCGACGTTGGGGGGAGGTGTGTCGGCACCGGCTGCCGGCAAGTTAAAATGTCGTCCGATCGATTGATTTCAGATTTGAGCATCTATCTCCGTTCAGTAGAACGAAACAAATGAAAATCCATTTATTAGTGCTTGGGCGAGGGATTCTTTTTTTGAAGTCTAGTTCAGAAAAGAAAATGCAACGTGCACTTTCAACTGAGTGAAAAAGCGTCAAATACACTTGTCACTACGCAATAGTTGCACCTTTCGGCAGCGACTAAGACGTAATACATCTATAACTCTTTATAAAACATTTTTAGAGTTTATGCCAATGTCGAAAACCGCCTTATACTAAGTTAGAGAGATAGTACGAAAAAAATCATTTCTCAAGACTTGGATATACCCTTTTATTATGTCAACTAGAAGAACACCCGTGCGTTGCAACGGGGCCACATTAACTTTAAAAGTTCAATATTAATATTCTCATATATATCAAGTGACATTGGCGACCTTTTTTATCATCAATTCCTCACACACACTCTCTGCCTCCCTCTTCCTCACTCTCTCCCCCTCTCTCCCTCTCTCTCTCTCTAACACACACATATCCATCTTATTGGCTACGGGACCATAATCCATCTATTTCACACACACAAGCTAGTACATAACAATATGGATTATGTGTATTATATTTGCCACCACAACTGAGGGAATTAATTTCATGTAAATCGGCCAGCCACAGCTCCAAGAATACTCGGAGGAGGTGGCCCGGGTCGGCGTCGGCGCCGTCCGTCACGGGCCACGGGCCCGCTTCCAAGCGCGTCTGCGCGTCGGCCACCCACGCCGTGTCCTTCAAGTGCCACTTCCACCGCACCAACTCACAGGGTCACGGCCATGGCCAGGGCCAGGGAAGCCGCCCTTCTTTGCCCCCTTCACCGGCCGCGGCCAACGCGGTGCCGCGGCACCCGGCCTCGCCGTCCTCGTCCTCCAGCACCGTCGCGACCCAGTGACGCAGCCCAAGCATCGGCCTCGAGAATCAAGAACGCTCGACAACGTAGAGGGAAGGAAAGATCATATACATGTCATAAGAAAGGGAGTTTATTTACTGCTCCCTCGATGTATTGTTTCCTTTGTTTGGAGATTGATTACCATCCGTGAGTTAAGGTAAGGTTTACGTGATTGAGCGATTTTTTGAAAATCAATTATTTGTTTTCTAATTAATGTAACTGAGTGATTTAAGGTAAGGTTAATTAATTTAGATTTGATCTTTAGAGATTGTTCGTGATTGATTCTACATTACTAAATAACTTGCGCCAGTATGAAAAGTTCTGATCTGTTTAGATTTCTTTCGTTGTGTGAGAGGGTGACGCGAAAATAAACCGATGAAGTGAGGGGAGGGAACGAAAAAAATCTACGAAAAAAAACCAGCGAAGGTGGGAGGAGGTACCAAAAAAAACCATGGAAGGTGGGAGGAGACTACCAACTGTTTCATTAGGAGTAGAAATTATTAGAGATTAGAGATTATTTGTTTCCTGAAAATCTATTATTTGTTTCCTAAAGCAAATTGCATTAATGAGAGAGATTTCGTAGATTTGGTTAAGGTAGGAAAGAATCTATTATTTGTTTGCTAAAGCAAATTGCATTAATGGGAGGGATCCGTTGATTTGGCTAAGGTAGGAAAGAATCTATTATTTGTTTGCTAAAGCAAATTGCATTAATAGAAAAGATCCGTTGATTTGGCTAAGGTAGGAAAGAATCCATTATTTGTTTCCTAAAGAAAATTGCATTAATGAGAGAGATTTGTTGATTTGGCTAAGGTAGGCGGTTTTTGCGGTTCGTGGCGGCTTAGTGTGAGGTGGGACGAGGTACCAAAAAAACATGGGAGGTGGGACGAAAAAAACCTGGGAGGTGGGAGTTGTCCCTGGTTAACCTACGAAATTTCGTAGATTTTTTTAGGACAAAAAAAAACCGTGGAAGGTGGGACTAAAAAAACCTGGAAGCGAGACTACCAACTGCTCCCTTAGGAATAGAGATTTTTCTTATGTGTAGGAAGAAAAATAGAGCAATGTTGGATACACCATTGATAGGTAATTGAATTGCAGGTAGAAAGTATACCAATAATTTTACATATACATTTTGACCGAAGAAAATTATGCTTCCAAAAGGGTGGGAATTTGTTTCCAACAACAATCACTTGTACTTCCAATGTGAACAAAATCTGAATCACGTGTGGCTACTACACATATGGTATCCTTCAACCCGGCCAAATGCAAGACCGCTGGAGCACAGCCGACGTAGCACGCATGAGAGCATCGCTACCACGCAGCCACATTGAAAAGGGACCTCATGAGTCTATAGCATGCAACCCCAATTACAGGCTTCAACGAGCAGAGCACGACCATACCACTTCAAGCAGCAATACAAAATGTCTGACGAGGAGTAGCAGAGGAAACGAAGGTCTGCACACCGGCGAAATTACAGTGCCACACCGGCCAGATTGGGGATGCAGCGCGACGAACGGATCACAAGGAGCGTTGTGGGGGCATGAAGCACACATGCACATGCTTAGCCATCAAGGCGACATGGTGTGTGCGTTCTTGCCGGAGGACTTGCTGGTCGAACGTAGATGCGGTGGTGCGATAAGAGCGAGGTTGAAGCGAGGAGGATCCAGATGGCAGGTGTGGCAGAGAGGGTGGCGAGGTAGTTGATTAGGGTTTGATGGTGGATGTGAGGATGATTCGGAGGGGTTATATAGTACAGCCAGGTGTTGTTGGATGCATGGCTCCAAAACGATTGGTGAGATGCTGGTCTGACGAAAGCCATGTATTAGACGTCTCACAGGAATAGTTTTCCTTTATATTTATAGCCTTACCATACCTGGATTGATTTATTGCCATATAATTACCATATTCGAAATTTTCTGAGTTATGACCTTACCATACCTGGATGGATTTATTACTATAATAATCATATTTGAGATTTCTGAGTTTATAGCCTTACCATACGTGGATTAATTGTGATTGATTACCATAAATACATTGGGTGTTGCCGGTTAGACGAGAAAAGAGGAAAACCGGTGAGAGGGTGGTGGTGGGAGGTGGGACGAAGAAAAACCAGACGAAAAAAAGCCAGACGAAAATAAATCGTGGAGACTATTCACCAACTCAGATTTCCTTCTCTTTCGCTGAACTCGGGAAATCCTTCCTGCATGTGACGCACGGCCTTAACTGCCCTGCAATCTTCACGATTATCTTCCCTACATACACGTGATTGTTTCCTTCTCATTTGTTAACAGATTGGCTAGCACCATTATATATCGGGAGCAAGAAAATCGCCCGAGATATCGCTCCGTTTTATTGAATTGATTGTGTCTGGTTACCTTAAGTTAATTGATTGCGTTTGGAAAGAATTGATTGTCATGCATGATTGCATTTGGAAAGAATTGATTGTCATGCATGAATTGGGGACGTAAGGGGGGAAACGGAACCTGACTGCGTGCGGTGAATGGGGTGGGGTAGGGGTGGGGATGGTGTGATGAAAAAAACCGATTGAAAAAAAACCATGGTAGGTGGGACGGAAAAAAACCATGGTAGATGGGACGAAAAAAAACCTAGAAGCGAGACTACCAACTGCTTCATTAGAAGTAGAGATATGGAAAAATATCCTTGTGCTACCACTCCTTAGATGCTACTGTGATTAATGGGCACCAAGGCCGTCAGATATGTGGTCCAACGAACAACATCACCAGATGTGAACCAAAACATCATTTCAGGAATGTTGGGGGCTGCAAAACTTGCACTAGCTAATGCCGACCATTCGATGCACGATCCAATGGTCCAGAATCCCGTGGAATCCCGTATCATGGAAGCATCTAAAGGTGCGATCGCAGCTGTTATACACTATGTCAACTATTGCTCGAGACCTCGATGTGGTCGTTTTTGACAGTGCTGTGTGAGGATCATGTTCTTTTAATGTTGATGGGAGTATTGTCAAATTCATTGGTTAGAAAGGGTATCAAAGGAAAAAAAGGCAAACCATAAATGTTAGTGCAAAAGGGAAAAAAAAGAGGAAAAAAGAGACTGCTCGGTTTATTGAAAAAACCCGAATGAAAACCTTAATAAAGGCGAGGCACACCTAGTTAGACTGGTCTAAAGCACTACAAAATATCAAGACGCTTGAAAGGCCAACACCATAGGACACGTAGCCAGGTACTCGAGTGTCATCTTCGCCGCGACCAAAGTGCACACCGAAACCATTGCTAATCTAATTTCCCATGAGCAAATTTGCCAATCTCGTCGACACCAAAGAGGAAAGACATGCCAAGAGGAGGTGGACATATGCTGCTCTGCTGCCATGAGAAGCGACCAATTGGCTTATATGACCCTCCTCAAATGTGAATGGTACTCGTTCTCCCTGCCATCGATGAACGCACCATCTTCGGTCCCACAGGGCCACTGCCAACTTCCACAAGCAACAATTTCCACCGAACGGATCCACCTCCAAGACGATGCCCCCAAGATGGAACGCGATGTCGAGCATAACTACTAGTGTTGCCATCATCCGATCAAGCAGACCATATGTAGGGTTTACCCTGGAGCATGACGGGAAGGGCGATAAGAACTGCTACATCGACACCTCCAATGAGGGAACGGTGCATTTAAGCACCACCGAAGACGACTCATGCCACAACTGAACTACGACTTTGGCCAGCAACCTTACCCGTCCAAACCTAGGAACGGACCATTCCACCATGGGCTTAATTTTTTTGGATTTGTGAACAATTTTTTAAATTCTAAGCAGTTTTTTTAACCGTGTACAACTTTTTTAAAATCCAAACATTTTTTAAAAACACAATTTTTAGAAAAAAATGAATATTTTTTGAAAAGTTGAACGTTTTATGGAAACTAGAATATTTTTTGAATTTGTGAACAATTATTGAAAAAGAGAATATATTTTGAACATTCAGAACAATTTTAGAAAATTCTTAAAAATATTATTTTTATGAATCTTTATTTTTTTAAACACAAACATTTATCAAAATCTCAAACAAGTTTTTAATGCATGAACATTTTTTTGAAGAAATGTGTACATTTTTTGAATTTTGAACAAATTTCGGAACAAGCACAAAAATTAAAGTTCAAAACTATTTTCAAAATGCGAACAACATTTCGAAATTTTGAACCTTTTTAAAAAATTATGAAAAATTAAAATTCTGAGAATTTATTGAAATTTGGAGTTTATGAAAAAATAAATCCGAAAACAATAAACTTGATAAAGAAAAATAAACAGGAAAGAAAGGGGGAAAGGAAAAAAAATAAAAACAGAAATAGAAACTGAAAGAGAAAGCAAAATGGGCGGGCCTAGGCGTGGGCTCCCTGTCCGAAGCTCCGACTATTTTAATGCGGTAAATAGGGTTTTTCTACGTATACCACATTTTTTTTAGGCAACCAACGTATACTACATCATTTTTTTTAGGCAACCCGCGCATACCACGTTTTTTGTGGGCTTGGATGTGGGCTGCCCACATCAACCTGCAGCCTGATTGGGGATGCTCAAGACTCAACGGGGCCTAATCGAAGATTCGTCATCTCTCCTCGTCTCCTCGCATCCGACTATCCGAGAGCCGCCATCCCCAGCCCCGTGCCCTCCTCTCTCCTCAAGTAGCGCAGCTTCGCCTAGCCTCCGCTCCCCCGGAGTCCCGACGGTGGTCGTTGACGGAACCGGTTATTGGGTGACGTTCCTTCCCCTTGGCATCTCTGAATCCGAACCACATCGTCAGGTGAGTATCGCGGACGGACTTGTTTGGAGGATTACAGTCCAGGTAAACCCAAAAATTCGATTTTTATTGCTCATTACTAGTTCGATTCGGGCTGGCTTAACACCTTTTGATCCATAAATTCAGCAGCCACTGCGCCCCTTGTTCGTGATCCGTGGGACGCACCGCCATACTGAAGGGACAGGGTTCTCGGCCAGTCGCTGCCAAGTTAACGAGCCCTCCTTCTTGGAAGCTCGGCCAGGATAAGATGTTCTGCAAGGAGTCAGAGTTGCATCGGGGCGCCAAGCTTGTCTACATGGGTGACAGCAAGTTCTGCCTCATTGAGTCCCTGTTCCACAAGGATGACCAGCATTTGCGCCGTGATCCTACTGAGATGGATCTCTGTGACGGCTGCCCGCCTAGGCGCCGCCGCGTGCTCCACGTGACCACGTTTGGCCTCAAGTACAATACAGCAGGAAATCTGCAGGTCATGCTGCGACAAGCTCACGCGTGCATGATGTTTAAGCGGCCTCATGATTTCACGGAGCCATCACTGGAGCCTTTGGCATTTTGGATCTAAGTTTGAACAAAATGGATGTGAGCCAGATATTAAGGATGAGGCGAAGAGCATGTGGTGGTGTATTAAACTTTTTGCCTCGTGCTGCCAATTGATTTCATATGGCTTTTTACTCCGCATATAAGAATTGTCTGAAGTCAAAATTCATAAATTTTGACCACGTTTATATGAAAAAATATCAGCATCTGCCATGCTAAAGTTACACAATATGAAAATTTAAGTCACGACGCATCTATTGATAATGATTTCACATTATAAATGTTGTTATTTTTTTCTATAAAATTGGTCAAACTTTACGAGGCTTGACTTCAGACAAATCTCATATGCGAACTAAAAAGGACCGGAGAGAGTATTTGACAGGATCTTACTATATATGTCGCTCAAATTCAGAGAAATAGAGGAAAAGCATACGATTTGAGGGTCGAATTTGAGGTGGATTTCATTTCAGATCCGAGGAACTCGAGCTAGGGTTCGCCAGTCGGAACACGACAGCTTAGAGGGGCAAACCCCAATTACATCCAGATGCCTCCTGTCCATCAGCGGGGCGGCTTAAAAAGGTAACAAAAAGTGAAAAAGGAGTGAAAACGATGTTCAACAAGCTACAGTATTCGCGGTAAATCTGACTCCTTTGTTTCTTATCCTGATCTTGTCGCTGTCCTGACAATTCCCCCTGTTGAGAACAGACTTGCCCTCAAGGCTGGAAATCGGGAAAGACCTTTTGAATGAAGGTTGCGTCCTCCCAAGTAACGTTCTCCTCCAGTAGATTGCTCCACTTGATGCGCCATTGCACGACCGGTATGCTAATATCACCCTAAATCCATGGATTCGATTTCCTTTCCAGGAGAGCTTCTGGTTTAATCAAGATGTGACCCTATGCATCCAAAAGTGGAAGCTTGGGATTGGGGCTTGCATCAGGTCCAATGTACTTCTTAAGCTGGCTTATGTGGAAGGTAGGGTGGGGCTGAGAGTCAGGTGGAAGAAGTAACTTGTATGCTACTTGGCCAATTCTCTGCAAAACCTTGAAAGGTCCATAGTACTTGGACTGCAGCTTGAGGAATTTGTGAATGCTCAGATTGGTGTTCCTATATGGTTGTAACTTGACATATACCATCTCCCCCACTTTCAGTTGTCTATCTGTTCTCTTTTTATCAGCATAAAATTTCATTCTCTCTTGAGCTTTGAACAAATTGTCCTTGGTATTTGTAGTAATCGAGTCTTTGTACAATTCAGTATGTGCATCCTCTCTTTCAGCTGGAGGGAGCATGAGTTCTGCTATGAGAGGAGGTCTAGCATAAAGAGCTTGAAATGTTGTCATCTTCAGTGAGGTATGAAAGCTGGTGTTATATCACCACTCAGCCATGGAGAGCCACTTGTACCACTTAGTTGGCTGAGCAAAAGCCATGCATCTCACGTAATTTTCCAGACATTAATTTACTCTTTCAGTTAGATCATCAGATTGTGGATGGTAAGATGTGCTAAGGTGTAGTTTTGAGAGCGCGGGTTTACTCCCAGAGGGGGGTGAATGGGAGTTTTTAGAAATTCTTAAAACTTTGAAGAATTTGACGAAGATCGGAGTTAAGAACTAGAAACGCAAGGAAACTAAGTCATCACAGAATCAGAGTACATGCAATTGAAGGAAATATGCCCTAGAGGCAATAATAAAGTTGTCATTTTATATTTCCTTATTTCATGATAAATATTTATTATTCATGCTAGAATTGTATTAACCGGAAACTTGATACACGTGTGAATACATATATGAAATATTGTGTCCCTAGTAAGCCTCTACTGGACTAGCTCGTTAATCAAAGATGGTTAAGTTTCCTAACCATAGACATGTGTTGTCATTTGATGACGGGATCACATCATTAGTAGAATGATGTGATGGACAAGACCCATTCGTTAGCTTAGCATTATGATCGTTCAGTTTTGTTGCTATTGCTTTCTTCATGTCAAATACATATTCCTTCGACTATGAGATTATGCAACTCCCGGATACCGGAGGAATGCCTTGTTTGCTATCAAACATCACAACGTAACTGGGTGATTATACAGATGCTCTATAGGTATCTCCGAAGGTGTTTCTTGGGTTGGCATAGATCGAGATTAGGATTTGTCACTCTGAGTATCGGAGAGGTATCTCTAGGCCCTCTCGGTAATGCACATCATAAGAAGCCTTGCGAGAAAAGTGACTAATGAGTTAGTTGCGGGATGATGTATTATGGAATGAGTAAAGAGACTTGCTAGTAAAGAGATTGAACTAGGTATGAAGATACCGACGATCGAATCTCGGGCAAGTAACATACCGATGACAAAGGGAATAACATATGTTGTCATTACGGTTCGACCGATAAAGATCTTTGTATAATATGTAGGAGCCAATATGAGCATCCAAGTTTCTCTATTGGTTATTGACCGAAGAGGTGTCTCGCATGTCTACATAGTTCTGGAACCCGTAGGGTCCGCACGCTAAACTTTCGATGATGATTTTGTATTATATGAGTTATGTGATTTGGTGACCGAATGTTGTTTGGAGTCCCATATGAGATCACGGACATGACGAGGAGTCTCGAAATGGTCGAGAGGTAAAGATTGATATATAGGATGATAGTATTCGGACACCAAAAATGTTCCGGGTAGTATCGAGTATTTATCGGACTACCGAGGGCGTTACCGGAATCCCCCCGGGGAATAATGGGCCTTATGGGCCATAAGAAGGGACCACACCAGCCCACAAGGGGTGGTGCCCCCCTTAAGGCAGGAGGCCGAATAGGAGAAGGAAGAGGGGGGGGGGGGTCGGCCCCCCTTTCCTTCCTCCCTTCCCTCTTCCCTTTCCCCCTTCCGGTAATAAGGAAGGGGGGGGGGCGAATTGGACTAGGGCCCCAAGTAGGATTCCTCCTATTTGGGGCGCCCCAAGGCTGCTCCCCTCCCCCTGCCACCTATATATACATGGGGAGGGGGCGCCTAGAACAACAACATCAACTATTATTAGCTGTGTGTGGTGCCCCCTCCATAATTTACGCCTCCGGTCATATTCTCATAGTGCTTAGTTGAAGCCCTGCGCGCATCACTTCACCATCACCGTCACCATGCTGTCATGCTGACGGAACTCTTCTACTTCCTTGACACTCTGTTGGATCAAGAGTTCAAGGGACGTCATCGAGCTGAACGTGTGCAGAACTCGGAGGTGTCGTACATTCGGTGCTTGATCTGTTGGAATGAGAAGAAGTTCGACTACATCAACCGCGTTGTCAAACGCTTCCGCTTTCGGTCTACGAGGGTACGTAGACACACTCTCCCCCTCTTGTTGTTATGCATCTCCTAGATAGATCTTGCGTGAGCGTAGATTTTTTTTTGAAATTGCATGCTACGTTCCCCATCAGTGGTATCCGAGCCAGGTCTATGCATAGATGGTATGCACGAGTAGAACACAAAGAGATGTGGGTAGTGATAGTCATACTACTTACCACCAACGTCTTATTTGATTCACAGGTATTGTTGGATGAAGCGGCCCGGACCAACCTTACATGACCACGTTCATGAGACCAGTTTGTAACGCCCCGGATTCGATGCGCCAGTTGTCCGCCAGTTATTCGCCGTCGTTGCCATGTCATTTGCTTGTGTGTTGGATTTTGCCATGTCATCATCTGCATTTCATATCATGTCATCATGTGCATCTCATTTCGCATTCGTGTTCGTCTCATGCATCCGAGCATTTTCCCCGTTGTCCGTTTTGCAATCCGGCACTCCTATGTTCCCCGGCGTCCCCTTTTGTCTCTTTTCGTGTGCGGGTATTAAACTTTCTCGGAATGGACTGAGGTTTGCCAAGCGGCCTTGGTATAGCACCGGTAGACCGCCTGTCAAGTTTCGTGCCATTTGGAGGTTGTTTGATACTCCAACGGTTAACCGGGTAACCGCGAAGCCCTCTTTTGTGTGCAGCCCAACACCCCCTCCAAAGTGGCCCAAAACCCATCTAACTCCCCTCCATGCTCTCGGTTGTTCGATCACGATCGCGTGGTCGAAAACCGCTCCTCATTTGGACTCTCCTAGCTCCTTCTACCTATAAATAGGTGCCTTTCCCTCCAAATTTGCGGATGAATCCCCCATAACCCTAAAATTCCCCTCCGCGCCGCGCCGGACATGTCCGTCCGCGCCGGACGAAGCCCGCGCCGCCGCTCGCAGCCACTCCCCGCGCGACACGTGTCGCCCCGCGCCCACTTCGCCGTCGCAGCCCGCCGGGGCCCGACCGCGGCCCGCCCCGGGCCGATCTGGCCCGAGCGCCCGCGCCGCGCCGCCGCGCGCCCCTGGCGCCGCCCCAACCCTGCCGCCGGCGCGTCTTCTCCTCACCGCCGGCCAGCTCCGCCGCCTCCTGACCTTGCCGGTGCAACCTCCGCCGTCGCCCGCTCGTCGCCGGGGA
>NC_041385.1:204367068-204403966 GCF_002162155.2 Triticum dicoccoides
CCCGCCGACCCCGCCGCGCCCGGATCCGGTGAGCCGCCGACCGGATCCGCCTCTCCACCGGCCGGCGTCTGCCTCGGCGCTGTCAGCCCCGTTCGTCGTCGCCGTTCGCTCGCTCGGGGAGAGCCCAGCCGCAGGCCTTGTGGGCCACGGCCCAGCCCAGCATCCCCCCCCCGGCCTGTCTCCCTCCTCTGCTATGGGCCGAAGCCCAGTGGTGAGCAGCCCACTAAGACCCGCCCCGTGCACGTTATAGCTTTCCCCGCTCGTTCTGTTTTTTTCTTCAGAAAACTGCTAAGTCCCCAGAAACTCATAAAATGTTGCATACTTTGACCTGTTGTATCTCTGCATTTGTAGCTCCGTTTCGTGCGTGTAATATGTCAAACTGTTCGTCTCGACGAGTACTTCATTTCATTCCATTGCATCATTTTCATTTGAGCTCATTTTGATGCCCGAAATGCTGTTGGAAGAGTGCATGTTGAGGTTAATCTGCTGAAACTGTTATAACTTGCTCATTTGTCATTTTTGCCATGATTGATGTGTGCATCCTATGAGGTTGAGCTCTACATGTGTTTTGATCTATGCCATTCCATCTTTCCAGAGGTGCCATCCATGTATTTTTGTGATTCTTGTACTGAGTGCATCGAGCTTGTTAAGGAGGGTACTTGCTGTTGCTGTTTTCCTGACAGATTCTGTTATATTTTGTTGCTATGTAAACATGTTGCTACTAATCATTCTATGCATAATCTGGAGATGTCCTATAAACATGTTTTGATCTACATGTCTTGATCTATCCATTCATGCCCTTGGTTGCAATTATAGCCTGTTGTATCATGTTGTAATCTTGCTCCAAAGTTGCTTGATAATGTTGCTGTCAGCCTGTTAACATCAAGTTCAATGTTTCCATGATTGTTTTCTAGTGATCCATGCACCCTATGAACTTATTCTTGCCATGCTTAGCTTCATAAACATGCCTTCTTACTGTTGGTTGCCTTGCCATGCCATGTATTGATCTGTGGTGAGTGGTTCAAGCTCACCAACATGCCTACTTATTGTTGTTCCTGCCATGTATGAATCTGTCATATAACTTGCCATGTTTACATGGGTGCCATCATATTTTCTGATCCTTTTTGGCTCATGGTCAGTAAGGGACTTTTGATCTATGCTTTTAGTAGATTCATGCCATGCCTTTGTTTGCCATGATATGTTCCTGTACCATGTTGTTTGATAGCTCTAAACATTGCAACCTGATGTTATTTCTGCAAACTCTGAAACTGTTATTACTTGCAATCTTCCCATGTCTTTTTGAGCATGTTCTAGTCTTTTCTGGAGATAGCTCAGTGTTCATGTTTTGTTGTGCTTTACCTGTACTTCATGTCCATTTCTTTTGTTATTATGTTGGGGTATTGTAGCATATTGTTTTGATGCTTGCAATATGCCTAGTTGCTGTTATGGACAGATTGTTGTTATGTCTCGTATAGAGTGCATGTGTTGAACCGTTGCTTCGTTTTGAGTGTGCTCTATATGAAACTTGCTTGATTTTGTATGTAGCTTCATATTTTCATGTTGCATCCATGTTTTGAGGTGTTTGCTTGATGTTTGTATGCATTTTGCCTCAATGCCATGCTTAACTTGTTTTGCTCATATCTTCTAGGCCGTAGCTCTGAATCTAATGAACTTTATATGTAACTTGACTAGAATTTCGTGTAGATTCTCTTGGTGCTCTTTAACTTGCTGTTTAACAACTTCAACTTAATGTTTGTTCAGATCTGGACCAATTTCGAAATTTGCATATGAGGACTTACCGGAATTGTTATATGTTGTTCCCGGCCTCATTTAAACTTGCCTTGATGTGTTGTTCTTGTTTGCATCATATCTTGCCATGAGTAGCTTCATGTAGCTTTGTCATGCATCATGCTTGTTGTGCATCATGTCTTGTTCATGTGTGGTGTGTTTACTTTGTTGTGTGCTTCTTCTCGATAGTTCCCATTTCGTTGCGATCGTGAGGATTCGTTCGTCTACGTGTGGTTCGTCTTCGTGGCTTCATCTTCTTCATGGACTCATTCTTCTTTCTTGCGGGATTTCAGGCAAGATGACCGCTACCCTGGATCTCACTACTATCATTGCTATGCTAGTTGCTTCGTTCTATCGCTATGCTGCGTTGCCTATCACTTGTTCTTCAAGCCTCCCCAAATTGCCATGAACCTCTAACCTTTGACACCATTCCTAGCAAATCGTTGCTTGGCTATGTTACGGCTTCTGCTCAGCCCCTCTTATAGCGTTGCTAGTTGCAGGTGAAGTTGAAGATTGCTCCATGGTGAACAGGGTTTATGTTGGGATATCACAATATCTCTTATATTATTAATGCATCTATATATTTGGTAAAGGGTGGAAGGCTCGGCCTTATGCCTGGTGTTTTGTTCCACTCTTGCCGCCCTAGTTTCCGTCATACCGGTGTTATGTTCCCGAATTTTGCGTTCCTAACGCGGTCGGGTGATTTATGGGACCCCCCTGACAGTTCACTTTGAATAAAACTTGTCCAGCAAGGCCCAACCTTGGTTTTACCATTTGCCTCACCACCACATACCTTTCCCTTGGGAGTAATTAACCCAAGGGTCATCTTTATTTTAGCCCCCCCGGGCCAGTGCTTGTCTAAGTGTTGGTCCGAACTGAGCAGCCTGCGGGGCCACCTCGAGGAAACTCGAAGTCTGGTTTTACTCGTAGCTTGACTTATCCGGTGTTGCCCTGAGAACGAGATATGTGCAGCTCCTATCGGGATTGTCGGCGCATCGGGCGGCTTTGCTGGTCTTGTTTTACCATTGTCGAAATGTCTTGTAAACCGGGATTCCGAGACTGATCGGGTCTTCCTGGGAGAAGGTCTATTCCTTCGTTGATCGCGAGAGCTTGTCATGGGCTAAGTTGGGACAACCCTGCAGGGTTTAAACTTTCGAGAGCCGTGCCCGCGGTTATGTGGCAGATGGGAATTTGTTAATGTCCGGTTGTAGATAACTTGACACCAGATCCGAAATAAAACGCATCAACCGCGTGTGTAGTCGTGATGGTCTCTTCTCGGCGGAGTCCGGGAAGTGAACACGGTTTCTGGGTTATGTTTGACGTAAGTAGGTGTTCAGGATCACTTCTTGATCATTACTAGTTGACGACCGTTCCTTTGCTCCTCTTCTCGCTCTCATTTGCGTATGTTAGCCACCATATATGCTTAGTCGCTGCTGCAACCTCACCACTTTACCCCTTCCTTTCCCATTAAGCTTTGCTAGTCTTGATACCCATGGTAATGGGATTGCTGAGTCCTCGTGGCTGACAGATTACTACAACAACAGTTGCAGGTACAGGTTTTGCGATGATCATGACGCGAGAGCGATGCTTGCTTGCGTTGAGTTCTTCTTCTGCTTCTTCTTCGATCAGGGGATAGGTTCCAGGTCGGCAGCCTGGGCTAGCAGGGTGGATGTCGTTTGAGCTTCTGTTTGTGTTTCATCCGTAGTCGGATGTTGCTCTTATGTAATATGATGTTGTATTCGTGTGGCATTGTATGCCTTATGTATGTATCCCCACTATTATGTAATGTTGATGTAATGATATCCACCTTGCAAAAGCGTTTCAATATGCGGGTCTATCCTTGGTGGGACCTTCGAGTTCCTTTTGGATAGGGTCGCATATTGGGCATGACACAGTTCCATCGACATACATGCAACTAATTTTGCATAAAGATGGTTGGCGGGTGTTTGTTTCTCCAACTTTAGTTGAATCGAATTTTACTGCGGCCGGTCCTCGTTGAAGGTTAAAACAGCAAACTTGATAAATCACCATTATGGTTTTGTGCCGTAGGTAAGAACGGTTCTTGCTAGAAGCCCGTAGCAGCCACGTAAAACTTGCAACAACAAAGTAGAGGACGTCTAACTTGTTTTTGCAGGGCATGCTTGTGATGTGATATGGTCAAGACATGATGTGATATATGTTGTTGTATGAGATGATCACATTTTGTAAAAGTTATCGGCAACTGGCAGGAGCCTTATGGTTGTCGCTTTATTGTATGAAATGCAAACGCCATGTAATTGCTTTACTTTATCACTAAGCGGTAGCGATAGTTGTAGAAGCAATAGTTGGCGAGACGACCACGACGCTACGATGGAGATCAAGGTGTCGACCCAGTGATGATGGAGATCATGACGATGCTTTGGAGATGGAGATCAAAAGCACAAGATGATGATGTCCATATCAAGTCACATATTTTGATTACATGTGATGTTTATCTTTTATGCATCTTATTTTGCTTAGTACGGTGGTAGCATTATAAGATGATCCCTTAACTAAAATTTCAAGGTATAAGTGTTCTCCCTGAGTATGCACTGTTACGACAGTTCTTCGTGCTGAGACACCATGTGATGATCAGGTGTGATAGGCTCTACATTCACATACAACGGGTGCAAGACAGTTTTGTGCATGAAGAATACTCAGGTTAAACTTGACGAGCCTAGCATGTACAGACATGGCCTCGGAACACTGGAGACCGAAAGGTCGAACGTGAATCATATGGTAGATATGATCAACATAGAGATGTCCACCATTGATGACTACTCCATCTCACGTGATGATCGGACATGGTTTAGTTGATATGGATCACGTATCATTTAGATGACTTGAGGGATGCCAATCTAAGTGGGAGTTCTTAAGTAATATGATTAATTGAACTTAATTTATCATGAACTTAGTCCTGATAATTTTTGCATATCTATGTTGTAGATCAATGGCCCGAGCTTCCGTTGATGGGGTCATGTACCTAGGGTAGGGTCATGGACCTGATCTAAGTACCTTACCCAAGGACACCCTTAGAAGAGGTCGCCTTCCAGTCGACCAACGAGGGACTCACTCGACTGACTTGAAGGACTCGACCACGAAGACTCACTCGACCACCAGAAGGTCAAGAGACACTCTACACTGCAACGGCCTGTAATTAAGTAGACTTTATGGTAGTAAAGACACTTTATGTGGGGCGTTATCAGTAACGCCCCGGACATAACTCACCTTAAACCCTCTCCTACGTGGGCTGACTGGGGTCCTGGCGCACTCTATATAAGCCGCCCCCCTCCACAGGTAGAGGGGTTCGGCACCTTGTAACTGATATACTCATAATCCACTCGACCGCCTCCGGGCTCCGAGACGTAGGGCTATTACTTCTTCCGAGAAGGGCCTGAACTCGTACATCCCTTGTGTTTACAACCTCTCCATAGCTAGGACCTTGCCTCTCCATACCTACCCCCACTCTACTGTCAGGCTTAGAACCACGACAGTTGGCGCCCACCGTGGGGCAGGTGTTTTAGCGATTTTGTGGAGAAGTTGCGATTCTTCCGAGTACTTTCATCATGGTGTCTGCTGGAGTTTTGGTCGAAGGTCGAGAGATCTGTCTCGGCACTCTCACCTTCATCGCCGACGACTCCTCCTGGCTCCAGGAGGCTCCACTCGACGTTGATGCGCTCCCCGTCCGCGGTGCGACGCATTTTTGCGCATGTGTCCGCGGCGTTCTGCTGCGGCAACCGTCGACTCCGTATCGGACGACTCCTCCATCGTCCACCCTCCCGGTCTCCCGCCAGCGCAAGCGCTCGGGCCGGTCGAGGCTTCAGCGATGGGTGAGGCACGCGGTGGCTCGCAAATCGGCCACCACCCAAGTCGCGGCAATCGAGCCCGACGAATCTCTCTACGGCTTGTTCGATCTGTCGACTGGCTCCGTAGAGACTACATCCGAGTGCGGTAGCAGTGATCCAGCGGCGGAAATCTTGATGGTCGACGGGCCCCGCAGTCCCCCTGGCTTCGCCCGTGATGGTGGAGCAGGTGACGGAGGCGACCCCGCACGAGGCCACGAAGAGTACCAGCCCGAGCCACTCGACTCTCTGCAAAGAGAGGAACTTCGCCGCAGGAACGTGGATGCTCTGCGTACTCCCATCGCAGGAGAAACCCCCGAGGCTCGTGCCTTGGAGGAGGCACGTCTGGCCAATTTGGCCGAACGCACTCGACTGGAGAATCTTCAGCGAGCACTCGACGAGCGCGCGCGGCAACGAGTTCCCGACACCAGTCGACGTCAACTCTTCCCGCCGACTCAGGTATATCGAACCCCAATCCAGAATTTAGCAGCTGCGACCCATATAGCAGAGTCCATCCAGCCTTCGCAGTCGGAAGCTGGCAGAGGTTTGCTGCAGATCAGGGATCTGCTCCGGGCAGCAGGAGATCAGAATTCAGCCGTGTCTCAGTCGCGCAACAGAATTCACAGTCGATCCGTCACTGCGAATACGGTTCAGTCGGCTCACAGCCCCAGATCGCCTCCGCGGCGTGAAGGGCGCGAGAATCAGCGAGATCAATATGGCGACCGACTCGACCGAGATGATAGGCGTCGAGTGCCCAATTCCCCTCCGAGGGGTGGGTCTTACGCTCCTCGGCAGCAAGATGACAGGCGTCAGTACAGTACAGGGCGAAGGGTTCCAGTCGACCCCAGAGAACCAGGCTTCAACGCGCGATCCATTATCGTGCAAGGTTTGGTCGACCGGAACAGAGCCCATCGAGGCGGACTCGACAGAGATGCACCCACAAGCAGTCGAGTGCATGTTTCTGGTCCTGAATGTTTCAGCAGAGCTATCAGAGCCGCAGTTATCCCTCCCAATTTCAGGTTGGCAACAGGAGTCAGCAAGTTCACTGGTGAGTCTAAGCCTGAAACTTGGCTTGAAGACTACCGAGTGGCAGTTCAGATTGGTGGTGGGAACGACGAGGTGGCCATGAAGCATTTGCCCCTCATGCTGGAAGGTTCTGCCAGGGCATGGTTGACTCAATTACCTCCTAGCATCATTTACACTTGGGAAGATCTGTCCCGAGTGTTCATCCGAACGTTTGAAGGAACTTGCAAGCGACCAGCTGGATTGACAGAGTTGCAAGTCTGCGTGCAGAAGGCTAATGAGACTCTCAGAGAGTATATTCAGAGGTGGATCACTTTGCACCACACTGTGGAGAATGTGTCTGATCATCAGGCAGTCTGCGCCTTCAAAGATGGCGTCAAGAACAGAGAACTGAGTTTGAAGTTTGGTCGAACCGGTGACATGACCTTGAGTCGGATGATGGAAATTGCTACCAAGTACGCCAACGGCGAAGAAGAAGACCGACTCCGAAGCGGCAAGCACAAGCCGAGTCAGTCGAAAAAGGAAACGCCAGTCGGAAACAGAAGCGGAAGGCTGAACCGGCAGCTCCTGGAGAGGCTCTGGCCGTGACTCAGGGAAAGTTTAAGGGGAAACCAAAAGGATCCTGGAACCCCAAGAAGGTAAAGGATAAAGAAGGGAACGACGTAATGGATATGCCATGTCACATCCACACGAAGAAAGACGAAGAGGGGAATATCATCTACCCGAAGCACACCACTCGCCAATGTCGACTCCTGATCCAGCAGTTTCAGGGAAAACAGTCTAAGGACAAGGAGAAGGAGAAGGACAAGGCCGAAGACAAGGAGGACAGTGAGGAAGGATATCCGCATATCAACTCCACTCTGATGATCTTTGCAGATGTGGAAAGCAGGAGTCGACTGAAAGTCATTAACCGAGAGGTGAACATGGTTGCCCCAGCAAAAGCAAGTTATCTGAAATGGTCTCAAATACCCATCACATTCGACCAATCTGATCACCCGACTCATATTGCCACCCCTGGGAGGCAAGCTTTGGTGGTCGATCCAGTTGTCGAAGGCACTCGACTGACAAAAGTGATGATGGACGGTGGAAGCGGGCTGAATTTGTTGTATGCAGACACACTGAAAGGAATGGGCATTCCGATGTCCCGACTGAGCACTAGTAACATGAGCTTTCATGGAGTTATACCAGGGAAGAAAGCCGAGTCACTCGGCCAAATAGCTTTGGACGTGGTGTTTGGTGATTCGAAACATTTTCGCAAAGAAAAGTTGACGTTTGAGGTCGTGGATTTTCAGAGTGCATATCATGCCATTTTGGGGAGGCCAGCTTACGCACGGTTCATGGCTCGACCATGTTACGTGTACCTCAAATTGAAGATGCCCGGCCCCAAAGGAGTGATCACTGTCACCGGTGATCGGAAAAAGGCAGAAGAGTGCTTTCAGAAGGGCTCAAAGATTGCCGATTCCCAGGTGACAGCGGTCGAGTTCGAGGAATACAAGCAAAACGCAGATCCGAGTGACTTGCTGCGATCAAAGAAACCCGCCACAGAGTCTGCATTTCAGTGGTCCGGTGAGACGAAGCCTGTTCACATTCACCCGACCGACCCCGATGCAGCTCCGACCCGCATCTCCACAACACTCGACCCAAAATAGGAAGAAGCGCTCATCCAGTTCCTCCGTGAGAACTGGGACATTTTTGCATGGAAGCCCGCTGACATGCCAGGTGTTCTCAGGGGACTGGCTGAGCATCGCCTAAGAGTCGACTCGTCTGCAAAACCAGTCAAAGAGCATCTTCGGCGGTCCGCCGTCCATAAGAGAAAAGCCATTGGTGAGGAAGTGGCTCGACTGTTGGCGGCAGGATTTATCCGAGAGATATACCACTCCGAGTGGCTCGCTAATGTCGTCATGGTTCCTAAGAAGGACAAGTCGCTCCGAATGTGCATTGATTTCAAGCACATCAACCGGGCCTGCCCGAAAGATCATTTTCCTCTCCCTCGCATAGATCAAATTGTTGACTCGACCGCGGGATGCGAGAGGCTGTCTTTTCTAGATGCCTACTCCGGGTACCACCAGATCCGTCTGTACGGACCCGACGAGGTAAAAACAGCTTTCATCACTCCATTCGGGTGCTTCTGCTATATCACCATGCCATTCGGCCTCAAGAATGCCGGAGCCACATTTATGCGAATGATTCAGAAGTGTCTACTCACTCAAATCAGTCGGAATGTGGAAGCATATATGGATGATATCGTTGTCAAGTCACGAAAAGGTTCCGACCTGCTCGCTGATCTCGCCGAAACATTTGCCAACCTCAGAAGATATGATATCAAGCTCAATCCATCAAAGTGCACATTTGGAGTTCCTGGTGGCAAGTTACTCGGTTTTCTCGTTTCCAAACGGGGAATCGACGCTAACCCAGAGAAGATTGGCACTATTCTCCGAATGAAACGCCCTGTGCGAGTGCACGATGTCCAAAAGCTTACTGGATGCTTGGCCGCATTAAGTCGATTCATCTCACGACTCGGTGAAAAGGCATTGCCTCTTTACCGACTGATGAAGAAGACAGACAAGTTCGAGTGGACTCCAGAAGCTGATGCAGCGTTTGCCGAGCTAAAAGCTCTGCTCTCCACCCAGCCGGTGCTTGCTGCTCCAATCAGCAAAGAACCTCTGTTGCTCTATATCGCAGCCACAGGACAAGTCGTCATTACTGTGCTTACGGTTGAGCGGGAAGAAGAAGGAAAAGCTCTCAAAGTTCAGCGCCCAGTGTATTATTTGTCTGAAGTCTTGACTCCGTCCAAGCAGAGATATCCTCATTATCAGAAGCTTGTGTATGGAATATACATGACCACAAAGAAGGTTGCTCATTATTTTTCTGATCATTCCATCACAGTCGTCAGCGACGCTCCACTATCAGAGATTTTGCACAACAGAGATGCAACTGGTCGAGTGGCCAAATGGGCGATTGAACTTCTTCCCCTTGATATCAAGTTTGAGGCAAAGAAAGCCATTAAGTCCCAGGCAATAGCAGATTTCCTCGCCGAGTGGATTGAACAACAGCAGCCGACTGAAGTTCACTCGGAGCATTGGACCATGTTCTTTGATGGCTCTAAGATGTTGAATGGTTCCGGTGCTGGGGTTGTCCTGGTTTCCCCCAAAGGAGATAAGCTCAGATATGTGCTCCAGATTCACTTTGATTCCTCCAACAATGAGGCAGAATATGAGGCCCTCTTATATGGGTTGCGCATGGCCATTTCACTTGGCGTCCGTCGCCTGATGGTCTATGGCGACTCGGATTTAGTGGTCAACCAGGTGATGAAAGAGTGGGACGTGAGAAGTCCAGCCATGACTGGATACTGCAGTGCAGTGAGGAAGCTGGAAAAGAAGTTCGAGGGGTTGGAGCTCCATCATATACCCCGACTGAAAAATCAAGCAGCTGATGATCTAGCAAAGATAGGTTCCAAGAGAGAAACCATTCCGAGTGGTGTGTTCTTGGAGCATATACACACTCCCTCAGTCAAAGAAGATCCTTTCACCGAAGAAACTCCACAGCCCAAGAGTGCCACAGATCCGACTGAGATTGAAGTCCCAGCGGTGGTCGACTTGATCATGGAGGTCTTGGTGGTCATTCCCGACTGGACGGTTCCATATGTCGCGTATATCCTGAGAAAAGAGCTTCCGAAGGATGAGGAAGAGGCTCGACAGATCGTCCGTCGATCTAAAGCCTTTACCGTAATCAAAGGACAATTATATAGAGAAAGCGCGACTGGAGTTGGCCAGAAGTGCATAACACCAGAAGAAGGTCGACTCATCCTCAATGATATCAACTCGGGAACCTGTGGTCATCATGCGTCCTCTCGGACCATCGTGGCCAAAGCATACCGAGCCGGATTTTACTGGCCAAAGGCGAATGAGATGGCAAAAGAGATAGTGGATAAGTGCGAGGGATGTCAGTTCTACTCGAATATGTCGCAAAGCCTGCGTCGGCTCTGAAGACCATCCCACTCGTCTGGCCTTTCGCAGTATGGGGATTGGACATGGTCGGTCCTTTGAGAACAGGACGAAGCGGCTTCACGCATGTACTGGTGGCAGTCGACAAGTTCACCAAGTGGATCGAGGCTAAACCAATCAAGAACCTTGACACCGGTACTGCTGTTAGCTTCATCAGGGAACTAATATTCAGATATGGAGTCCCGCACAACATCATTACGGATAATGGGTCGAACTTTGACTCGGAGGAATTCAGAGATTTCTGCAACTCCCAAGGCACACGGGTCGACTATGCTTTAGTCGCCCATCCGCAGTCGAATGGACAAGCAGAGCGAGCTAATGGACTGATTCTTAAGGGATTGAAGCCCCGACTGATGCGTGATCTCAAACACGCGGCTGGAGCTTGGGTCGACGAACTTCCCTCAGTGCTTTGGGGGCTGCGGACCACACCTAATCGGTCGACCGGAAGAACTCCATTCTTCTTGGTCTACGGAGCTGAAGCAGTCTTGCCGAGTGATCTTCTCCACAATGCTCCTCGAGTTGAAATCTACAACGAAGCAGAGGCTGAACAAGCGCGGCAGGACGCAGTCGACCTTTTAGAGGAAGAAAGGGAGATGGCTCTGATCCGTTCGACCATCTACCAACAAGATTTGCGTCGTTTCCACGCCAGAAATGTGAGAGGTCGAGCCTTCCAGGAAGGAGATTTAGTTCTCCGAGTGGATCAGCACAAACCACACAAGCTTGCTCCTTCTTGGGAAGGTCCCTTCATCGTCACCAAGGTTCTCCACAACGGGGCGTACCGTCTTTACAACGTCGAGCATAACATCGATGAGCCCCGAGCTTGGAACGCGGAACTACTCCGCCCATTTTATACTTAAGTTTTATCACTCGGATGAGTTGCAATAAAGTACTTCTGTAGTTCATGGACCTCAAAATAATAGTGTCATAGTTCCTCCATAATTTCTATCACTTTTATTTTTGTCCAATAAAATTCCCCCTCAGTGGGTGACTTAGCCGCGAATCCGTTTCGCCTAAGTTTGTAAAAATCCTACCGAGTGGTGAGCCAGACTCCCACTCGGAGGCTTAGCTGCGAATCCGTTTCGCCTAAGTTATCAAATTCCTACCGAGCGGTAAGCCAGACTTCCACTCGGAGGCTTAGCTGCAGTCCAAGGACTCGCCTAAGTTTATCAAAATCCTACCGAGTGGAGAGCAAACCTCTCACTCGGGGGCTTAGCTGCAGTCCAAGGACTCGCCTAAGTTACAAAAACCCTACCGAGTGAAGAGCAACCCTCTCACTCGGAGGCTTAGCTGCAGTGCAAGCACTCGCCTAAGTTTATCAAAATCCTACCGAGTGAAGAGCAAACCTCTCACTCGGGGGCTTAGCTGCAGTCCAAGGACTCGCCTAAGTTACAAAAACCCTACCGAGTGAAGAGCAACCCTCTCACTCGGAGGCTTAGCTGCAGTCCAAGGACTCGCCTAAGTTACAAAAATCCTACCGAGTGAAGAGCAAACCTCTCACTCGGGGGCTTAGCTGCGGTCCAAGGACTCGCCTAAGTTACAAAAACCCTACCGAGTGAAGAGCAACCCTCTCACTCGGAGGCTTAGCTGCAGTGCAAACACTCGCCTAAGTTTGTAAAAATCCTACCGAGTGGTAAGCCAGGCTTCCACTCGGGGGCTTAGTTGCAGCCCTGTGCTCGCCTAAGTTGTAAAAAATCCTACCGAGTGGTAAGCCAGACTTTCACTCGGAGGCTTAGCTGCAGTGCAAACACTCGCCTAAGTTTGTAAAAATCCTACCGAGTGGTAAGCCAGGCTTCCACTCGGGGGCTTAGCTGCAGCCCTGTGCTCGCCTAAGTTGTAAAAAATCCTACCGAGTGGTAAGCCAGACTTTCACTCGGGGGCTTAGCTGCAGCCCTGTGCTCGCCTAAGTTGTAGAAAATCCTACCGAGTGAAGAGCAAGCCTCTCACTCGGGGGCTTAGCTGCAGTCCAAGCACTCGCCTAAGTTACAAAAATCCTACCGAGTGAAGAGCAACCCTCTCGCTCGGAGGCTTAGCTGCAGCCCAAGCACTCGCCTAAGTTATAAAAATCCTACCGAGTGGAGAGCAAACCTCTCACTCGGAGGCTTAGCTGCAGCCCAGTGCTAGCCTAAGTTATCAAAATCCTACCGAGTGAAGAGTAAACCCCTCACTCGGAGGCTTAGCTGCAGCCCAATGCTCGCCTAAGTTATAGAAATCCTACCGAGTGGTAAGCCGGGCTTCCACTCGGAGGCTTAGCCGCAGCCCAGTGCTCGCCTAAGTGGACTAAAGAATAAGTCGATTGCAGTAAAGGCGCCTTGCTTTGAACCTGCAAAAGACATTTCGAGCCAAAAGCAATCGTATTCAAGCACCAAATTCAAGTTTGAATCGATATCTAAAAGAACCGGAAGTGCTCAGGCGTTAAGCCTGTTAAGGTTTATCGGTTACAATTTCACTCGGCATACCGAGGCAAATTTAAAGCGTCGAGCCAGAAGAAGTTTTTTACCCCTCCTATGGAGGGCTGGAAGGTGCAACGAATTCATCAAGGTCAATTCCGTCGGCGATCCGAGTGGCAGCCGCAAGGAAAGTTTCCATAAAGGACCTGAAGTCGTGTTTCTTGGTGTTGGCCACCCGAAGGGCCGCCAGCTTCTCTTCTCGCGCATCTTTACAGTGGACTCGGGCCAGACACAGAGCAACATCTGCACCACACCGAGCCGAAGACTTCTTCCATTCCTGCACTCGACCAGGAATCGTGTTCAAGCGGGCCATCAGCGACTCAAGGTCATTCTGAAGTGTCTCCTCAGGCCAGAGCGTCGAATCGATGCGAGATGTGGCGGCCTTCAGCCTTGCGAGATAGTCCACGACAGCTGCAACACGAGACTCCAGCCGGAAAACATCCATGGCAACTTCGTCGTTCACCGGAGAATTGACGGGGTCGAGGTTTGGCTCCAGCCGGCTAGTTTCTTCTTCAAAGTTTTGACAAAATTCTGCAAGGATGATCACTAAGTCAAGGAGATGGTCGAATGGAAAAACCACAATTGGAAATGTTTGCCGAGCATAGAGGTTTACCTTCAAGCATAAGAAACAGCTTCTTGGCAAGACCACTCAGGAAGGCCTCCAGATCATTTTTCTTCCCAGTCAACTTACTGACTTGGTCGGTCAGGGCAGCTTTATCAGTTTTTAGTCGACTGACCTCCTTGTTGGCGATCCCAAGAGCAGCTTTCAGATTGGTATTGTCTTGTTCAAGCTTGGTGACTGAAGCTAACTTCTCGTCAGCAAGCTTGATCTTCTCAGCTAGTTCGAGGTCTTTCTTCTGTTGGGCCTCCCTTACCTTACCTGCAAGTTACAACAAGATCAGATTTTGAAACAAGCAAGGGGAAAAGCAGTCGTCAGGGTCTCACCAAACATACCTTCGGTCTCCTCCTTTGCCTTCGTCAGCTTCTCCTGAACCAGCTTCAAGCTCAGCTCGAGTTGAGTGTGCTTGTTTTCCAGCTCAGAGTAGCGAGCCACAAGATCACAGGAGTTCTGCGAAGAACCAATCGACTAAATGTCAAATATAATTCACTTCCGAGTGAAAAAGGAAAAAACACACGTTTCTAAGACTACAGCCGAATACAAGCATTCGACCGTAGTCTCGGGGACTACACCCAGTGGGTGCACTCAGCGTGCCCCCACTAATCCTGTTGAAGACAAAGTCGACCAGTCGACCTCAAAAAAAAAAAGACAAATGTATTCTTTAAGACTGTAATCAACTGCAAGCAGTCGACCACAGTCTCGGGGACTACACCCAGTGGGTGCACTCAGCGTGCCCCACCGGTTTGTGAAATCCAGTCGACATAATCGACTGACAGAAAGATTGACATCATAAAGCCTAAGGCCGACTGCCAGCAGTCGACCTTAGCCTTGGGGACTACACCCAGCGGGTGCACTCAGCGTGCCCCCGCTAACACGGAGTTTAATCGACACACCCACTGGGTGACTACTATAAATTCCGGAAAGGAAAAGTTTTTGGTAGCATATCCAACAGAACAAACGGTGGTCGACTGACCTGAACATTGCTTTGGAGGGCAGAACTGGCGTCATAAGCTGCCTGGCTCGCATCCCGGATGGTCTTCAACTGCTCCATCATGATTCCCGCCTGGCGTATTGCCTCCTTCGCCGCGCCAGCTTGGTCCTCTGGGACGTGGTGCGTCGTGAAGAGGGAGGGCTGCTGAGCACTCGTCAATGGATCTGCGAAGGACACCGTGTGTCGAGTGGTGTTCTCTTCCTCCGCAATCAGAATCTCAGGCGCCGTCACATCCTGGGGCACCTTGCTGGCAGACGCTTTCCTACTCCTTCTGCGCTTCAGCGGTTCCTCATCCTCATCATCATCAGGGAGATTGATAACAGTGTTGGGTGGAGCTACGGAAAAGAATCAGGATCAGAGATAAAAACGGCGTTAAGAATATAGTACCTGGTTTTGAAGTTGCTGCGTTCTCCATCTCATGGTCATCAGCCCGGGCTGAGGTCTCAGAAGTAGCAGCATTGCAACTCCAAAGAATCAGTCGACTAACTTCAGCGTCAACCAGAGACAAAGTTCACACAAAATAAGAAGACTTAAGCAGCACGATTACCCTGATATGGTGGGGATGGACACCTTCATCTTCGGCAGGAGCTTGATCGACTTCGACGAGGCCGCCCTGGGCTGCTTCGGCGCCTTTTCAGTCGGCACTGGAGAGGTGGTCCGAGGGCGTTTGGTCGACTGAGCGACGGTCGCAACCCCCTTACCACGTTCAGTCGAAGGGTCGTGGACAAGCTTCGACCGCCTTTCCGAGCGCGGTGGTACGACCTCCTCCTCTTCTTCCTCGTCTTCAATGTCATCTTCATCACCGTCATCATCGTCATCGTCATCATCATCCTCTGCAACGTCCGAGTCCCATTCCTCCTCTTCCTGGCTCTCGCCCCCACTCGCCTCGCCCTCCTCAGTCGGAGCTTGTGCCCCATTGGGCATCGAGTACAGCTCGGTGAGGGCCTAGCAGATATCAAGACAAGGATCAATCGACCAGTCGGCAGGATAAACAGAAATGAATGCGACAAGAACACAGTGGAGAGCAGAGCAAACGTACCTTGTTTGGGTCGCTGTTGTGGTCGAGTGGAGGAATCCTTCTGGCTCCGCGTGGGTTATCCTTGTTTCCGGTAACGGCTACCATCCATCTTTCCAGAGTGACATCGTCGACTGCTTCTGGATGGACTCGAGTCTCGTCTTCAGTCCCACAGTACAACCACATGCAGTGGCTCCGGAACTGAAGGGGCTGGATGCGACGCCTAAGGAAGACCTCCAGGAGGTCCATGCCCGTCACTCCCTCCCGAACCAACTGCACCACGCGCTCCATCAACATCTTCACGTCAGCTTTCTCCTCCGGAATCAACTTCAGAGAGGAGGGCTTGTTCACTCGGTCCATGGTAAACTGAGGGAGTCCACTCGACTGCCCCGGCGTCGACTGGTCCTGGCAGTAGAACCAGGTCGACTGCCAGCCTCTGACTGACTCGGGAAAGGTCATGGGCGGGAAGGTGCTCTTATTCCTCACCTGGATCCCCAGACCCCCACACATTTGGACGACTCGGGTTCTTTCATCGCCTGGGCTCGCCTTCTTCACGGTCTGAGAGCGACACGTGAATATATGCTTGAACAAACCCCAGTGCGGTCGACAGCCCAGAAAACCCTCACACATGGACACGAACGCGGCAAGATAGGCGATAGAATTTGGGGTAAAGTGGTGGAGCTGCGCTCCAAAGAAGTTCAAGAAGCCACGGAAGAAAATACTCGGCGGCAAAGAAAATCCACGATCAACATGGGTGGCCAAGAGCACACACTCACCCTCTTCTGGCTGGGGCTGCCACTCCTTCCCCGGAAGCCTCGCAGCTCCATGAGGGATCAAGCCCTCGTTGGCCATGTCGAGGAGATCTTTTTCTGTGATGGTCGACTGGATCCAGTCTCCTTGGACCCAGCCCTTCGGCAGGCGGGATCTGGACGAAGACCCGCCGCGGCTGGTAGATCTCCCCTTCGCCTTCTCCGGCGCCGACGCCTTCTTCGCACGTTCCAGCGCTGCCGTCTTCTCCTTGGCCATGGTTGCCGGCGAAATGCGCGTGGGGAAGTTGTGCGGGGGCGAGAGCGAGAGCGCTGGACGGGGACGAAGGGAGCAGAGAGAGAGAGAATGCTGAGGCACAGTACAGAAATCCTCGCCGGGCGCATTTATAAGGTCCCTTCCAAGTGGATGACAGGTGGGCCCGATCGATCTAATCATATCCAGGAACAGTTATGCAGACGGGATATGTGGCGAAGAAAGCAGCGCGGGGATCGAGGCGTCTATGTCCCGTCCCATCAGAACGCCGCGGTCCGCTCCGCTTCGCGCGCGTCCCCAAATTTCGCATCCCGCGGAATCCGCGAACAGCAGATCAGTCTGTCAGACGCGGGGTTTCCCGCGATCCGTCGCTCGGAGATCGTCGAAGCCCGAAAGATCACTCGACGAAAGAAGAGAATGGATCGAGTCGACTGAAGACAAGTTGCTCACTGTCGACGAAGAGATTCTTTGGTCCAGAACAACGCACGACCAGAGCGCAAAGGTTAATCGGAAACGACATCAACTCCTTCCTCACTCGAAGCCTCAATCCATTCGGGGGCTAATGATGGGGTCATGTACCTAGGGTAGGGTCATGGACCTGATCTAAGTACCTTACCCAAGGACACCCTTAGAAGAGGTCGCCTTCCAGTCGACCAACGAGGGACTCACTCGACTGACTTGAAGGACTCGACCACGAAGACTCACTCGACCACCAGAAGGTCAAGAGACACTCTACACTGCAACGGCCTGTAATTAAGTAGACTTTATGGTAGTAAAGACACTTTATGTGGGGCGTTATCAGTAACGCCCCGGACATAACTCACCTTAAACCCTCTCCTACGTGGGCTGACTGGGGTCCCGGCGCACTCTATATAAGCCGCCCCCCTCCACAGGTAGAGGGGTTCGGCACCTTGTAACTGATATACTCATAATCCACTCGACCGCCTCCGGGCTCCGAGACGTAGGGCTATTACTTCTTCCGAGAAGGGCCTGAACTCGTACATCCCTTGTGTTTACAACCTCTCCATAGCTAGGACCTTGCCTCTCCATACCTACCCCCCACTCTACTGTCAGGCTTAGAACCACGACATCCGTTCCCTTGAATTTTAATGCGTTCCTAGAGAAAGCTAAGTTGAAAGATGATGGTAGAAACTACACGGACTGGGTCCGTAATTTGAGGATTATCCTCATTGCTGCACAGAAGAATTATGTCCTTGATGCACCGCTAGGTGAAAGGCCTGCTGCAGGAGCAGATGCTGATGTTATGAATGTCTGGCAAGCTCGATCTGATGACTACTCGATAGTTTAGTGTGCCATGCTATAGGGCTTAGAATCAGGACTTCAAAGATGTTTTGAACGTCATGGACCATATGATATGTTCTAGGAGTTGAAGTTAATATTTCAAGCAAATGCTCGAGTTGAGAGATATGAAGTCTCCAACAAGTTCTATAGCTGCAAGATGGAGGAGAACAATTCTGTCAGTGAACACATACTCAGAATGTCTGGTTATCATAATCACTTGACTCAGCTGGGAGTTAATCTTCCAGATGATTGTGTCATTGACAGAGTTATCCAATCACTGCCACAAGCTACAAAGGCTTCATGATGAACTATAATATGCAAGGGATGAAGAAGACTATTCACCAGTAGCGGAATAAAGTAAGAGAGGGTTGAGGAATTTGAAACTAGGTTGGCTCGGTGAAGATAATGGAATTTGGTAGACCAGTTGTTGTATCAACTGTATGTCTGGTTGAGGTGGCCGAGTCGCAACTCAGAGGACACACATTCCTCACCATATTCCTCTTGAGCTAAGGTCACTTAGTCCTCGCCCAATCACTCATGGTAAGTCTTCAAGGTAGACTTCCAAAACCTTCACAGAATTGCTGACCGACACACCACAGTGACTCTTGGTGTACTCAGAACTTGACCCCTAACCTTCTGGAAGAATGACAGTCTTCAAAGGTAACAGACGTCAGATCACACAAATCAATCTCTTCAGTGATGCTCAATCACTTTGGCTCTGGGTTTTTCCTCACTTAGGGTTCTTTGAAAGTCGTTGGAGGATGGGTTGCTCTCTTATGACAAGTGTCAGTTTCTCTCGGAGCAGCCAACCAACTAGTGGTTATGGGGGGCGGCTATTTATAGCCAGGCGGCAACCCGACATGAATTATCATAAATGCCCTTCTCTGATTCGAACATTGTCAGGATAAGGATCTACTCGACAGCTGGCACGTGGCGCAGCAACAGTTAGAATTTGTACTCTCAAATTCATCGGGGCACTCAATTTCCTCACTTTTAGGCAGAACGCACTAGTGAACTCCTAACTCCTCAGCATTACCAAATTCGTGAGCGACCAGATGAACCTCGTCACTGTCGCTAGCAATTGCGTCAGTTGTCCTGGAGATTTTCAAAGGCTTCACTCGAAGCGGCTTTTGTGTATAGGTTTGAATAGGTTTGAGCATCACTTTGGAAATGTTAAATATGATTCACCTAGACCCCCTTTAACAGTACGGTTTTTCCTATGACTCAAAGAAGAAGAAAAGAAACTATGAAAACAAAGTCTTCAAGGTTTAAAGTCTTCACTCAATTTCTTCAAAGGCCATACCAATTTCATCATCAATTTCTTCACTTGAAGAAATGCATTTTTAGGGGTCGTCTTCCATGTGTTAAACCAAATCTTATGGGACTCTGTCTCCTGTATACACTCACAAACTCATTAGTTCCACAACCTATTTGTCGTCAATACTCCAAAACTACTAAGGGGGCACTTGATGCACTTACAAGTTTTACTCCCATTTTGGTGAAAAGCTTTTGCCATGAGTGACTGGTGAATATCATGTCTCTGTCAATTACAATCACTATGAGTAGACCATGCAGTTTAGAGATGTTGTGTGTGAATGCTTGAGTTACTGTTTGAACAATTATTGGGTGTCTCATAGCTAAAAAGTGAGCATATTTGGTAAACCTGTCCACCACTACTAAGATGAGATTTTTTTGTGAGGGACTGGAAGCCCTTCTACAAAATCCATGTTGATGTGTGTCCAAGCAAAGTCAGGGACAGACAGTGGTTGTAGCAGTCCAGGATAAGGGTTATGTTGAGCTTTGTACAGTTGACAGTCAGGGCATTGTGCACAAATGTTTTCACCTCTTATCTCATTCCTGGCCATGTGAACAAGATTTTTAATCTATGGTAAGTAGCTCTTTCTCGAGAATGCTCTCCAAGTTTAGAAGTGTGGAATGAAGTGAGGAGGGATTTTCTGAGGTCAGTATGTGTGCCAACCACAATTTTTCCTTTGTACCTAAGAACTCCACTTGTTAAGGTGTATGGAGGATGTCCTGTTGGAGCAATGGCCAGTTGAGCAGTGAGATCAGAGCATCTTTGATCCTCTTTATACCTCTTGACTACTTCAGTGATCCAAGTTGGAATGGCAACACTGGAAGTTAGTGCAGTGATAGCATACTTTACTCTAGAGAGTGCATTAGCAACTTTGTTCTCTTTCCCTTTTTTGTACTCAACTCTGAATTTGTACCCCAACAGTTTAACGAGAAGTTTGTGTTGTATTCCCTCTGTGAGTTTCTGCTCTTGAATGTGTTTAAGGCTTTGCTGATCAGTTCTAATGATGATTGACGAGGAAGCAAAGTAATGTTTCCATTTCTTTATGTCCTCAATGATTGCAATACTTCCTTATCACAGGTGGACTACCCAGCAGCCTTTGGGCAAATACATTTGCTTAAAAAGGAGATTTGTTGTCCTCTCTGCATCAAGATAGCTCCAATGCCATAACCAAAAGCATGAGCTTCTAGGAAAAAAGGAATAAAGAAGCCAGGCATTGCTAACACTGGTGCAGTGGTCATGTGAGTTTTAAGCTGCTGGAAGGCATCTTCTTATGCTGCTTCCCATTTAAAGCCACCTTCTTTTAGAGCTTCAAAGAGTGGCTTGCAGGTAATTCCATAATTCCTAATAAATATTCTGTAGTAGCCAGCAAGCCCCAAGAAACTCCTCAAGCGAGTTACATTTTCTAGAGTAGGCCACTGCACTATTGCTTCAACTTTAGCTAGATTTGTTGAACTCCCTCAGCAGTGATAACATATTCCAAGCACTCCACTTTGTTCTGGGCAAAAGTGCATTTGGGAATGTTTGCATATAATTGATGTTTCCTTAAGGAAGCAAAAAACTAACTGCAAATGCTCCAAGTGCTCCAAGTAAGATTTGCTGAATATTAAGATATCATCAAAGAAAACCAAGACACAAACTCTCAGAAAGAGGACCTAGTACACAATGTGCATCAATTGTTGAAATATAGGTGGGCCATTGGCCAACCCAAATGGCATTACCAGAAATTCAAACAATCCCATGTGGCTGCTAAAAGCAGTCTTTTCAATGTCTCCTTCTTTCATTCTTATTTGATACGTCGTGGCTTGTACAACGGGCAAATTTACCGCTTGATGTGGGAAGACATTGATTTCATCAAGACAACGGTTCCTACTTTCTTCAAAGCTACGGTACAAGGTTGGTTCAATCGTTTGACATCTCCTCAAGGACAAGTTTGATTTCGCGAGGAGGTACTGTGAGGCCCAACATATTCAGCTAGCAACTATTCCTTTCTTCAATTAACGACGAACTTAAAAAGAACGTCCAATCTAATGATGCGGATTGAAGCTCCAATGATGCGGATTGAAGCTCATAACAAGATTGGACGGCTCGCATGGCTCGCCTCCGACTGAAGCGTTATTCACTTTACTGTACCGTTTCACTTGTCTTGGTGTTCATTTTCTATCGTTGTCAGCTGGGCGATATAAGCCAGCTCCGTTTATTGTGATCGCATCACATTTGCTGAGAATTATCTCTACCAAAACATAAACCCTATATCTTACGATGATAATTCCAGCTTTCATGATTTACTTTCCCCAACCCTAGCTACCAAATTCTCTTCTGAATCCAGAAAAGGGCATGACAGTTATGTACACTTTGCAGTCCTTGCAAAAGCATGCCAAAAATAGTTACATTCAAATTACAGTATATGCCATTTTTGTCTGTATAGATCCCCATTCTAGTGACCGTTCTGCACAAAGATAGGTCACTTATTCCGTCATCCCCAGTCTGTACCGGACAATCTGCATCTGCTCATGTCAATCCCCAAGCCTGTATAGAGACAGAAAAAGAAGGGAACTCTCAGTGTAAAACAGCCTTCATGCATTATTGGCCAATATAAAATCCACGACCCTGACCTGAATTTTGCCGTCAGACGTTCCGACGACGAGGACGTCCCCGTCGGCGTCCACCGCCATGCACTGGACCCGGCAGCCGGCTCCGCCGGCCTGGAGGGCGCCGATCTTGATGAGCTTCTCCCTGGACCAGATCTCCACGGCGCCATTCCTGGAGCCGAGGTACACCAGGTCCGCGCTCACCACCAGCGACCGCACCTCCGCCGCCGACGGTATCGACCCAACCAGGTTGTAGTTCGAGCTGTTCCATATCTGCACCCAGCAGCGCCCAAACTGTCGTCAGAAACCCCTCACAAATACCTCGAATCGCCGGAGAAACCACACCGAGATAGACTGGTTTGTCGATCGTATTCATGTAGCAAGCACCTTGACCGACGCGCCGTCGAGCGGGGTGCTCCCGGTGTAGAGCAGCCCGTCGTGGACCTGCAGGGAGTAGACCGGGTTGGACTTGCCGAGGATCCTCTTGTTCCCGGACTGGATGACGCCCAGCGTCCCGCTGGCCAGGTCGATCTCCTGGATGCTGCCGTCGTTGCAGCCGCAGAAGAGCTTGCCGTGCACCAGCGCCATGGACCGCACGGACTTGCTCGGGTTCAGCACCTTGGGGGTGCCGCCGTTCCAGCTCAGCGTCTTCACGCCGGCGCCCTGCGGCACGAAGCAGGCCATGGCGCCCGCCACGGCCAGGTTCTGCACGGGGTCCCGCGTGTCGTACACCTCCGCGCACCGGAGGCCGTCCCGGAACTGCCACACCTGCCCATGCACGTACCAACCAACAGGTTTCATTCTGAACTTCGCACGCTGTAATTAACTTTCCTCGATCTCGCGAAGAAAGAAACATAGGACGTCGATGTTGTTACCCTGATAGTTCTGTCCATGGATCCGCTGTAGAGCTTCTCCTCCGAGGGCAGGATTGACAAGCTGGTGATTGCTTTCGTGTGCTCCTGGGATTCCTGGACGAGGCGAAGGATGTTCTCGCTTCCCTCCCACACCTGAATGGGAATTTTTCAGACTTGAAAGACTGAAACTGTATTAATGAGACCTGTAACTGTAATCATGGACATTTTGGAAGCGCAACCTTTAGTGTTCCATCGGAGTGCCCGGAGAAGATGTAGCTCTTGTAGTAAACGATCGACGTGACCTCGCCGTTCGAGCTGCAATCGGCATTGTTAAGCTCCTTGTGGTTCCACATGTCCTGCCACAAGAACAAGAAACATTCTTCAGCAAACATAAATCTTGTACTGTATCTGTATGTAATAGTACATCTTTTGTGAATTTAGAACTTTTTTTGAATTTAATCGGATTGATGGTAAACGCTGACTCTTACGATGCTAGACTCCTGACCATCTGACAGCAGCTTCAGCATCTCGAACGCGAGGCCGGACGATTTCTTGAGCTCCCTCAATGTCCTCAGCACGTCCTTGATGTACGTCGTGATGTCTTGCATGCCCTCTGAACAATGTCACAAGTTTTTGAGCATAAATCAGAGATGAGAGCAGTATTTTAATTTACAAACTTCTCGGCAGAATGATCATTGAGCAGCCAGTAACCAACCACGGTCGTTCATGAAGCTCCTCAGCGCCACCATGGCGAGGGCGCGGTCGCTGCCGTGCTTGGCGGACCTGAGGACGAGCACGAGCTGCCGGAGCAGGCAGACACGCGCGGCGCCGAGCACGCCGGTGTCCGGGAGGAGGGAGAGCATGTGGACGAGCCATGCCGCGCACACGAGGCTCGCCGCGAACAGCTCCGCGTTCTTGCTCTCCAGGCACTCGGACAGGGCCTCCAGCACCAGCCCGAACTCGTGGCTCACCAGCGCGTACGCCGTCTTCCTCTCCCACTCCGACGCCGCCTTCTCTTCCCCGGCCGCGTCGTCCTCGGCGCCGTCGGTGCCACGAACGACGCTCAGCTCCTGCGACTGCCGATACCTCTCCTTCACCCTTGCGAGCTTCAGCAGGGCGGACCGGGCGAGCGGCCGCCCGGACGACGAGAACTTTCCGGGGAAGTTCATGATGGTCTCGGCGGCGAGGAGCTGGCTCCTCGGAAAATCCGAGTTCTTGAGGCACTGCACGAGGCTGTCCATCGCCTCCTCGCGGTACATGCTTATCTTCCTCGGCTCCACCTGACAATCACATCAAATCATTCAGAAGAGCTATATATGAATCATTCCGTAAGCTAATTTGAATAAATTCTACTGTGGCCAGCTCACCAAGAGATCGAGCTGAAGAAGAAGTCCGGCGACGACGGGGCTCTGCTCCGGCGTGGTGGACTGCAGATACACGAGGAGCGTGTGCATCATGCTGAAGGAGCTCCCCTCTTTGATCGCCCGAAGCACACGTTCCGCGGCCGATCGCCTGCAGTCCGAATAACGGTTATGCATGGGGTCCACAAGTCAGCACTTAGAAAGCGTGGGAGGAATGTGGAATTTGATTTCGTTACTTTTTCAGCTTCAGAAGCTCGGAGAGGAACCGCACGATTTCGAACTTGTCGGCGTCGCCGACGACGTGGAAGGCGTCTAGGACGGCGCCCACCGCCAGCTTCTCCACGATGCTGCTCCGGCAGTGGCCGTCTTCCGCGATGCATCGCATCAGGATCCTCATTGCGGCCACCCTCACCTCGACCTGTTCGGCCTCTAAGACCAGCGCCGTGCTCCTCACGAATCTCTCAGACACAAGAGCGGACCTCGGCACCGGCGGCGTGCTCTCCCGGCCGACGCCTGATTCTGTGAGAATCTGGCTCAGGAGGATCACTGACGCGGACTTGGGCTTGACGCACATGTTGAGCGCGTCTGCCTCATCGGCTCGCCGGATGGTGGCCACCAGCGCTTCGCCCATGTCCATCTCGACAAGCTGCTCTACGGAAGGAGAGAGGAGAAAGATGAGCACGACGGCCTCGACGAGCCCTTTCTTGAACAGGGCGACCAGGCAGTCCACGTCGGTGTCCACCCGCGTGAGCGTCTGCACGACGCCGTCGTCGCGGGAGGCGAGCTCGGCGAGGAGGAAGACGGCCACCTGCAGCACCTGCGCGCTGACGGAGTTGAAGAGGATCTCCACGAAGCCGTTGATGACGGCGGGCTTGGCCAGCGCGGAGAAGAAGGCCTGCTCGGCGGCGCCGGCCTCGCGCCAGAGCCGCTCGATCCTGAGCACCGACTTCTCCGACTCGGCCAGCTCCTCGGACGTGCAGAGGCAGGACACCGCGGCGCGGAGCTCGCCGACGGCGCTCTCCACGGTGGCCTGCACGATGACGCTGGTCGGCGACGGCGCGCTCGCCTGGCTGCCGGTGGCGTCCGGGGACGGCGAGTTGATCTTGAACGCGGGGGCCGGGCTTTCCATCCTCGCGGCGGGTGTTCTCGGCACCGCGGGCGTGGCAGGCGTGGGGGGCGTGATGGGCGTGGCGGGCGGGCTCTGCTCGCGCCAGCCGGCGATGAGGCGCTTGAGGACGTAGTTGGTCTTGGGGAGGCTGCCGCCGTGGAGGTGCTGGCGCGTGATGGGGCAGGTGGCGTTGCCGCGGTCGAGCCACTCCTGTATGGCGCGGCGCTCGTACGTCTGGCCGGTCTCGAGCGTGACGGGGTCGTCGAACACCTGGCTGGTGATCGGGCACACGAAGTCCTTGGGCGTCGTCGCCGCCTGCTGCTGCTGATGCCGCGACAGGTCCGCGTCGCCGCCCATCGGGGACCTGTATGTACTCAAATCAGCGCGTGTCTCGATCGATAACATCGGTGCAATCTAGGTTGGTGAAATGCTGTTTCTGGAAGCGATCCAAATGGTTACCTCGAGGGCTCCGGAGAGAGGCGGGCGCCATCGTCGCCGCGTGGCTGAGCTCTGCGTGGCTTGGACAGTGGGGACGCCGCAGGCTTTTCCTAGGAGACAAGCCAACAGCATTGGGAACTCAGCTTTGGAGCGATGAGAAGCAAACGAGGGTTGTGTTCTTCCATCCTCAAGTAGTAGAAACGTAATTTACATGCCTTCTTTTATTGAACCTTCTTTTAAAAAAGTTATAAGAACTCAATTTCATAATTTGAAAAGAGCCATTTGTGTAGGCTACGCTTTTGACAGTTCCCCAGTTGTCTTTCTCTATAAATCACTACCATCTGGAATTACGCTCTAAAATCACACTATTTGAAAATGTGCAATTCTAGTGAAATGGGGTGACAAATGTCATCTCCAATGCTTAGGCGTTTGTTTAGACCCTAGAGAGAGAGAAAAAACAAATTGAAAAATTACCGTAGCATTGTACTGTCCAATGCTAACACGGATAAATAAGTGCCATATGATGAATAGAAAAACTCAAATTGCAAAGGCTGTGGCTAGGTCCAAGTCCACCGAGATTTAACCAAGTCTCGGTCAAGTAACATAGCATATGCAAGAGAGAAAAAGGAAAAAAATTGAAAAAATTGCACGGATGTCAATGTAAGATCTCACAGATGTAGCATCGTTTGAGACTTCGACTTAACGAAGTCTCATTCGACTGAGACTTAGCAAGAATGAATTGCAAATCCAATCAAACATGTGGCAATTGTGAAAAAAAACAAAAAAAACTCAAATTGCAAATTTGTTCTATTCAACGCCGAGCTGACCAAGCATCCAAAAAAACCGGAAACCCGCTAGTTAGTTGAAGAAGCCTCGGTAGGTATTCTCGGGGAATTAGTTTTTCCGGCGTTCAGGATAAGTCCTCGCAACCAATTAATTTTGACTTGTGCGAGGAAAGGAAAAAGTCCATTTTAAACCCTGAACTTGTAGACGTTCGGCGAAACAAACCCTCAAGTCGAAATCCCGGTCGATTGCACCCTAAACTATGCAATCCCGGTCTAAATTGAACCTTCGGGTCAATTGGATGACCGGGATCGGTGGGAATTCGCTGAGGCCGCTGCTATGCTCACCCCTGCAACCGCTGGGCCGGCCCACTTTAATTTTTTTTAGAAATAAAAAAATGCAAAGGGGACTACAGCCTGCTAGCCCGGACCGCTTTTGTTTTTTTTGTTAGAAAACAAAAAGAAGCGCACGCTCGTAATCGAGACCGATGCTGGTGGTTGGAACGACGCTACTAACCAGGGACACTACATACGTTGTGTTAACTTACTCACTTTTTCTTCTTTCTTTTGTTTCCTTTTTCTTTCGTTTCGTTTTGTCTTTGTTTTTATTTTATTTTTTAGTTTCCTTTTTAAAAAAATCATGATTTCTTTTGAAATTGACGAACCTTTTTCCAAATTTGCATATTATTTTTTAATGCCGTAAATTTCTAATTTTTTAAAAGCTCGAGTTTTTAACACTATATAAAATCCGTTTTACTAGGAAATAGCAAACGAAAAAAAGAACCTTGTGAACCAGAATTTAAAAAGATTTTTTTTTACGAATTTTGTACAAAATGTTCATGGATTTGAAAACGTCCATGAAAAAAGATGTTTATCACAAACGTCCATGAATGTTCAATGTTTATTTGAAAATAGTTCAACATATATTACAAAAATGTTCAATGCGTATTTTCAAAAACCAATCGTTGCATATATTCATATTTGTTTTAAAAAATGTTTATCACATAATACAAATGTTCAATGCATATTCAAAAATTGTTCAACACATTTATTTATAGTTTTTCGAAAATGTTCAGTGCATAATATTCTCAAATGTTCAAAAGAAGTTTGGAGCATAATGTTTCGTGTCGTGAATCTATCAGTTGAACTCACTAGTTTGGTTGGCAAATTCCAGCAAATAACAAGATTGAGGTCGCGAGTTCGAGTCGCTCCCGTAGAACTTTTCCAGAATTTTTTTTTGCGCGCCTACTATTCAATAGCTCCAAATGGGCCGGTTCACGAATTTAAGAAAAAACAGAAAATGAAAAATAAAATGAAAAAAGAAAGAAAAAGAAAGGCTAAAAGGAGGAAAAAGAGAGCAAGTTAACACAACGCAAGTGGTGTCCTTGTGGTTTGTTGCTTCGATCAACAACAAATGATCTTCGGTTCGAGCCACCACCACCACGCGGTCATTTTTTCGAACGAAAAAAAAACTAAAGCGGGCTGGTTTAGCGGGGAGCTGGGTACGCGCCCCACCACGCGCTCATTTTTTTAAACGAAAAAAAAAACTAAAGCGGGCTGGTTCAGCGGGGAGCTGGATGCGCGCCATTCGGAATTTTTGTTCTTGAACGAAAAAATACTCCAGCGGGCCGGCCCATCATACGAATCCCAGTTCAAACGATGCCATGGTTTGATTTAGACCGGGATTACATAGTTCAGGGTGCAATCGACCGGGATTTCGATTTGAGGGTTCATTCCGTTAAAGCGGGCTGGTTCAGCGGGGAGCTGGATGCGCGCCATTCGGAATTTTTGTTCTTGAACGAAAAAATACTCCAGCGGGCCGGCCCATCATACGAATCCCAGTTCAAACGATGCCATGGTTTGATTTAGACCGGGATTACATAGTTCAGGGTGCAATCGACCGGGATTTCGATTTGAGGGTTCATTCCGCCGAACCCCTACGAGTTCAGGGTTTGAAATGGACTTTTTCCGCGAGGAAAATGGTTGGGGCGCCTCGTGACTCCGTTTGCTTCGATGCTAGGCAATATCATGTTTTTGATAGGAATCGCACATAGCGAGCAGGGAAACAATCCCACCGCCTGATGTTAGGGCACACGTTTGTGGATGGCCTAAGAAGATGAGGATCGTTGGATGTTTCCAAGTGACTATTTGTTCATGAATTATCTCAAATTTTATTACATCTCAGTCACACATCTTAACTAGTCCAGATTAGATATCCGAAAGTTTCCACTGCAATAATTTCCAGGATTGTAGTATGGGCCGTTCATACCACCGTCCATTTTGGTTGTTTAAATTAAGCTCCCAAAAAGGTCTTATATTCAGGAACAGAGGGAGTATTTCCAAATCCATGAATGAATACTTTTTCTAAGTTGATGATTGTGAGTGTTGGTTCGTTATTTGCAAAATTAAGTAGCTATTTTTTGCAGTTTCTGTTTCAAAAGTAGAAGGACATTTGTAAGCGTCTCAAACGACTAAGAAAATAGCAAATCAGTCATTATATTTATGGTTTGTCATATAGATATTCATCCTAGCTTTAGGTTCTCCTATACTTATTTATGTTGTTGAATTCTGTCATTCTAAACTTATTTATATGTTGATATATAGAAAATTTTGGCAAAATGGCATTACCACAATATTCAGCGAATAAAACTACAATCTAACTTACTACTGAAATTTACAAAACTAAAGCACAACACTTATCGCAAAGCTTTTTTTTCATGCAGATTGTACCATAAAAAAGTTGACTCATCTTGTATCATCTATTCTTAAATAGCTACAACCCACTACCTAATTTTTCTCTCCATGCAACAATGCCGCATCACCAAGTCATGTATGCAATCATAAGTTACTTTTTTCATTAATCTCTTCATGCAAAGCATACCACCTCATGCTTGACTTTTTTTCCAAGGAATTAAGTAATGTAAGACACTTTTATATTTGCTTTTTGCATTAACTTTAGTCTTCCTAGCCATTTTTTTACCAAGGTTACGCAACAACGCGAGGGGCATCGTCTAGTATCAAAATAGCTAGCCCCCACTAACTATTTCTCTCAATATGCAAGCATACCACATCATCGCACAAATGCATGAGAAAAGACCCACCTCCACTACCATATGTCTCTCAACATGCAAGCATACCACTTCATTATGAAACATGCATGAACAAAATACTCATCTCAACATGCAAACATACATGAGAATTTTCATTCTATTATGTTATTTATATGTAATAAACATTTTACAACTCTATAGTACTCAAACATAATAAATTATATGTATTTCTAGTTTTAGCATTTTATATTATTACTTCAAATATTCATGTTTCATAGAACGAATCACATTGAAATATGTTGGAAAATATTCCCGCAACAACGTGTGGGGTATCATCTAGTTTTTAAAACATGCAAAACTGATTAAATCAAAACCAGGCAATTAGTTTTTACTTTTTGGCGAATGGGGTCATCACAACTCATCAGGAGCACATGCAACATATCTCCTTGTTTTGCAATGCCTCCATTCAATGAATTCCTAGAAAGCGTGTCGTCAAACTTTTCTAACTTTGACTTATATTCTATACAAATAAACATTTTGATTGATAAATATTTAAATATTTAAATTTCATACTTTTCTAGTGAAGACCCCTAGAAATACCAATATCTAAAACACATATTCTATTTAGGAACTGATGGAGTAAGAATTAATTGATTTCAGTGCATTGATATAGGAGTACCTATGTGCTAATTGTGAAAACACTAGTTTTATAAATTTATAGAATCCAGACCATTTATGCAATCGTCCTTATTGTTTAGTTTCAGGTTGTTAAATTGTGATGAACTTGGTTTCTAATGTGTTGTGACTTGTGAAGAAGGTAAGTACTCCCTCCGTCCGGCATTACTTGTCGCAGAAATGGATGTATCTAGATGTATTTTAGTTCTAGAATACATCCATTTTTATCCATTTCTGTGACAAGTAATTCGGGACAGAGGGAGTAAGAACGTAGACAAAAACATGTCAGCTTATTAGAGTAAATAAGACCAAGTCTAGTCTAGTTATTTAAATGGGGTTATCATAAACTTACAAACGGGTCTAAGTTGCCTAATTCAAAGTTCATATTTTTACTTGTAGACCGGCATCCATGTTTATTTATTATAAACCACCGCATATCCTAACTAATCATGAACTCAGATGTGCACCGTTAATCTTTTTTGGGGACTGCCATTCATAAGAAATGGGTAGACCTGAGCACCAATGGACTTCTCTGATTTTGGACTAGGGATCCAATCATGGACAAGGATGCAAGCGGACCGTTCGTCCACGGTCCGCTTGCATTCCTGTTTCGGACGATAATAAAACACCTCTCTAGTTTCGGCCTAAAAGAAATTCTTTTAAGTTTCAGTCCGTGTCAAGGTTCAGATACAGCTATACGTATACAGCACACAAACACACACCTGTTTTCCGGTGTAGAGCTCGGATGAAGAATCCTCCGTGCTTTCGTCGGAAGCCGTGGCAGGCGAGTATCCAGCCCGGAGTCTGGTCGCCGGGCTTCCTCTGCCGACCTGCGGCGGCTGCTTCTTCTGCTGCTGCACTATGAGGTGCGGAGCCACGCGCTGCGGGTACAGGCTCGGCGGCCTCATCATTTCCCTCCGGCCTTTGATGCTGCCCTGCCGCGGGTACATGTCGCCCTCCGCCTCCGCCCACATCGGCTACAAAATCACCGGAACCTGCTGTGAGTCTGGACTCTGAACTACTCCGTTGAGCACGCTGAAATGCATGGAGAGCACGAAGTGTCTATGTAGACTTACATTATTCCGTACGCCATTCTGTGAACTGACGGCCCCATCGTCGGCGTCCGTCGAGGCTTCCTCGTAGCCGGTGTTCTCGTACTCGTCGGCGTGCTGTCCGACGGTGAATACAAGCTCTGGAGGAGGAGGCGGCGGCGACATCCTTGGCGCCTCGCCGGCTTCGAGGATCTTCTTTAGGTAGAGCGCGTAGGCCTTGCAGTTCACGTCCAGCACCATCTCGTACTCGCGCTCCAGGCCCCTCATCTCGTGCGCCTGGGCGCCGCTCATCAGTGACAGCACCCTCATCGCCGACAGCGCCACTGTCTCGTCGGATCTGTCTTCGTCTCCCTGTGCCGCGGAGGCCACTGCGGCGGCGGCAGACGCGCGGCGTGTGGCGAAGTGCCGCATGACGGCGAGGAGGCGCGGCGCGAAGAGTGCCTCGAATGCCGCGGGCGCGAGCTCGTGGCGCGCGAGCGCGGGGTCGAGGACGAAGAGGTCGAGCACGGAGGACGCGGCGGACGGCGCCCCGCCGCGTCGTCGCGCTGCCGACGCGAGAGCGGAGAGGAGGCAGGAGAGCGGGGTGGCCGCGGGGAGGGACAGCAGCAGCCGCTCGGCGGCCCGGAGCGATGACGGCGACGGCGAGGCGGAAGGGACCGTGTCCAGCGCGTCCGATATGAGCGACAGCGCCTGGAGCGTCGCGGCCGTGTGCTGCCCCCCGCCGCCGTCCGCGGCGGCTGCGGCGGAGAGGAGGTGGCGCCGGAGGAGCGGGTCGGCGATGAGCTCCGCGAGGAACGCCGAGGCGTGCGCCACGACGAAGGAGTACGTCGGCGTAGGCCCTGCCATGCTTGGCTTCTCACGCGTCGCGTGCCGTGCCGCCCGTGCTGAGCAGGACACTCGTTGATGGGGATGGTTTTGTTTCGATAACCTTGGATTCGAAAGCAGACGATGGAGAGGACGAAATGGCCGAAAAGGGCACGCGTTCTTGGTTGGTGGGAGAGAGGAGGAGGGGTAGGATGGGGATTTGGCATCCTGTGGGATTTAAATTATGGCGGGAGGAGGACTGGGTCGGGCTCGGTTCCCGGCCGGCAGCGGTCGGCAGCTAGCGCGCGACGGCGCGACGCGTGGAGAGAGTCAGAGAGACGGGCCGTTCGTCCGGCGAAAAGGACCGTTTTGGAGTTGCTAAACCTTTGACAGTAGCGAGAAAGTCAGATCATCATCTCTTCTTTTTGACACTAGGTCGGATCATATTCTTACTTAAAAAACGTGGGATTTTTGTTACAATCGTTGTGACAAATGTTTGATGGGGGTGGCTTTCAGTCATTGTCACCATTCAGCAAAAACCTTCGAAGAGAAGGACTCGCCAATTGGAGCAAATGAAGAAAACAATGAGACAGCGAAGCCACCAACCATAGTATACCTTCAGCTGCAAGATTTTTGTTAGTACTTCGGATTAGGATATGTATTGGAGCGCGAAAACACCATTTGATGTGTACACATAGAAGGTTGGAAAACCGATGGAGTTGTTCATTTTCCCGCGTCCTCTTCGGTAAGGACCTCTTCCGGTCCATATTACTTGTCGATTAAACGCATGTATCTAGCACTGAAATATATCTAGATACATCTGTTTTAACGACAATTAATATGAAGGGAGTACACCTTTTGATGTATGCGATCGAGCGGCTCTCTGGGGACTCATCCTCTCACTCCTCGCTGGTGCGATGCGCGATGCGCGCGCGCCAAGGGAGCCCTAGCTCAGTCGCCCACCCCCGCCTCCTCTCCCTCCGCGCCGCCATTGGAATGTGTCCATTGGACAAAGCTCTTGTAGTGCTCGCAAAGACAGGGCTCCATCCCCCTCCCTTGTTCGTGATGTCGCGACGTGGGTTAGCTGCTCCTAGGGCGTGTGGATCCAGCAACTATTGGGCTGGGAGGCGGCGGTGGATAGGTCTGGCTCACCCTGATATGGATAACGACATGTCGCGGGCAGCGAGGCTTGGTGGCGGCGCGTTTTTGTGATGCGTCGTTAGTGCTGGCCTCGTGGTTGGCTCTTCCAGAGGGCGTCTTTGACAAAGGTGGTTGTGGCCGGCCCAGCGCACCTCGTTAGTGAGTCTGGAGCGGGGTCCATGATGGGGCATCACAGGGGTGGCGGGGTGATTAGTACGAGGGGTGGGTGGCTCGGACTACGATGGCCACCCATCGCCAGCGCAGGGGGCGTCGGTCGTGGAATGTTCCGATCCTTCTCCTCATCCTTTCCCCTAGCCTAGATCCTTCTAGTCGCCGATCTGGCATTGTCTACGGCAAGCCGGTCCCTGACGGCTCCGTCGTTGGTAGGGGTCTATGGATCGATGCAAAGCTTGCTCCTTTGGCTGTCTCTGGGTGTCTGGGTGCAGGGCGGCAACCTGTTGGTGGGATCCACAATGCTCGTGGGTGGAGCTTGAGGCTCGTCTGCTGGCTGGCTTCCATGGCCGCGTAGGCGGCCTAGTGGCAGGCATTCAACCACTACCGCGGGAAGCTCCTAAGACGACACACGTATAGGAGTCCTATCACATGTATTCAGACTAATCAAGTAGGACGTAGGGTTTCACCTCTTCGAGAGGGCCCAAACCTGGGTAAACACTTGTCTCATGTTCACCATCTTCCAAAATCCACAACTCGGGCCCCCTACCTGAGATCTGCCGGTTTTAGTACTGACAATGACCATTATAAAAGAGATAGCAATCAAATAGCTCATGAACTAGCTAGATTATATAAATATTCACCTCCTGGTATATGGATGGATTCTCCTCCGGATGCGGTGGTTTTCTTCCTTGTAAACGATGCTACTTTGCTTGTGATTTAATAAAGGAGGAACCAATTATTAAAAATATATTCAATTTAATCCATATCTATACCAATACTAGTAGAGTGCCCGTGCGTTGCCACGGGCTCTTGAAATAGTATGCAAGAGTTACATGTCAAATCACATGTACAAACAATATAACACAAACACAATTATTGAATAACTGAAGTCCATTTTTGCAATGTAAATTGATAACAAAAGAAACATTAACGACATGTTCATGTAACAAACTGAGTGATGTTCCAACTAAATATGTATTACAAAACTATCAATATCTAGATGATGCACTTAAGAAATTCTTTCGCACTATCAGGAAAGTTGCCTTTAGCTTCATTCCCACGATGTTTTAGCAAGTATAATAAAAACCGCGTCCTTAACTCATACCCATCCTGCACAAACAATATATGTAATGAAAATTTCACGCCGAAAATCTTAAATCACTTAAAACATGTAATGGATGCGTTGCCACTGGCATTTCAAAGAAAAATACTGGATGCATATATAATCATAAGACATGTCAATTTTCCAGCTTGGCATAGAAGGTGAGTCTAAAATAGTTGCTTAGTTATTCTGATAATCTTGCTAGTACAATTATGATAGTTACAATAATCACCTAGGAGTTTCAATTTTTGAAAGGAAACAACAACAACAATCATTAGGCCCTTAAGAAAATAAATCACGACATGATTTTGAATCTGACCAGCTACAAGATATATCCTTCCTAATATTCAGATCTAGTGGGAAAAACTACTACCCAACAATATACATATAATATAATCGACAATGTTTTTTAAATTTGCTAAATAATCATGGGAATAGAAAATGACTTCGGGCTTCAAGATCCAATAGTATATACACAGGCTCGATGCGACGAAGCTGGCGAAGAACATCGAGATGGTTCCAACGAAGGATTTGTCTCGATTTTAAGGGACTTTTGCATGCACAAATCGCCCCCGTCTTTGTCAGCCACACCTAATAGAAGCAACATAAATGGCTATGACGCCAGCTGCTACCTTTTCGTGATCATCATGCGGAATTAGATCATCATTACAAATAAGCATTATAATGTTCACATAAATGATGCATTCCAGTAAAGGTTCTGTGATTGTCACAAGAACATAAAAATAATAGACGCGCATATATTTTCATGTGGTAGAATACTACTAATCTACACTGGACCTTAATTTTCTATCTAGCGTTGCATATTATAACTAAACGTCCATGGTTGCATCTATTCAAGCTATACATAGGAAGACGCCATCTAGTCAAGCACTACGAACTGAGAGAAATAATTACATCTTCCAGTATAGTCGTCAACCCGTGCGTCCGTACGGGCTTGTCAATATTTCGATAGATGTTTGTGAGCTATAGTTTCATTAATATTGGTTCCATGCAATATTTCTAAAAAATAAAGTTTGAAATAATAATTATAATACACATTGTATACCCTCTACATTCGTTTCATGCACATGCTTGGTTTTTCACCGCACGGGCTACTTCTATAATAGCATGTTACCTTCTACATTGTATGTGTAGTTCTTATAATATGAAATGACAATCATATTAAATAGTCGGTAGTCTATAGAAATTGCAACCCAGCTCTACAAAAAAAATTTGATTGAGGACATGGTTAACAAATATAGTAATTTTGATTTATACCATTCAGAAAACAGAGAGATCTGATTCGAAAAAAAGAGAAATGTGCAGCTTAACAGTAGCATGCAATGAAACATGCCAGATCTATCTAATTCAAACGGGAGAAGTTTTATGGGAAAAGTAAATTGACCTGATGGAATCCATTAGTTGGGCTTCCAGTAATTGGTTTTCGAAGTTCAATTATAAATTATATAAGGACCATTGGTAATTAATCTATACATATACTTGATTTAAATCATAACTTCAAACAAAATGTGTGGAGTATTCCTTAAACATAGAACTTGATATGAAACAACTTTGTAGATAAGAAAAGAATAGCATTAGGAAATGCAATCTCCATCTCTAAACAAATAATAAGATATATCCCAATGGTTCTAGATATTATGAAGGAGAGAATGTTTTTTAAAACCTTTGGACTAATTGAGGCTGGTAAGAGAACACAAAAGTAATGGCGAGAAGATTAGCATGCCACCAATTTCAAGTCACTTTGTACTGGGGACTATAAATTGTAGGTACGTACAACAGTTGTGCAAATTAATTATTTTTACGACAGAAGGACACGACTTCCCAATTTGATTAGAACTATAACACAATGAAAACAAAAGTGAAAGGCGTAATATTGTTGATAATTTAGCTATACACTAACTTGTAATTCATGTGTTGCATCAAATACGGCCAAGAGGCCAACTCATTGGAATGTGAGTGTGAGTACATCCCTTATTCCAGTTTCCTTGAAATTGCTGACATGCTCACTATTGTTTCTTGCGTGAAGAACCTAAGTTTACTTACTTGATGTTCATTGTATCAAAGTGTGCTGCAACAATTATAAGGTAATAAGAAGATATTTATGGTTACCGCAACACATGATAAAACTGAGATTTTTCATACAACAACCTCTATATCAACGATTACCTTATCACATGCTAATACATTCAACAATTTTTATGACTTCTGTTGCCTTTTGGCATATCTTTGTCAAGAAATTCCATATCAGTGGCTAATAAATTCCTCATCGTTCAGGTGCAAAAGGAATGCATTTTGAAAGGAATGCATTTTGAAAGAGAAGAATGAAAATTCACATATAGTGACGGTGTTGCTATTGTGAGATTTT
>NC_041385.1:204404177-204427601 GCF_002162155.2 Triticum dicoccoides
GGAAAGAAAAGGAAAAAGGTGCACATTACTACAGACCAAAGATCATAAAGCCTACCTATTACAGAGCAGCCGGCTCGGCCTGCTCAGGTTGGGATCTCCAGGACAGCGAGACTATCTTGCTTGGTCTGCTCTGTCAGCTGCGAGATCTTCATCTTCCATATTCCAGCGGGTGCAACGCCAGGGCGCCTGATCTTTTTTGCCGGCTGGGCAGGGGAGCCCGGAAGGTCCAGCGATGTCACAGGGCTCAGCAGCGTGTGGTTGCAAGTGAAACTGCCTGGACTCCTAGGTGGAGATGACGGCGTGGTCCCAGACGGTGGAGGTGACATCCTTCACAGGTTTAGCTTGGTAAGAAGTACCTGGCTAAAAACACCCTCTGTGTTTTTGTCAAGTTCGACTACCCCGCTGCGAGCTGGAAAGGAGTGTTCAGGATCGAGGAAACTCAGTGGTGTTAGGCCGGCATATCTTAATTATGTGCTCCATAAACAGCAGTGGACATGGACAGTGACGGTGCTGGTAATCTATGAGGAATACTTGAATTGGTTTGTGCAACCAAGCACTCATTTATCCATAATCATCCGGAAATACTTTCTACATATATAATGGCTTCGGATTCAGTGTGAAAGATTCAAGTGCCATATATAGATGAAGTGTTTGTTCAGTATAGAAACAGTACATTGTGAGAAATATGAATTATAGTTAGGATCCATGAAATAAATCAAGTGGTATTAAAGCCTAGAACATGAGAAACATAACAAAAGTATCTAGGAAAAAGAATCAGAAATAACAAAGAAAAAAGTACCTCTGCTTCTTAGCTCCGGCAGACTCTCTGACGAAGTCATGCCTCAACAACATCCTCCAGGCTTACCATTCCTTAGGCACACGGATCCAATAAAAGTATATCATGTTGACGAAAATTATGGACTTGGAGGTTGGTTGGAACAAAAAAAAGATGGGGAAGATGCATGACTTTTTGTAGTGAAAAAAGACAGGGAAGATCAAAAGAACTATTATAAGGAGATGATAAATAGAGAAAGAACAATTTCTTTGGCAGGCAATAGGAATAATTTGTACGTACCTTAGAACTTGGATCCTGCATGATGGACGGGTGGTCTTATTTACTTTGCTTAACATTTGAAATTTATGGGGAGTCCGTAATTAGTATATCAATGAAAGATGAGGTTTCACCATGAGTTTTCTGCAAATCCACGGGAATAAGAAATATTTTCGTTACAGAACGGCTATGTTATTTAAGTTAAGTAAAACTCCAATAATGCTAACTCATTCAGAAACTGCAGAGCATAAACTAAGTACATGTGGCTTCACATTGTCATGAGACGTGACCTGCTATATAAAGTATATTTTGTCGCCAATGCAGTACTGGATTAATCTTCCATGCAAGTAGGCCATGTACCAAAGTCAGAAGAATTTTAATTTTGAATAAACGAAGCATAGTAGTAAAATCATGGAAGAATCAGCCAGAAAACACAGATAACATCATCTGCATTACAACAGGAAATAGATTTTTGCTTCAATTTTTACAGTAGAGGTGATGTTTTTATCTATATTCTGTGATCTTGAAGCATTCCTTGAGATTTCTGCACCATCTTGGAATATAAGGAGCAACATTTATGAAGATCTTATCATTTATATGGGTCCAAATATTCCAGCATCTAATAATCACTCTACCAAGCCCACTTTACTTTAGAAGGGCATCAATAGCAAGTATTGCTTCATTATAAAACAAATTCTCTATCTCTTGCAACATTAACAAAAAAAATTACCCTCTTTGTCTTTGCTGGGGCCTTCAAAAGGACAGAGCTACTAAAACAGGAAAGAGTTGTTGGTAGCAGGATTGTGATTAACAGACGGTGGAAGCCGGCGGACTCCATGGAGCATCCCATCTTTCCATCTTCCAAGTGGGGAATACGTGAATTTAGTCTCGAGTTAGAACTTAGAATCCACCAGCAATAATTATCAAAAGCAAACTGTATTGTAGAGTTGCAGTCCTGAACAGGAGAGAAATATAGATCAGATACATATCAAATTATTATCATCACTGCAGGCGAAGAAGGTGAATTACCAATCTTTGATGGTCCGGAAAACAACTCACATCGAGGCCATGGTCGGCAATGTTGTATGCGTATGGAGCCCCAACGTGCCATCATCTATAATTTGGAAATACCTAAAGGATCAGTACTGCTTTCATCCAATCTTTCAGCATACCGAAAAAGGCACCACATGTGCAGAGATTTAAGCTCCATCTTAAGTGCATGCTCGAAGAGCAGACCGGCTACCCTCATCCCAGCGACCATGGACATGCAGTCTCTATGGACCATGGACATGCAATATTTGGCTTGAATAAACACATTGATAATATCTTAGTAACCCATGTTTTTTTGAAAAACTGCTACTGGTATTTTACAGTTAGGCATTATTTAGTAATACAATATAATACGAATTCAGACTCCTTGAATAATAGATTGGTTTTAGAAAAAAAACTTATCTGAATAAGAAATCACAAATCCGGCCATGGATGCCTGCAATCTATTTCTGTACTATTATTGCAAAATAGTACAACTCATAGAAAAACTGTAATTTAAATTACTCTGGTGCATATGGTACTACCATGGCATAACCTAAATGTATAAAATATTAGCGCATGCATAGTTTTTTTATAACCAAATTGTACCTTTAGTAGTAGAGGTTTTGGAATGTCGAGAGTATGTTTTACCCAAGAAAAACAAACTAAATATCTCGCTTCGCAGTACATGCGTTGCACCTAAATATCTAAGCTAAATTCTCGTAAGAAGGGAGTGTGAAATAATCTAGGTGGACAAGCTATCAACAGCTCTAGTAATGCATGGAGCATCATTATCTAGTTATTCTATCTATACAATCAAGCAGGCAGTAAAAAGGAGAAACTTTGCAGTACGTACAATTTGATATCATGAAATTTTATAATCTAAGAGACAATAATTTTATAATTTAAGAGGCTGCAGTATATGTGTGTTGTAGTATGAACTATGACATAAAAGGGAATCGAGAACCTCTTATTCCAGCATCATCGCTTGTCTGTTCTAAAGCATCTGGAAAGGGAACAACATGAACGTATTTCATGACCATGATTCATAGCCAGACAAATCCACGGTGGTGTCTAAGCTTCACCTCTGGGATAATCGTGCTAAGGATTCCCAAAAGCCACACTGCAACAACAGAGTATAAAATTCTACTCTGCCTTCTAATTTAAGCGTTTCTCCCTTGTCCGCAAATATAAAACTTCAATTATTCGCATATACCCTGAACCTTTTGTACTCATTATTTCAATGCTCAGGTCAGCAAAATACCTGTAGTTCCTCTAAAGAAATTTTTGAATGGGTGACAGTAGTTACAGCAATGTTGTCCTTGAGATCAATACTTGCCATATAAATAAACCTATAGACTGTAAAATTAAACAGTAATACATACCGACAATAACTCTTTAGTCCATGCGAGAGACTGAGTGCAACTTCATGCTAGTAGCTGTGAAGAGTTGCATGTATTATTGCAGTGCTCCTTGCCAAATGAGATGTAACTCTTCTAGTTGAACATTCAGACAAAGGGGACATGTTATAGATAACACATGTCAGTCCTTTGTACATTTCTGGACAACATAAACAAAAAGCAAATCACAAACTGGAAGACTGAATAATGTATAATTTCCAAAATATTTTTTCAGCATCTGCATTCTGACTTGCATTTATAAAGTGCACATACTGATAGTTGTGCTTCTAAAATCGTTCAAGCAAGAATCATCTAGGATAAGATCTGTTACTAATAATTTTGCTTAAAGAGCGGTAATCAAGCCGAGATTGGACTTCCAACTAACATGTAGCATGATTGCATAGCCTCATAAAAGCCCTTTGCTTCTTCGCACATGAAGACTACTTTGTTACACTTACAGGACAAAATGGCATGGTTGTAGCACATATGTGTATGGAAGATAGCAAGGGAAGATGCATGCACATCAGAATAGAAATAAGAGAAACAACCTTAAATAAATTCAGAGATATATAGCAGTTGTTTCTGCCTGTTTCTGAATCAAACAATGGAGAAATGACAGGGTGTGTTGAGTTGACACGAGGATGCTCTGTCATTCTTGGTTTCTCCTTACTACATCGGAGAGCTGCTATTTGTTTCAGAAACAAATAATGTGGACGCATCAGGGTCTGTTGAGATTGATGCGTGTCTCTTCCAAAGCACGTAGTGGGACACACCGGGGTGCGAATACCCTCGTGACTCCAAGCTGCAGCAGCTCGACGTCATGGCTGGTCCTCGGACCTTGGATGGAGACCATCTCCTCTCCCACACCACCTGTGGCACCGTCGTCATCTCGAGCTTGCCAGGGCTGTTGTGGCTCCTTTTTTTTCTCCCAGGAGCTCGCCAGGTTGAGCTCGCGCACATCAGATGCAACACACACACACACCCCACTTGCTATTTAAAAGGCTAACTACAGAAACAACATCACATTTTTAGTACATGGCTGACCATGTCAATCTGAAGAAACTGAGATTTTTTTTGATAAAATGAAGAAACTGAGATGATGTGACAATACCTGTCGAGCATGACCAAGGTTACCTGAGTTCGCACGGGTGCCGACCTCGAATTTCAGCAGGTCGACGGCGCGACGATGGGCTTGTCAGGCGCCTTCAAACCTGCGTCATAGACCTCCTCGGCGTTGGTTCAAGGAGGCGTCATCGTCCACTTCCGTGACAGCGAGGCAGAGGGATTTGGGCAGCCAAATGGGGAGAGCGCCGCGTCGAGTTATCATCGGAGACAGAGGCGGCTTAGCCGGGGCGGCCGCGCACTGGGGTGGCACAACGATGCATCTGTGGACATGGAAAAGGGGAAGAGACGAATGGAAGAGCCGGATCCGGTTGTGCTGTGGCGGCGCCAATCAGCAGCGGAGGTAATCTGTACTGGACGGCAGCACCGACGGTGCAAGAAGGAGATGCGAGATGGGGAGAAGTGGAGAGGCGAGCGAGAGAGACGACCTCGCCGCCTCCCGGCGCCGGTGACCTACCGGCGAGCCGCCGTCCTTTTCCTACCTACTCCTCCTAGCCAGGCTCACCTTCCCGCAGCGCCCAGGAAGCCCAACCCATCCGCGCCCGTCTTCCTCGGCCCCGAGCGCCTCCTCCTCGGCGCGCACATCATGGGGGGCTCCTCGTCGGCGCCGCGCTCCCGGCGCTCTACATCCTCGACGGCCTCCGGTCCGGAGACACCACGGGGATCGCCGCCGAGAGTGAGAGAGAAGGTGGGGGCCGGGCGACGTCGGGATCGGGGGAGCAGATGGGGGGCGGGCGGCGCCGGGAGCCGGGGAGGAGGTCGGGGGCTGGCGGCACCGAGCGGCGGCGAAGGGATCTAGCGGTGGTGGTGAGGGGACGAAGGGCGGCGGCGGCGAACAAGGGCACAGAGTTAGGCGACTGTTTCTCGCTCGAGGGCAAGAGACCTCGGTCGTACGTGCGGGTGGTTGGTTTGTGATTTTTTTCGCTGGTTAATTTTCGCTGGTTTATTTTAGCTGGTTTGTTTTCGTTCGTGACAGATGGGTGCGATGGGAGGTTAGGCGCGTGGGGGCGGGTGTGGGACTCGATTGTGGGGTTTTCCTTGGTTTTTCGCGGCTGAGCGGGAGGTGGGAGGAAGTACCAAAGAAGTACCAAAAAAGACCAGGTGAGGTGGGACGAAAATAAAACCCGAAACGCGATCTACCAACTGAGACATTAGGAGTAGAGATAAAAAGACCCAAAGGGGCAGATCCAAACCATTTCGGCCGCCAAATCATGTTATCTAGCGGTTCAAATCGCTCCAATGTTGAGCAGCAAACACGTTTAACGCTCTAATTACTCACCACTGCCATGTAATTAATAACCTGCCATTCCCGCGAAAAAAGTAATTGATAACTTACCAATTACCAACGTGCAACAGATATATCTTACCAAATATAACGTGCAACTAATATCCTACCTAATATAAACATTTGTTGCATGTACATTATTACTAGTTATATAAATACCACATTTGGCAAAAAAAATGATACAAAACAATTAATTACGCCTCATATATTAGCTCGTATACTATTCTAAATTCTGAGAGTTCATCTGGTGCTTTCTGAAATTTCTCAGAGTTTCAGCCATCTATAAATCAAAAGCCCACATCCTGCTTGAGTGCTCCTCGTCGACTCATTTAGCATCTGTAAAGGAGGAATATCCTATTTGCCGCTGGTTGCGGCAAAATGTCGAGGCTACGCACAGGGAGATCGCTCGAGCGTGCGTGAGTGGGCCGGCCCGTAAAATGTTTTGACTATTCCGGTTTTAGGAACCTTCTAGCTTGTTCCCAGCCGGTTTTTTCGGTTTTGGGAACCTTCTAGAAGCTTCCTAACACCTTTTTCTCTGTTTTTTTAGTTTTCTTTTTTCCTGTTTAGTTTTTGTTCTCTATCTTTTCCTTTTTTTGCTTTTCTGTTTTTTCAAGTTTTATTTTAAATATATTTTTTCTTTTTCTTTTCTGTTTCTTTTCTTTATTTTTCCTTTTTCTTCACTTTTTCATTTTTCATAATTTTAAAAATATATAATGATTATTCAAAATATTCAATTTTCTTAGCATTTAAAAAATGTTCGTTTTCCACAAAAATGTTCAAAGTTTTAAAAATTGTTCGCCTTTTGAAAGTTTTCAAAAAAATGTTCCTGTTTTCAAAAAAAATGTTCATGTATTCAAAAAATGTTCGTATTTCCAAAGTTGTTTCAGATTTTCAACAAGATTCTCCATTTTAAAATTTGTTTTTCGTTTTTTGTTTCTTTTTTCTCCCTGTTTATCTTTTCTTTTCAATTTCATTTTTCTTTCTTAAAAAATGTTCGCATTTTACCAATTTTGTTCATAACTATAAAAATATTTCTGTTTTCAAATTTTGTTCATAAATTTCAAAAAAAATTGCTTCGCTTCAAAAAATGTTTGGTGATTCAAACAGTATTACCTTTTAAAATTTTGTTCACAAACCGAAAGTAATTTGCTTTACAAAAAGTTCCCATTTTTGGAAATATGTTCGTAAAGTGAAAAAAATATTCACATATTTAAATTTACTTAATAAATGAAAAAATATATGGAAATTAAAAAAACAAATGTTCCTATTTCAAAATTTTGTTCACAAATATAAAAATGTTCTAGAACTTCAAAAATTGTTTACGGCTTTGGGAACCTTCTAGAATGTTTCTGAACCGGATTTCTTTCTTTTCTGTTTATCTTTTCGTTTATCTTTTTTTTCTGTTTCTTTTTCCTTTTCTCTTCTTGTTACTTTTTTCTGTTTATTTTCTTTAGTTATTTCTGTTTTTGTTTCTTTTTCCTCCGATTTTCTTTCATTTCATTTTCATATTTCTTTCTCTGATTTCTTTTTCTTTTCAAAAAAATGTTCGCATTTTACAACTTTGTTCATTTTTACAAAAAATGTTCCTATTTTAAAATTTTGTTCATAACTTGCAAAATTTGGTTGCTTTCTTTCAAAAAATGTTTCATAATTTCATGAAATGTCCATTTTCAAATATTTGTTCAAAAAATTTAAAAATGTTCACTGTTTAAAATTTTGTTCAGAATTTCATAATTTGTTCGCAACTTCAAAAAAGTTTCATATTTTTCAAAAACATTTTCTGCAGTTTCAAATTTTCTGTTTGCATAGGCAAAAAGAATGTTCTTGTCTATGAAAATGTTCAGAAATTCAAAATATGTATGCACTTTTTGAAAATATAGACCGTTTTTCTGAACTTTTGAACAAATTTAAGGTCGAAAACATTTTTTGTAATGTTTCAAAAATTGTTCACGTTTTCGAAAATTGTTTGCAATTTTTCAAAATTTGATCATTTTTCAAATTTTGTTTGGTATGTTTGTCTTTAAAAAATTTAGATCTTTAATAACTTGTTCATCATTCTAAAAAAATGTTCCCGTTTTCAAAAAAAATATCACAAATTAAAAAACATTCCTGTTCTCAGAACTTGTTCACAAATTAAAAAATGCTCCTCTTTTTGAAAAGTGTTCACAAATTGTATAAATGTTCGCATTTTGTCAAAACTTGTTCAGGATTGTAATTTAACAACTTGTTCATATTTTTTCAGGATTTGTTCACAAATTCAAAATTCGTTCCTGCTTTTAGTGTTTTTTCAACAACTCGAAATATTGTTCAAATTTTCAAAAAACTTATCTGTTTTTATCAAAACTAATCGTAATTTTAAAAAATGTTCCTGTTTTTCAATATTTGTCTACAACTTCAAAATTGTTCCTTTTTTTATATTTTATTACATATTCAAAAAATGCTAAAAGAATAAAACTCGTGTGTGTTCGTAAAAACTGTCTTATATTTAAAAAATATATTCAGAAATTACAGGAAAAGATCGAGAATAGAAAAAATACCCAGATCCAGTGATGTGACTAGTTCTATAGTATTCGCATTGCCATTTCCGCACCAGCATCAATCAGGCGTAGTGGTTAGGTTCCTCGCTCTACAACTATGCGGTCGGGAGATCAATTCCTAGCTGAAGCTTCCTGTTTTTTTTTAATTTTTACACCGCTCACTGCCTGTGTGGGCCGGCCCAGTCGGGGGGTGCCCTGTGCGAAGCCCCGACAGGTTGCCGCAGGAAGCGGCACATAGGTTTTTTTTAGGTGAACTAGGGCTTTATTCAAAAGATAATAAGGAAGGAATACAAGTAATGTTCGGTACGATCCCTAGCCACAATCGGCGTCCAGGAGGGAGAGATGAAGCAGCCTTGGCAATGGCATGAGCTTCAACATTTGCCTCCCTACACTCATATCTGAAACTAGAACTCACAAAATCTTTCATAGTCTCTCTTATCTCATCTATGACTACAGCATAAGAAGAAAGCACTTTCTTCCGAATATCTGAGACCACTTGCATGCAATCAGAACCTATGATCACATGGGAGAGGTTGAGGTCCTTTGCCAGAGCAAGCGCTTCGCTGCATGCTAATGCTTCCAGGCTTGCCGCATCAACCAAGCCATCAAAGGTAACAACTGAAGAACCCAAATACTTCCCATCCTTGTCCCTGCAAATCGCCGAGACTGCACCCCTTTTACCATCCCGCGAAACTGCGCCGTCCACATTAATCTTTAATGCACTCCCTTCTGGCGCAATCCATCTATGGATCGCTGTTGTGGTGGGCGTCCTGCTGCGGGTCTGCTTACAGAGACAATGTCAAGTCCTCCAGGTATCTGTTGATAAAGCACATAGTGGACAGAGGACTTTGAAATTCGTCATCGTGAATCGCCCTCCTCCTTGCCCACCAGATGGCCCACATAGTGATCAATACTCTTGCTAACTCGTTCTGGTTCATCATATCGAAAAGCCAGAAGAGCCACAGTCTAGGGTCTTCAGATCTGTTAGATAGCACATGCTCGACTATCTCCTCCTCGCCTAACGCCCACACGCACCTTGCCATCCGGTAGTCAAAAAGCGAGTGCCTCCATGTATCATTCTCCGCACCACACAGAGAACATGTCGGCGTATCCGCCATATTCCTTCCATGCCTTGTAGTACCAGTCGGCAAAGACGTATGTGACAATCTCCAAGCAAAAATTCTAACTTTTGAGGGAACTTTAACCTTCCAGAGCGAAGACCACGACTTCTTCTCCCGCACTTGGTTCGAGTGACCTCCTCTGTGTTCAAGCCAATCTTCTCTTTGGAATTTGATAGCATTGATCATTCTATATGCTGACCGCACCGAGAAAATACCCTTTTTGTCATAGTGCCAAGCCCAGAAATCTGATTGTACCCTCGAGCTCAATGGTATGTTCAGGATCACATCCACATCTGGTGCAAGAAAATGTTCTTGTATCACCTCTCTCCTCCACGTCCTCGTCACTGGATCAATGAGATCTGACACAAATTGGGGTGGGCTCGTCGATATTGGGCAGATAGGCCGCAGTTTGTAGTCCCGTGGCAACCAATTCTCCTCCCAAATGCATGTGTCTGTCCCCGAACCAATCCGCTTAATCAAGACAAGAGCAAGAATGTCTCTTCCCTCAAGTATCGACCGCCAAACCTGTGACGGGTGGGCTCCTAAAGCTGCATCAAGTATGTCCACATCTGGATAGTAACGAGCTTTTAAAACTCGAGCACTGAGCGTGTCCGGTTCCTGTAGCAATCGGCATACCTGCCTGGATAAGAGGGCAAGATTGAAGAGCTCAATATCCCTGAAGCCTAATCCTCCCATGAATTTGGGCTTACACATAGTCCTCCAAGAGACCCATGCTGGCTTCCTTTGGCCTTGCTTGCTACCCCACCAGAACTTCCGTAGTAGACCATTGATGTGTTCACATAATCCACGAGGGAGCTTGAAGCATGCCATGGAATATGTTGGTATGGATTGAGCAACATACTTTATTAAAACTTCCTTTCCTCCTGCCGATAGGCATTTTTCCATCCATCCTTGGATATGCTTCCAAATCCTGTCCTTCAGGTACCTGAAACATCCCTCTTTCGCCTTGCCAACATCAGTAGGAAGCCCTAGATATTTGTCGGTCAAAGCCTCATTGTGGACATCAAGCAGTAGCTTTATCTCATTACGTTGTGGCTCTTGAACCATTTTACTAAAATAGATCGAGGATTTATCAGTATTAATGCGTTGTCCCGAAGCATCACAGTACATCTTCAAATGGTCTCGTACCTTCTCTGTACTCGCTCTTGTTGCCTCAAAAAACAGAAGACTGTCATCGGCGAACAACAAATGATTGACTGATGGAGCCGTGGGTGCAACAGCCAAACCCTGTACTCCTATATTTTCTGCCTTCAGCAAGCAAGATAATCCTTCTGCAGCAATAAGAAACAAATAGGGAGAGATAGGATCTCCCTGGCGAAGTCCTCGCGATGGCCTGAAATCATCCATAATGCCTCCATTAAACAGAACCGAGAAAGAAACGGATGAGACACACCTCATTACAGTCTCCGTGAACCGTGGACTGATCCCCATCTTGAGCATTATTGCCTTTAGATAAGACCACTCTAACCGATCATAAGCCTTCATCATGTCGAGCTTAAGCGCACAGAACCTGTTGCTCTTGATCCTTCTAGACTTCATATAGTGCAAACATTCATCAGCTGTTATAAAATTATCCGTGATGAGACGTCCAGGAACGAAGGCCGACTGCTCTTCAGAAATTACCTCGGGGAGAATAACCTTCAACCTGTTAGCTAAGACCTTTGACGCGATTTTGTAAACCACGTTGCAAAGGCTTATAGGTCAAAATTGTCCTAAGAGTTTTGGACTTCCTATCTTGGGAATAAGAACGATGAACGTGCAGTTTATATCCTCCGGTGAGTCCTCTCCATTGAGCACCCATATGATCATGCATGTAATCTCGTCTCCACATAGCTCCCAGTGCCTCTGGAAAAAGTGGGCCGGAAAACCATCCGGGCCTGGAGCTTTTGTGGGGAACATTTGAAACAATGCTTCCTTAACTTCTTCTTTTGTATACACAGCATTCAGACGAGCATTCATGGCCCCATCCACTCGAGATGGTATATGTGAGAGTACCTCTTCGATGCCAATGGTTCCTTCGGATGTGTATAGTTGCTCATAGAAGTTACTGGCCATGCCGGCCATCTCCTCGGGATCAGAAGTATCAGAACCATCCACTCTAGTCAGGCTTGTGATTGTGTTTTTTGCTCTCCTCGCACTTGCCTTCTTCTGAAAATACTGAGTGTTACTATCTCCTTCTGACAGCCAACGGATCCTAGACCGTTGCCGCATCATGATCTCTTCCCTGTAACACAGTTCAACTATCCGGTCCTGGAACTGTTTCTCCTCTGTCCCCGGTCCAACACGATCGGTTACAGCCCTCAAATCCGCTAGCTTCCGGCGTAGATCGCGGAGCTCCCCTCGGACCGAACCAAAAGTGGTTCGTCCCCACTGTTTTAAAGATGCTGCCACGTTCGTTAGTTTTTTCGATAGTTCATGTATAGTAGTAGCTGGTTGGTCCCCCGCCAAGCACGCTCGACTGTTGTAGAGAAAGAACCTTCCTGGTCCCACATGCATTCATACCTGAAAGGCTTCTTCAAAGCCAGCCTCAGATTATTTGCCTCCAACTCATTAAGCAATAGAATAGGGCTGTGATCTGATTTTGCTGCTGTTAGATGCTCAAGGGAAGCGAAAGGAAACATAGAAGACCAGCTTGGGGTAGCCAGGGCCCGATCAAGGCGAACCCTGCAGTAATCTCCCCCAACAATTCTTTTCTTGAAAGTCCAATCCAATCCCTTGTAGCCAAGATCTGCCAATTCACACACATCTACAGCTTCTCTGAACCCTGCAATCTGTGCACTGTCCCTCTCATTTGGGCCTTGCTGTTCCTCAGGCCTTAAAATCTCATTGAAGTCACCTATGCAAACCCATGGCAAAGAATTTTCTCCTCTTAAGAACTTCATCGTATCCCAGGTTTTATACCTCAAACTTCTGTTCGCCGCCCCATAAAAGCATGATAGGCGCCGCGGGTCCTTCCCTGTCTCAGTAACTACCGAGTCAATGTGATACTGAGAAAAGGTTTTTATTTCAAGATTTATATTATTCTTCCAGTACAAGCATAGACCTCCACTTCGACCACTACTCGCTACTCCAAAACTACTAGAAAACCCTAAATTACCCGCCAAACCTTCCACCCTGTACTTCGCAAGCTGTGTCTCAACAATGCAAAGTACCATCGGCGCACAAGCCTCCACGAGATCGCGGAGCTCTCGAACTGTCGCGGGATCGCCAATCCCACGACAGTTCCAACATAGGGTCCTCATTGTGCTCGGCGGCCCTCCCTGTCAGAGGCCGCCTGAGATGACAACTCCATGCCTTCCCCACCTTCTTTCTCCTCTTGCTTCCGACGCTTCACATTAGGAACCTTCCCCGGGGTTGTCGGTGTAGCACCCGTGGAAGTAGTGCCTGGTCCATTCTCCAAGCACAAAACTGCATCGGCCACCTTCCCTGCAAGATTGGGAAGGTTTTGCCCATGGATATTGACAGTGCCGTCAGAAGATACCAGCCTCTTGCGTACTATTCTGTTCTCGTCCCCCGTGTGGTGACTTGCGAAAGCAGTCTCCATAGGCACTTGATCCCAGTCATCCTCCTCACTTCCCCTTCCCTCATTACCCCCTCCTCTCTCTTGCCTACCGCCTCTAGCACCTCTGCCACCTGTCCTTCCTCCTCTACTCCCTCCATCCATACCTCGTCCTCCCATTGCATACCTCACCGGATCACCGTCCCACAGCAGCCAACTCCCCCATTCACAGGTGCGAGGGTCATGAATCCCATCGCCACATTCCTCCACCGAGTGTCCCATAAGACCGCAGAAGAAACAGAATTCTGGCAGCCTTTCATAGTAGACCGGATATTTCTTGCGCTCTTTCAATGTAATTGGGACAAAACGTACCAAAGGTTTATTGACATCCACATAAACTCTGATGCATAGAGTGCTCGAGGGATTGATTTTTCCTTCGTTCACAATAACAGTAAACGGTGGTTCTCCTACTTTAGCCGCAACCTTTTCAGCTAATGCCTTCTTCGCTGTCAGACCATCCGGGAGCCCTTTGATCCTAGCCCAAAGTGGAATCTTGTTTAATTTGTACTCTGAAACATCTGTGAAGCCATCGTACTCCTGTATAACAACAGGAGTCGAGTTGCGGAATATCCACGGGCCGCCTTCCATGATCCTTTTCCAATCACCTAGACAATGGCACTGAACCAGAAATAAATTTGGCCCCTTCACATTGAAAGTTACTCCTTGCGCCGACACCCACGCGTTCCTCATCTGCCTCAACAGCGCAGAATGACTGAAGGGCTTTGTGGTATGAACATGGAAGAGCCCTAGCCAGCGAACTCCCTTGATCAGCTCGTCCACTTCCTCAGACAGATCCAGATCGTCTTCTTCCTCTCCATGCAGATGCATCCCCGCAAACTGATCTTCAAGATCGGCCTCCGGTCCATACGGATCGCCTAGCTCCTCTTCGTCCAGATCGGTTTCCTTCAAACCATCTACCGCACCTCCCATCTCTTCCCTAGCCTCCGCCTCCTTCGCTTGATTCAGCCTGCTGCACTCCCCCTTCTCCAGATCACCCATGTTCTCCATACCTGCTACTACCTCCTTCTCCTTCCTAATCTCCTCCCTCACGCTCGTCGCCTTCGGTAAACTGGCCATGCAGATCAAGCTCCGCACGCCTGACAGTGTTGCGCTCCCGACTAGCCGAGCAGATCCGGCTGCCGTGGAGGATTCACGTGGACTCCGGTGGTAGCCGCCGGAGGATAGGTTGAACCCTAGAATCGCCTAGGGGAAAAAACATATATGGCCAAGTTTGGTGGGACAAGAGGATTGGAAGCGGCACATAGGTGCTCCCTGTAAACGATCCTAGCCTTCACGCCTCGCTCAACTAGGCCTGGGCCCAACAAAGGCAACGCGACCAGATCGCTCAGGTTGCAGCCTCTAGGTCTGTTGGGTCGATGATTGACCAGTCAACCATTTGAATTTTGTAAAAAATAATCTTAAAATCCATTAAAAAATAAAAACACAAAATTGAAAAAAAAGTGGATTTGAAAAAAGTTCATTGCAAAAAGTTCACAAATATGAAAAAAATAATTTTTTGAAAAGGTTCATGATTTTTTCTTAAACTCGTGGATTTTGAAAAAGAATCATAGAATTAAAAAATGTTTGTGGATTTAAAAAAAATGTTCATGGATTCGAATATATTCTTGCAGTTGGGAAAAGTTTGCAGATTCAAAAGCTCATGGGTTTAAAAAAAGGTTCATGAATTTGAAAACACTCCCAGATTTAAAAAAGAGTTCATGCACTTGAAAATACTTTGTGAATTTGAAAAAAGTTCAAGAATTTGAAAGAAACTTCATGCTTTTGAAAAAATATCACGAATCTATACCAATATAAAAAGACCCAAAGGGGCAGATCCAAACCATTTCGGCCGTCAAATCATGTTATCTAGCGGTTCAAATCGCTCCAATGTTGAGCAGCAAACACGTTTAACGCTCTAATTACCCACCACTGCCATTGGTTATAAACACGTTTTGACTCAACGCTATCCCATAAAATCTGCCATGTAATCAATAATCTACCATTCCCGCGAAAAAAGTAATTGATAACTTACCAATTACCAACGTGCAACAGATATATTACCAAATATAACGTGCAACTAATATCCTACCTAATATAAACGTGCGTTGCATGTACATTATTACTAGTTATATAAATACCACATTTGGCAAAAAAATGATACAAAACAATTAATTATGCCTCGTATATTAGCTCGTATACTATTATAAATTCTGAGAGTTCATTTGGTGCTTTCAGAAATTACTCAGAGTTTCAGCCATCTATAAATCAAAAGCCCACATCCTGCTTGAGTGCTCCTCGTCGACTCATTTAGCGTCTGTAAAGGATCCTAGCCTTCACGCTCGCTCAACTAGGCCTGGGCCCAACAAAGGCAACGCGACCAGATCGCTCAGGTTGCAGCCTCGTAGGTCTGTTGGGTCGATGATTGACCAGTCAACCATTTGAATTCTGTAAAAAATAATCTTAAAATCCATAAAAAAATAAAAACACAAAATTGAAAAAAAGTGGATTTGAAAAAAGTTCATTGCAAAAAGTTCACAAATATGAAAAAATAATTTTTTGAAAAGGTTCATGATTTTTTCTTAAACTCGTGGATTTTGAAAAAGAATCATAGAATTAAAAAATGTTTGTGGATTTAAAAAAATGTTCATGGATTCGAATATATTCATGCAGTTGGGAAAAGTTTGCAGATTCAAAAGCTCATGGGTTTAAAAAAAGGTTCATGAATTTGAAAACACTCCCAGATTTTAAAAAAAGTTCATGCACTTGAAAATACTTTGTGAATTTGAAAAAAGTTCAAGAATTTGAAAGAAACTTCATGCTTTTGAAAAAATATCACGAAATTGAAAAAAAAGTTCATGAATTTTAAAAAAGTTCATGAATTAGGAAAATATTCATGAATTTGAAAATGAATTGGATTAAACAAGAAAACTAAAACACATAAAAATGGTTGGGAAGCTTCCCAAAATCAGAGGGACTTCTGAAAAAACGAATATGAGGGACTCTTATATTGGTCGGCAGGTTAGGATCGATATGAATGAGGGGAGGAGGGGGATGCGGCCAATTGTAAATAACCATTTGTTTGGCGCGTAAGGCGCCGAATAGCGTTTGGACTCCTGTTTGTGCCCCTCTCCCCTTTTTCTTTTGGGTATTGGGCCAACATACTCATTTGCTTACCCATCCACGTCCTTCTCCTAAAGGGCTGCCTATAGGGTAATGGGCTAAACAATTGGACTAGTATTTCTTATGTGCTGGAAAACAACATGCTTACATAACTATATTTTTTGCAGAGAGAGATGGAGAGAGAGAGAGAGAGAGAGAGAGAGAGAGAGAGAGAGATTCACTTGACTAACGCACACGGGACCTATGGTTTACTACTCCGGCGATTTCCCGTCGCCGTTGAGTTTTATCCACCATAACCGACCAATCTGGTGATCTTCTTCCCTCTCCTTGAGCGCGTTGGGGCTCGTTGGGGAAGGACGTTCCTTCTGCCCAGCTTCGACGTGTGTTGGCAGCTAGGGTTTGCGGCGGCTAGATGGCGGCGTGTGATGCAGGGAACGGATCAGGCAGCTCTTCCTCGTTCGGGAGGAGGGGAAAAAGGGCTGTTGATCTGGAGAGTGCGATGAAGAATATGAAGCTCAAGGAATCTGAATTGGATGACGTGATTGTCAATGAGGAAGAGATCTCATAGCTAGAGAAGGAGAAGCCCTGGCTAGCAGTAGCCAAGGTCAACACGCGCAAGACCTTCAGTGCAGATGTGTTCAAGGACACAATGGCATGAGCCAGATATCCGGGAGGCTGCTGACAATTTGTTCGTGATCCAAGTGTTTTGTGTTGTGGAGTGGAATAGGGTTATGCATCAACGGCCCTGGATCTTTCGAGGCCTGATGGTGGCGATAGAGGAATATGATGGCAAAGGTAAACCTGAAGCAGTACCCCTGGACCGTGTGTATGTGTGGGCTCAGATTCATGATACGCCTGACCTTTACCGTAAGGAACCGATCATAGACCAACTGGCTAGGCGAATCGGTCAGGTCAAGAGTGTGGAGATGAACCCCAATAGAATTTTTGAGGGCAACTACGTCCGAGTCTGGGCAAAGATTGTTATCGCTGAACCTCTGATCCGCTTCACTCCGTTGAACCTCGGGGGCAAAGAGCGCCTGTTTCTTCCTGTAAAATATGAGAAAAAAATTGCATTTTTCTGTGAGGTATGCGGAATCATGGGTCATATCATGGAGGAGTGTGGGAACGACATCCATGGTGACGACGAGATTGAGTATGGTGAGTGGATGATTGCAACGAGAAGGAGCCTGCCATCAAATTAGTTTGGTAACAGCTGGGCAAGGCCAACTTCTCAGAGAGGAAGACCTGGAAACATAGGTGGCGGGCGCAACCCAGGAGGTTGTAGGGGCAACCCAACTGATCGGGGAAGCCCAACAGGTGCAAGGAAGCGCTCTTCCGAGGAGGCTGGACTGCATGGGGAGGACGACCTCCACGACACGGCTGAAAGCCCTCTGAAGGAGACTGGGCCGGTGGTTGGAGCAGGACAGGGGGACGAAGCAACAAGGAGGAAGCTGGACTTATCTGCGGAAAAGATAACAGTTGTGGCTGCTAACAGTAAGGACGTTACTTGCTCAATATCGCATGCAGATGTGGTTGTCGATCATGACGTCCCTCCACCGTCGCATTTGTACATCTCACCAAGGGATAAGAAGAAGCACAAGAATTCGGGTTCTCCAAACACATCAAAATTGGCATCTTTGGCGACCTCCAATCAGGAGGGTCGCCATGCCAAATTAGTATTATATGCTAGAACTGTCGTGGAGCTGGCAATGCCGCGACAGTTTGAGAGCTCTGTGAAATCATGGCGAAGTTTGCCCCTTCTATTTTTTGTATCGTAGAAACTCAGATCAACAAGGCTAGAGTAGAAGGTCTTTCTGGCTCTTTAGGTTTTGATAATGGTTTTGCTATTGATAGCTCCGGTAGGAGCGGTGGTATTGGTGTGTTTTGGAACAATGGAATAAATTTAGTTAACTTGGGCTACTCTAAGTATCATGTTGACTGCTCTGTCCAGGGCCTAGGGCCTGCGGAGTGGAGACTGACTTGTGTCTATGGAGAAGCACAAACACAGGTGAGATACAGAACATGGGATACATTGAAAGGTTTGGCCTCGCACAACCCTCTCCCATGGCTATGTATCGGCGATTTCAACGAGGTGCTACGGCATGAAGAACACAGGGGTGTTGGTCAACGGAGTCACAACCAAATGCAGGGCTTCCGGGATACGCTGAATGTATGTGGCCTCGCCGACCTGGGATACAAGGGAAGCTTCTGGACATATGCAAAAAAGTGGCTGGAGGCTCATATACACACGTTAGGCTTGACCGAGCCCTGGGTTCAGTAGACTGGTTGGATATGTTCCCTTAGAGCGAACTTACTCACTTATCATCAGCCACTTCGGATCACAAGGCCATAAACTTGTGCTTGGACACCAGAGAACAAAATCAGCGAGATAAACAGTTTAGGTACGAACTCATGTGGGAATCGCATGATGGACTGAAACCAACAGTAGTCGCCGAATGGGACACTTCAGTAGAGGCGAATTCTGCAGCTGCGATAAAGGAGAAGCTGAAAAACCTTTCGGCGAACTTATCCGTTTGGAATAATGATACCTTCGGAAGTGTTAGAAAGGAAATTAAAACTTTGAAAAAGAGGCTTGAAGAATTACAGAATAGTGCAGCTAGAACTGGACCTTCACTTGAGGAGTTAAATATTATTGAGAAGCTAGTGGAGCTCTATTACAGAGAAGAGATTTTGTGGCGCCAACAATCACGGATTGAGTGGCTCGCCTCGGGAGACAAGAACACGAAGTATTTCCACTAGAGAGCGAGCATGAGGCGACGCAAAAATCTTATAAAGGTGCTCACGAAAATTGATGGTTCCACAACTTCTGATGCTACGGAGATGGAACAAATGGCAAAGGAATTCTATAACAATCTTTTTGCTTCAGAAGGGGTAGCCAATATGGAACAGGTGCTTGATCATGTACCTCATAAAGTGACAGCTGATATGAATGCATCTTTGAACGCACCCTATACTAAGGATGGCAATTTTATCCATGGACATGGATATCCATGGATATCCGACCCGAATGGATAGGGTTTGGATATGCTTTTGTGTCCATGGGCGGCGCCCCAACCCGACCCGATTGTTTGTGGGTAGGGCATGTATATAATCTTGTACCCATGGATATACCCAAACCCGACCCGATAGAATGACTTAATGGGAAAAAATCTGTACCCCTGCCCCACGTTCACATCTCCCATGGCAATTTTACACTTTTTTTATCTAAAACATGCATAAGAAATTACATCGTAACTTTTATAAGTTGACAGTCAATCCCCTCCGAAACATACTCCAACACCCCTTCCCTTATTTTTATCTCCTTAAATGACTCGTCATTCCCATCTGTTAGAAAAATACTAAATGATCTTAGGTTGTTACTGGATGTTGATTTACCATATGTGAAGCCTAGCCTGCCACGAGGTGAAGAATGGAAGAGTTTATGTTAATATTGTGTTAAGTCTTATTTATATGTCCCGTGAGGACCCAATGGATATCCAGTGGATATCGATATCCATCGGATTTGGACATGGACATAATTTTTCACCCATGGATTTTTTCATGGGCGGGCAAATACTGTCTTCATGGATATGGATATGGATTTGATATTGTTCAACCCGATCCAAACCCGACCCATTGCCATCCTTACCCTATACAGAAGAGGAAGTTAAAAGAGCCTTGTTCCAAATGTTCCCGACAAAGGCTCCGGGCCCGGATGGTTTTCCGGCTCATTTTTTTCAGCGTCACTGGGATGTTTGTGGAAAGGAGGTAACATCAGCGGTACTGCGGATTGTGAAAGGGGTGGATGTCACAGAATCTATCAATGAATCGGTACTTGTCCTCATACCAAAGGTAGAAAATCCCACACTTCTATCACAGTTTTGACCTATAAGCTTGTGTAACGTGGTCCACAAAAATGCTTCGAAAGTGATGGCCAATAGCTCAAAACTATTCTACTAGATATCATTTCTCAAGAGCAATATGCGTTTGTGCCTGGTAGGTTGATCACTGATAATATAATTTCTGCCTATGAATGTTTGCACTTAATGAAAAGGAACAGGTCGAAGGTTAATAGTTTTTCAGCTCTCAAACTTGATATGATGAAAGCATATGACCGTGTGGAATGGCAGTATCTGGAGGCAATAATGTTGAAGCTTGGTTTTGACCAGCAGCGGGTCAAGGTAATAATGGGGATGTTCAGGTCTGTATCATTCTCTGTATTGTTCAATGGGAAAAAGTTGGAAAGTTTCAGACCAACAAGAGGGATTCGACAGGGAGATCCTATTTCACTCTACCTTTTTTTGTTAGCAGCGGAGGGCCTTTCGTGCCTTTTAAACTCTAACCAGTCATCACATTTAAGCGGGATCAAGGTGGCTTCAATGGCTCCGCTGGTGAATCACCTCCTGTTTGCCAATGACAGCCTGCTGTTTTTCAAAGCTAGTGCTGAGGGTGCGAATGAGGTATCAAACCTATTGAACCAATATTGTGATGCATCGGGGCAGCGGGTTAATAAGGATAAATCTTCTATCTTCTTTAGCAAGGGTTGTCCTAACAGTACTCGGGAATTGGTGAAGCTGTCATTGCAAGTTCCAAACGAATCTCTGAATGAAAGGTATTTGGGTATGCAGACGGATGTGGGTCACTCAAAGAATGACACTTTCAAATTCCTAAAGGACAGGATTTGGAATAAGGTGAAGGGACGGATTGCAAAAATTCTGTCAGCTGGAGGAAAAGAGGTTCTTATTAAATCAGTGGCTCAGGCTATCCCTGTTTATTCTATGGCATGTTTCTGACTACCTTGTGGTCTATGTGAGCATATAAACTCTTTGATTCAAGGGTTTTGGTGGGGAAGAAAAGAAGGAAAAAGGAAGCCACATTGGGTATCATGGCAGGTAATGACAAGTCCAAAATATATGGGGTCCTTGGCTTTCGGGATCTTGAGATTTTCAACTTGGCGTTATTGGCACGGCAAGCATGGCGTTTACTACATGATCCATCTTCTCTCAGCGCTAGAATTTTAAAAGCGGTGTATTTTCCCACAACCACTCTTCTTGATGCAGAACTTGGCTCCAATCCCTCACAAATATGGCGGTCTATACTGGATGGAAGGGAGGTTCTCAAAAAGCAGGGTGTCTCTCGCAGGATTGGGAATGGTCGTTCAACTCCTATCTGGACTTGCAACTGGATTCCGCGTGAACCTCTGCTCAGACCTCTTATGCCTTTGGTCCCGAATCCACCTCAAATGGTGCATGAGCTTATAAAGCATACTGAGGCAGCATGGAATACAAATTTGGTACACCAGGTTTTCTTACCAATGGATGCAGAGGCGATCTTGAGCATTCCTTTGTGCACACGTAACGTTGAGGATTTTTGGGCTTGGCATTTTGAGAAGAAAGGAATTTTCAGTGTGAGATCAGCTTACCGGATGCTTGTTGAAACAAAGATCAGGCGTGAGAATTGGCTGGAGAGAGTGCCGGGGTCTTCTAGTTCAGGGGAAGCAAAGACGTGGACCAAACTATAGAAATTGTCAGTACCTTCAAAACTGAAAATCTTCATCTGGCGCTTTGCTCACCAGTCCATACCTTCAGCAGATGTCCTGCACCACAGGAAGATGACGACATCAAGCACATGTAATCTATGCGGATGCGCCGATTCATAGCGCCACTCACTTTCGAATAGTACAGTGGCCAGATGTACGTGGGCATTATCAGATGCAAATGTGGCTGAACATATGATTTTATGCAGTGATCCTCGGGCGAAATAGTGGCTGTTCTTCATGTATGATTCCTTGTCGCACGATGAATTTACGAGGATGATTTTCACATTGTGGGTCATCTGGACGGCGAGGCGTAAAGCAATCCATGATAACATCTTCCAGAGCCCCGAACAAATCCATCGATTTGTGCAATCCTATCTGTCCGAGCTAGAGACGGTTAATGCCAGAAAGGAGAAGGTGCAGCCATCATCAATCCGAGACACTAGAAGGAGCTGGATTCCTCCCTCTTCGAATCATGCAAATATCAATGTTGATGGTGCTTTCTCGCGGAATGGCAGTGTTGGAGCGGCAGCAGCTTTCTGCAGGAACGAATACGGAGATTACTTGGGAGCATCGGTCTTGGTGGTGCCTAATATGACTGATCTGACTGCTCTGGAAGCATTGGCTTGCCGGGAAGGTCTGTCCCTAGCCGCAGATCTTAATCTCTCAAATATCCATTTGGCCACTGATTGCCAGGGACTAGTGGAAGAAATCAAGAATGGATCCAGTGCATTCCATGGTGCGATCATGCAGGAAATTCAAACTAGGATGATACCTTTTACAAGTTGCTTTTTCTCCTTTGAAAGTAGAACTTGTAATTTTGAGGCACATAGCCTCACAAAGCACGCCTCTTCTCTAGGAGCTGGTAGACATATTTGGCTCGATCTTCCCTATGACCCACTTAACATTCCTGTAAACATTTTGCAACAGAGTTAATAAAAAGCGTGTGTTTGCCTAAAAAACCATAACTATATTTTCTTTAACTCAAGACAACACTATTTTTTCCATGAAGACAAAACTAATATGCCAAGTGAAAAAAAACTCAGAGTACTAACATTGTACATTCTTTCTTTGAAAGCATAGACTTTATTTCTCAGATAATCGGTAGTTTTAACACATGATGTTATATTTGTGTCGAATATAGTGTACAAGGTAGGTTACGTTGAACTCTGAGTAATATTGTGTTTAGATAGGATACAGAGTTGTGTCCTAGTAGGACACTTATCCTAGGCCTAGGTGTGACGTTCGGGTAATCAGGCTACAGTGATTCCACGCTAATGATGCCACGTCACCTTGGTTACTGTTGCTAATCTCGCGTTAGTTCGAAACCGATTTAGATTCAAATTCAAAATCAAGCAAACAATAAAAGTCTTCAAAAACTAAAACTAAAATGTTCGGGTTGTGTCAAATAAATCGTAAGTCATTAAAATAATTAAATGCTCTAAATTAATTAAAGCAGCAACTAGAACTATAAGGTTAGAAACTATTTTTAATTAAATGCCTAACTAGTATTGGCAGTGGTATAACTGGTAATACTACATTAGGTTTTGTTTTTACAATGAACAAAACTAAAATGCGTAGTAAATAAAATAGCAAAACTAATTAACAGGAAAAGTAAACCAAAGATAAAACGGAAAACAAAG
>NC_041385.1:204428062-204453361 GCF_002162155.2 Triticum dicoccoides
CTCGACCTCCTCCCCGACGGCCTCCCCAAGCCACGCTGCGCCCCGTCGCCGCTCGCCGTCTCTGGTGCCACCTCGCCGGAGCCACCCTGCCGGATCGTCGCTCGCCTCCCCGTCATCCGGTCGTCTCCGTCCTCCTCCTCAACCCCCACTGCCTAGACCCCACGACCCCATGGTGAGGCCCTGGCATCTCCTCCTCCTCCCCTGCTCGCAACGGCACCCCACGCCCGACGCCGCCTCTGTCGGCGTGCTCGCCGCGCCCGCTCCTCGACACGCCCGGGGCGCGCCCCGCAACCGGCCCCCGCACGTCCCGCGGCTCCTGCTCGCTGTTGCGCGCCCCTCCTCCCGCCTACGCTCGGTCGTCGTCGTACACGACCACGTCGCTGCAGCTCGTCGCCCGCTCCTGCTCCTCTGTCCGCCGCGGCCCGCTGCTGCTTTGTCGCGTCCGCCGTTCCCCGCACGGGCCACAACCCCCCCTTGCACGGTCCCGCGCTCGCATCACCCGCTCACCGTGCCTACCTCCGGCCGCCGGCGCCCGTTGCCGCACCGCCCTGCTCCGGCCCGTCGTGGCCGGTGCTCCCTCCCCTGGTGGGATCTGGTGTGCGGGCACCCCTTCACCCGCACCCGTTAGCCCACACCCACCAAGGCCCCTAGGGCCAATGACATGTGGGGCCTATCCCCTGAAACGTTAAAAAAGGAAATAAATAAATAAAATAAAATAAATAATAATTAAAATGTTAATTAAATTAATTAATTAAAGGATTAATTAACTTAATTAATTCAAATTAGATTAACCTAATCATTTAATTAGAGCCAATTAACCCTGATTAATTACTATGAGACTATGACATGCGGGACCCTCACGTCAGTTTGGCCAGTCAACACCTCTGTTGACTGCTGATGCCATGCTGACATCATCCTGATGCAGTAATGCTAATTTTGAATTAATTTAGTAATAATAATTTAGAAAATGATTTAAAACTTTAAAAATTAATATAAAATAATCCGTAACTCGGATGAAAATACTTTGTACATGAAAGTTGCTCAGAACGACGAGACAAATCTGGATACGCAGCCCGTTCATCCGCCACACATCCCTAGCATAGAAAACTCGCAACTTTCCCCCTCCGGTTCATCTGTCCGACAATGCGAAACACCGGGGATACTTTCCCGGATGTTTTCCCCCTTCACCGGTATCACCTACTACCGTGTTAGGGCACACCGAACACCGCGTATTGCCTTATTACGCTTTGTAATGCTTTGTTTGCTCTATTATTTATTGTGTTCCCTCTCCGTTACTTCTTTCCGGTAGACCCCGAGACTGCCGGCGACGCCCAGTTCGACTACGGAGTTGACGACCCCTCCTTCTTGCCAGAGCAACCAGGCAAGCCCCCCCCCCTTGATCACCAGATATCGCCTATTCTTCTCTATACTGCTTGCATTAGAGTAGTGTAGTATGTTACTGTTCGGTTACTCCTATTCTGTTGCATAGCCTGTCATTGTTGCTACACTCATTGATACCATACCCGCAATCCTAAATGATTAGTATAGGATGCTAGTTTATCATCATTGGCCCTACATTCTTGTCAGTCTGCCTTGCTATATTATTGGGCCGTGATCACTCGGGAGGTGATCACGGGTATATATTATACATATATACATACTACAGATGGTGACTAAAGTCGGTTCGGCTCGAGGAGTACCCGCGAGTGATTCACGGATTGGGGGCTGAAAGGACCTTTGTCCCGACGGCCCTCTGTGTGGATCTTTGTGCCGGAGCGACGGGGCAGGTTGAGACCGCCTAGGCGAGAGGTGGGCCTGGCCCTGGTCGACGTTCATGGTTGCTTCATAATAACACGCTTAACGAGATCTTGGTATTTGATCTGAGTCTGGCCACTGGCCTATACGCACTAACCAACTACACGGGAAAGATATGGGCACTCGACGTCATGGTATCAGCCGAAGCCTTCATGACGTCAGCGACTGAGCAGCGCGCGCCGGGTTGGACTGCGTAACGTGACTTCCTTTGTAATGGAGGTTGCTAGGTCTGCTCACCGGCCGCGTACGCAACGTGCAGGTGTGCAATGGGCGATGATCCCAGACCCCTGCGCGCATAGGATTTAGACCGGCGTGCTGACCTCTCTGTTGTGCCTAGGTGGGGATGCGACGTGTTGATTTTTCGAGGCAGGGCATGACCCAGGAAAGTGTGTCCGGCCAAATGGGATCGAGGGTGTTGGGTTATGTGGTGCACCCCTGCAGGGAAGTTTATCTATTCAAATAGCCATGTCCCTCGGTAAAAGGACGACCCGGAGTTGTACCTTGACCTTATGACAACTAGAACCAGATACTTAATAAAACACACCCAGACAAGTTCCACAGACAACCCGGTGATCGCTTTTCCACAGGGCGACGAGGGGAGGATCGCCGGGTAGGATTATGCTATGCGTTGCTACTTGGAGGACTTCAGTCTACTCTCTTCTACATGCTGCACGACGGAGGCTGCCAGAAGCATAGTCTTCGACAGGATTAGTTATCCCCCTCTTATTCTGGCATTCCGTAGTTCAGTCCACTGATATGGCCCTTTACACATATACCCATGCATATGTAGTGTAGCTCCTTGCTTGCGAGTACTTTGGATGAGTACTCACGGTTGCTTTCTCCCCCCTTCCCCCTTTCCTTTCTTTCTGGTTGCCGCAACCAGATGCTGGAGTCCAGGAGCCAGACGCCACCGTCGACGACGACTCCTACTATGCTGGAGGTGCCTTCTACTACGTGCAGCCCGCTGACGATGACTGAGGGAGTCCTGGACTAGGGGGTCTCCGGACAGCCGGACTATCATCGTCAGCCGGACTCCAAGACTATGAAGATACAAGATTGAAGACTTCGTCCCGTGTCCGGATGGGACTTTCCTTGGCGTGGAAGGCAAGCTTGGCAATACGGATATGTAGATCTCCTACCATTGTAACCGACTCTGTGTAACCCTAGACCTCCCCGGTGTCTATATAAACCGGAGGGTTTTAGTCCGTAGGACACAACAACCATTACAACAATCATACCATAGGCTAGCTTCTAGGGTTTAGCCTCCTTGATCTCGTGGTAGATCCACTCTTGTACTACCCATATCATCAATATCAATCAAGCAGGAGTAGGGTTTTACCTCCATCGAGAGGGCCCGAACCTGGGTAAAAACATCGTGTCCCTTGTCTCCTGTTACCATCCGCCTAGACGCACAGTTCGGGACCCCCTACCCGAGATCCGCTGGTTTTAACACCGACATTGGTGCTTTCATTGAGAGTTCCTCTGTGTCGTCACCGATAGGCTTGATGGCTGCTTCAATCAACAACAACGCAGTCCAGGGTGAGACTTTTCTCCCAGGACAGATCTTCGTATTCGGCGGCTTCGCACTGCGGGCCAATTCACTTGGCCATCTGGAGCAGATCAAAAGCTACGCCCCTGGCCATCAGGTCAGGTTTGGAAGCCTAAACTTCACGGCCGACATCCGTGGAGACTTGATCTTCGACGGATTCGAGCCACAGCCGAGCGTGCCGCGCTGTCACAATGGGCATGATTTAGCTCTGCCGCCGGACAGTGCCCTGGTGGCCGCACACGAGTCCGCTCTAACCCATAGTTCGGAGAAGACCGCGCAGATCAAGGACAGGTGGCTGGACACCGCCTCGGGAGCTGCAATTTCCACAGCGATGGAGCCAAATACCGACCTTGTCCCTTATAAAGCTCGTGACTCCGAGGCGCCGGACTCCTTGCCGGACTCCGAACCTCCTGCGCCCCTATCAATCGAATCCGATCGGGCGCCGATCATGGAGTTCACCGCCGCGGACGTCTTTCAACACTCACCCTTTGGCGACATCCTAAATTTGCTAAAGCATCTCTCGCTATCCGGAGAGCCCTGGCCGAACTACGGTCAGGATGGTTGGGATGCGGACGACGAAGAAATTCAACGCCCACCCACACCCACTTTGTAGCCACTGTCGACGATCTAACCGACATGCTAGACTACGACTCCGAAGACATCAACGATATGGACGACGATGCCGGAGACGATCAAGAACCAGCGCTTACCGAGCACTAGAAGGCCACTCCAACCCATGACGTATATATGGTGGACACCCCAAAAGGAAGCGATCACGAGGAACAATGGGGCGCGGCAAAGGATAATCCTGCCGACAAACAACCAAAACGGCGACGCAGACGCCGCCCTAAGTCCCGCCTCGACAAAAACATCACTCCTAATGACCCAGCAATAGAACAGGGCAAACCAGTGGACGACGAACATGCAACCAAGCAACCGTCCGAGCAGGACGAATCGGATAATCAATCCATGCCCGGCGAAACCAACAGTCCAGACGACCTCACACCGGACACACCACCGGAGCATAAGAGCCTTTACAAAAGACTCGTCGCCACTGCAAGAAGTCTGAAGAAGGAAAAACGGAAGCTCAAAACAGTGGAAGACATACTCAGAATGAGGTGGAGCAAAGTACTCAAGACCGCGGACAAATATGGCAATGACCACCAAACAAAGAGCTACCCGAAGCACAAGCTGCTGCTTGAATTCGATGAGGAGGCCATAGAGCCCCCACAGTCAAAAAGCAAAGAGGCCGCCTGGCCGGATAGACGACCAGATGACAGGGCAAAAGCGACAAGCGGCACCGCACACAAGACGACATATGACCCTCATAAAACAGATGGCCCGGTCAGGTCCATTTATGGGCCAAAAAAGAGGGCCCCAGAAAGCAACACAACCCGCCGCATGTTCGAAGATAACGGCACGCCTAAATACGGGGGAGCCGCACACCCACTATGTTTCACCGATGAGGTGCTGGATCATGAATTTCCAACGGGATTCAAACCTGTAAACATAGAGGCATACGACGGAACAACAGACCCTGGAGTCTGGATTGAGGATTACATACTACACATACACATGGCTAGAGGAGATGATCTCCACGCCATAAAATATCTACCCCTCAAGCTCAAAGGGCCAGCTCGGCATTGGCTCAAAAGCCTCCCAGAAAACACTGTTGGAAGTTGGGAAGAGCTCGAGGACGCGTTTAGAGCAAATGTTCAAGGGACTTATGTCCGCCCTCCGGATGCAGACGATCTAAGTCATATAACTCAACAGCCCGGAGAGTCAGCGCGCAAATTCTGGAATAGGTTCCTCACCAAAAAGAACCAAATAGTCGACTGTCCGGACGCCGAAGCCTTAGCAGCTTTTAAACATAATGTCCGAGACGAATGGCTCGCCAGACACCTCGGCCAAGAGAAGCCGAGAACAATGGCCGCGCTAACAAGCCTCATGACCCGCTTTTGCGCGGGGGAAGACAGCTGGCTAGCAAGATGCAGCACCAGCGACCCGAGTACATCCGAGATCAGGGATGGAAACGGAAAATCACGGCGCAGAAAGGATCAGCGCCGGAATAAAGAAAAAAGCCCAAAGAACACGGCGGTCAACGCCGGATTCAAAAGCTCGCGGCTGAACAACAAAACACTGCCTCTTAAGGACAACAGTGATGAGCTATCAAACTTAAACAAAATTTTGGATCGGATATGTCAAATCCACAATACTTCCGGAAGGCCTGCAAACCACACCCACCGAGATTGTTGGGTTTTCAAACAGTCCGGCTGACTCAACGCCGAACACAAGGGGCTCGATGCGCCAAGCGAAGATGACGACGAACCCCACCAGCAGAGCGCCGGAAAACAAAAGACTTTCCCACAAGAAGTCAAAATAGTAAACTCACTTCATGTGATAGTGCGGAACAACAGTGCGGCACCCGCCAAAGCACGTGTCGCACGGTCCACCCCAGCGGAACACCAAGATTGGATGTTAAAACCAATTACTTTCGACCACCTGGACTATTCCAGAAGCATTCGAAACGCAGGATGGACTGCTTTGATATTGGATGCTATAGTCGACGGACTACAATTTACACAAGTCCTGATGGACGACGGCAGCGATTTAAACCTGCTATATCCGAACACAATCCGCGAGTTGGGGATAGACCTTACTAAAATTCGACATAGCCGTACTTCCTTTAAAGGAGTGACGCCAGGCCCTTACGCCAAGTGCACAGGCTCTTTATTACTAGAAGTTGTGTTCGGGTCACCTGGCAACTTCCGACGCGAAAAGCTAATCTTTCATGTCGCCCCATTCAAAAGTAGCTATCAAGCACTATTGGGACGTGAAGCTTTTGTCCGCTTTAACGCAATACCACATTACGCGTCTCTTACACTTAAAATGCCCGGTCCACGCGTCATCATTTTATTAAAAGGTCGTTCAAAGACCCCGGACACGGCTAGACGAGTCTGGCATAAATAAGCTAGGGGCTCCCTAGCCGCACACCCCTTCACAAGGGGCTGCGCGTACAAGCAATAATGAGCTAATATAGGCTCACCTTTATTCATTCATTAATATTTCAATTTTTTATGCACTTTTCGCACGATTTCCTTTCAAACTAAGTTCCCCTCTTTTTACAGATGAACAACGTGCACACCCGTCCAGGATAACGGCACAACGGAGACACAGGCGCAGACGTGCAGTAGGGACCCGTTGCAAGGATTCTTTTCAGATTAAGACCCTGCGTAAACCTTTTTTACTGTCTCTTGTTGCTACAATCCCCTGGTTTCTCATTATAACCAGAGAGGAGACTGACGTTTTGGCATCGGCCGCGTCAGAGGACTTTGCCCGTACCTGGACACTAGGGGCTTAGGGCATTGTTCTGCCCGTTATTATAAAGACCGAACACCTTAGGGAGTGTTCGGCATCTCAAGTTAGGCCTTATATGCATCAGCTCCGAATCATGTCTTTGGTCAAATGTTGGGTTTGCCCGGCTCCTGTGTTTTGCTGCCTTACGTTCCGTATCATCGGCTAACGCGGCACCAGGAGAACTACTACGATTATGCCCCAGTTCGGCTGGGCGAGCACCTCAGTAGAGAAAGCCGAAAACTGACTGTCATGATACAGCGAGAGACTGGTCAACCACTCGATCGACCACCGGAATGTTTAGAATTCCTCCGCTTTGGCGAAGGACCGTTTCCTGGTCAGGCACATACGCGCCCCGAATTCGGAGAGCGCGGTGCCCCCAGGGGCTATATCGTAGCCCCACCCTCGAACTCCCATGGCTAAGTGAAAGTGATAAAGCATTATAGTCCGGTTGCCTCGTTTGCTACGCTACCACCTCCTTCACAGGACCGAGACGTCGGATTAAGTGTGAAAATGCGCTATTTTTGTGAACACCCCCGCACCTTGTGCGTGGGGGCTGAAGCCAATGACTGCCATCTTTGAGGTTATACACACGTATACATAAACGGCCGCACAGGAGATACTTCAATACTTGAACGCACAAGTGCAAAAAGCGCCTACATCATAAACATCGTTTTACAAAATAAAACGTTCATTTGAACGTGACATTTTTTGAGCACTGCGACTCTATTACATGAGCACCACGCAGAACTTCCCCAAAATAGTGCTCGGCGGGTAACCGGCTCTCGTCCGAACCCTGAGTCGCAACAGCGGTGGCATCCATCTCTGTCCAATGTGTCTTCACACATGCAAGGGCCATCCATGCACCCTCTATGCAGGCCGACCGCTTCATCGCCTTAATATGCGGCACCGCCCCAAGAAATTGCTGCAATAAGCCAAAATAGCTCTTCGGCTTAGGCCTATCCAGCCAGATATGAGTCACGATATCCGTCATGGCAAGCCCGGACAACCTATTCAGCTCAGCCCACTCGGCCAACCGGTCGGTCAGCGAAAGTGAACGCTCCGGACTATGGAATTGAGACCAAAACAACTCTTCCGTCTTGTGATCCTTCTGGCTTCGGAAGTGCACAACGACATCCGCCGCACTCGCTGCTAAGTCCATATAAGGATCCTCCGGACCCCACAGCTGGCCAAGCTGAGCATACTTGGGATCCGTAAACTTTCGGCGAAGCAGAAAGGGCTTGCCAGCCACAATATCTCCAGCCTGGCACAGCTCCTCCTTTATAGCCCGCATTGCAGAACGGGCATCCTTGGCTTCGGCGGTGGACTTTCCCAGGTCTTCTCGCTCCGCTAGGCGCTCCTTTTCAAGAACCTCCTTGCGGTCGGTAGCATCTTTTAACTTCACGGCCATTTCGGCCATCTCCTCCCTGCTTCGGCAGTGTGCAGCCCTTTCGGCTTTTAACTCCTCGGCCGCCTTCGAGGCAGCCGCATCACTCCTTCTGGCTTGCTCCTTGGCTTGAGCAAGTTCTGCCCGTAGGCTCTCCACAGCAGCGACACCATCTGCGTCAAGCACACATATTGTAAGAGGTGGGCTTCGGCTCCCTTACTAGGTGACCACGGAGAAAAAACTTACCTTGCAACTCGTCAAGTCGCCTGTTGACTAGCGCGATGTCCGCATCCGCAACGTCGAGTTGCCGCTTTAGTTCAGCAACTCTATCAGTCCGGCTGGCCCCCGGACTATCCGCCACCTGCATAGGACAGGCGAAAGTTAACACCTACGATTTTTGATCCTCGGCACGCTGTCGCTTTCGACAACCTACCGAGTCTCAGGGGCTACTATCTATACAGGGTGCACTTTATGTGCAAAACTGTCAAAAAGGTGTGTCATTTTTACGTACCTCAAACCCCGCCAGCAAACTCCTGACGGCATTACGCAATCCGCTTTCGGCGGACGAAATCCTTCCAATCACCATACTCATCAATGCATGGTGATCTTCTGAGATGGACGCCCTCTCATGCAGATCCTTCAGCTCCCCCGGCCGAACACTAGTCGGCGCTGAACTCTTCAGGCTCTGCCGGGCTCGGGGATACCCTCTGTGATGACACTTCAGGCTCGTCCGCCCTATCCGACGGCGCAGCGGACGGAGGCGTCTCGCTCTCCACCATCTCTGGACGAAGATCCCTCGAAGATGAGCTCATCTGAGAAGGTCGGAGATCCGAACTACAAGGTAAAAACTTCAGTTATCCTTAGAAGCGCAAATAGGGATGTCCCTTATTACCAAACTCCCTTTTTTCTACTTACGGCTCGCTGGAGGGCTGATTCTTTAGGGGAGACTGTGCAACCGGGGCCTCCCCGGACGCAGGACCCTCCGGTGAAGATTTCTTCCCCCGCTTAGGGGCTTTGGCCTCCGGGTCTTCGGAGGCGGTCCTCTTCTCCGCTTGGAGGGAGGGAGTCTCGATCCCCCCTTTTTCAAGAGCCTCCTTGGGCGAGGCGGTAGCTCCTCTATTTCCCCTTCGCCTTCTTCTGCAGGCGCAACCTCCAGCATCCTGACTAGCACGGGATCCGGCGCAGTCTCTGGGAGGGGGGCCGGACACCGTATCAGCTTTGCTTGCGCTATCCACTCCTGTTAAAGGACAATGGGTTAAAAGGCGAATTGTAGAAAGGCAAACAAACAGTATGTCCGAACACAGAGCTACTTACTTGAGTATCCGGGCGATTGCAGCTTAGGCCGGCGTCCTCGGTCAATTCTGGACACACCTCCCGTGATCCGAAGAACAATTTGTACATCTCCACGGGTGTCGTACCCATGAAGTGTTGGAGAATCTGTGGTCCCTCCGGATTAAACTCCCATAGCCGGAGAGGGCGGCGTTTGCAGGGCAGGAGACGCCTAATCAGCATGACCTGCATCACCATGACCAGATCGATCTCCCTCGCTTGGAGGTCTCGAATCCGGCCCTGCAATAGGGGCACGTCCCTTGACGGCCCCCAGTTGAGCCCTTGGTTGACCCACGACATCAATCGTCGTGGAGGTCCCGAGCGGAATACGGGTGGCGGCTTCTGCCTGCTGCCCCTAGGAGCGGTAATATAGAACCACTCCTGTTGCCACAAGCCGAGCTCCTCTTGGAAGGAGCCCTCGGGCCACGGGGCATCGGCCCTCCTGCTTACGGCCGCCCCACCGCACTCTGCTTGATGCCCCTCGATCATTTTCGGATCCACCTTGAAGGTCTTCAGCCACAGGCCGAAGTGAGGGGTGATGCGGAGGAAGGCTTCGCAGACGACAATGAATGAAGAAATATGGAGGATGGACTCCGGAGCCAGGTTGTGGAATTCCAACCCATAGTAAAACATGAACCCTCTCACAAAAGGATCCGTCGGGAAGCCTAAACCCCGACGGAGGTGGGATACAAAAACGACATACTCGCCGGGCTCGGGGGTGGGGATGGCCTGCCCTTCGGCGGGCAGCCTGTGCGAAATCTCGTAAGACAGGTACTTGGCCTCTCGCAGCTTTAGCACGTCCTCCTCAGTGACGGAGGAGGGCATCCACCGGCCCTGAAAGTCGGAGCCGGACATTGTTGAAGGTCCGAAGCGCTCTAATCTGGGGCTCTGGGTGTTGGAACTTGGGGCAAGGAGAAGATTCGATGGAGGATTGAAGAAAAGAAACGAGCCTTGGCCCCATTATAAAGAGGGAGAATACCAAGAACCGTCTTCGTGACCGTTCGGGACTCGCCTTCGATAGAGGGGGCGTGGCGACGGGCGCGGTTGGGTTACTCACGTCCGTATTCATGGGAATCCCAGAATAAGGGGAACACGATCTCTGCTTCGACAAGACGTGCCAAGGAAACCACTTCGCTAAACGCGCTGAGGTGGTATAATAAAAAACAATTCAAGTAAAGGCTTGGTGGTGGTGTGGCGTCATGCCACAAAATACGTCAGCGGATTGAACTTGTACATAATATTCTCTCTACGGTGGAATGTGGAAATTACTTTGCAGAGCCGGACACTATCCTGGTGTTCACAATCTTCTATGAATTATTCGGAGGAGGAACCTATTGGAAATATGCCCTAGAGGCAATAATAAAAGTATTATTATATTTCATTGTTCATGATAATTGTCTTTTATTCATGCTATAACTGTATTATCCGGAAATCATAATACACGTGTGAATACATAGACCACAATATGTCCCTAGTGAGCCTCCAGTTGACTAGCTCGTTGTGATCAACAGATAGTCATGTTTCCTGGCTATGGACATTGGATGTCGTTGATAACGGGATCACATCATTAGGAGAATGATGTGATGGACAATACCCAATCCTAAGCATAGCACAAAGATCGTGTAGTTCGTTTGCTAGAGCTTTTCCAATGTCAAGTATCTCTTCCTTTGACCATGAGATCGTGTAACTCCCGAATACTGTAGGAGTGCTTTGGGTGTATCAAACGTCACAACGTAACTGGGTGACTATAAAGGTGCACTACAGGTATCTCCGAAAGTGTCTGTTGGGTTGACACGGATCGAGACTGGGATTTGTCACTCCGTATGACGGAGAGGTATCTCTGGGCCCACTCGGTAATGCATCATCATAATGAGATCAAAGTGACCAAGTGGTTGGTCACGGGATCATGCATTATGGTACGAGTAAAGTGACTTGCCGGTAACGATACTGAACAAGGTATTGGGATACCGACGATCGAGTCTCGGGCAAGTAACATACCGATTGACAAAGGGAATTGTATACGGGGTTTGATCGAATCCTCGACATCGTGGTTCAACCGATAAAATCATCGAGGAGCATGTGGGAGCCAACATGGGTATCCAGATCCCGGTGTTGGTTATTGCCCGAGAGTCGTCTCGGTCATGTCTACGTGTCTCCCGAACCCGTAGGGCCTACACACTTAAGGTTCGGTGACGCTAGGGTTGTACGAATACGAGTATGCAGCATACCGAATGTTGTTCGGAGTCCCGGATGAGATCCCGGACGTCACGAGGACTTTCGGAATGGTCCGGAGGTAAAGAATAATATATAGCAAGTGGTATTTCGGCCATCGGGAAAGTTTCGGGGTCTCCCGGTAATGTACCAGGACCACCGAAAGGGTCCGGGGGTCCATTGGGTGGGGCCACCTATCCCGGAGGGCCCCACGGGCTGAAGTGGGAGGGGAGCCAGCCCATAGTGGGCTGGTGCGCCCCCCTAGGCCCACCCCCTGCGCCTAGCGTTGAAACCCTAGGGTGGGGGGGGGCGCACCACATGCCTTGGGGGGCACTCCTCCCCCCTTGGCCGCCGCCCCTTGGGAGATTCAATCTCCCAGGGCCGGCGGCCCCCCTGGGGGCCTATATAAAGGAGGGCAAGGGGGAGGGCAGCCGTACCCTTGTGCTTGGCGCCTCCCTCCCCCTGCTACACCTCGTCCTCCTCCCGTAGTCGCTTGGCGAAGCCCTGCTGGAGTTCTGCTGCATCCACCACCACGCCGTCGTGCTGCTGGATCATCATCAACCTCTCCTTCCCCCTTGCTGGATCAAGAAGGAGGAGACGTCTCCCGTCCCGTACGTGTGTTGAACGCGGAGGTGCTGTCCGTTCAACACTTGGACATCGGTGATCTGAATCACGTCGAGTACGACTCCATCATCACCATCCCCTTGAAAGCTTCCGCACGCGATCTACAAGTGGTATGTAGATGCAAACTCACTCCCTTGACTCGTTGCTTAGATGAACTCATAGATGGATCTTGGTGAAACCGTAGGAAAAATTTTAATTTTCTGCAACATTCCCCAACAGTGGCATCATGAGCTAGGTCTATGCATAGTTCTCTAATGCACGAGTAGAACACAATTTTGTTATGGGCGTGGATCTTGTCAACTTGCTTGCCACTACTAGTATTTTCTTGCTTCAGCGGTATTGTGGGATGAAGCGGCCCGGACAAACCTTACACGTACGCTTACGTGAGACCGGTTCCACCGATTGACATGCACTAGTTGCATAAGGTGGCTGGCGGGTGTCTGTCTCTCCCACTTTAGTTGGAGCGGATTCGATGAAAAGGGCCCTTATGAAGGGTAAATAGAAGTTGACAAAATCACGTTGTGGTTATTCGTAGGTAAGAAAACGTTCTTGCTAGAACCCAATTGCAGCCACATAAAAGATGCAACAACAATTAGAGGACGTCTAACTTGTTTTTGCAGCGATTGTTCATGTGATGTGATATGGCCAGAAGTTGTGATGAATGATGAATTGTGATGTATGAGATCATGTTCTTGTAATAGGATTCACGACTTGCATGTCGATGAGTATGACAACCGGCAGGAGCCATAGGAGTTGTCTTTATTTTTTGTATGACCTGCGTGTCATTGAAGAACGACATGTAAACTACTTTACTTTATTGCTAAACGCGTTAGCCATAGAAGTAGAAGTAGTCGTTGGTGTGACAACTTCATGGAGACACGATGATGGAGATCATGATGATGGAGATCATGGTGTCATGCCGGTGACAAGATGATCATGGAGCCCCGAAGATGGAGATCAATGGAGCTATATGATATTGGCCATATCATGTCACAACTATATAATTGCATGTGATGTTTATTATGTTTATGCATCTTGTTTACTTAGAACAACGGTAGTAAATAAGATGATCCCTTACAACAATTTCAAGAAGTGTTCTCCCCTAACTGTGCACCGTTGCTACAGTTCGTCGTTTCGAAGCACCACGTGATGATTGAGTGTGATAGATCCTTACGTTCACATACAACGGGTGTAAGACAGTTTTACACACGCAAAACACTTAGGGTTAACTTGACGAGCCTAGCATGTACAGACATGGCCTCGAAACACGGAGACCGAAAGGTCAAACACGAGTCGTATGGAAGATACGATCAACATGAAGATGTTCACCGACGATGACTAGTCCGTCTCACATGATGATCGGACACGGGCTAGTCGACTCGGATCGTGTAACACTTAGATGACTAGAGGGATGTCTAATCTGAGTGGGAGTTCATAATTTGATTAGATGAACTTAATTATCATGAACTTAGTCTAAAAACCTTTGCAAATATGTCTTGTAGATCAAATGGCCAACGCTCATGTCAACATGAACTTCAACGCGTTCCTAGAGAAAACCAAGCTGAAAGATGATGTCAGCAACTATACGGACTGGGTCCGGAACCTGAGGATCATCCTCATAGCTGCCAGGAAGCAATATGTCCTAGAAGGACTGCTAGGTGACGCTCCCGTCCCAGAGAACCAAGACGTTATGAACGCTTGGCAAACTCGTGCTGATGATTACTCCCTCGTTCAGTGCGGCATGCTTTACAGCTTAGAACCGGGGCTCCAAAAGCGTTTTGAGCATCACGGAGCATATGAGATGTTCGAAGAGCTGAAACTAGTTTTCCAAGCTCATGCCCGGGTCGAGAGATATGATGTCTCCGACAAGTTCTATAGTTGTAAGATGGAGGAAAACAGTTCTGTCAGTGAGCACATACTCAAGATGTCTGGGTTGCACAACCGTATGACCCAGCTGAACATTAACCTCCCAGATGAGGCGGTCATTGACAGAATCCTCCAGTCGCTCCCACCAAGCTACAAGAGCTTTGTGATGAACTACAACATGCAGGGGATGGTGAAGACCATTCCTGAAGTGTTCTCAATGCTGAAGTCAGCAGAGCCTGAAATCAAGAAAGAACATCAAGTGTTGATGGTCAATAAGACCACTAAGTTCAAGAAGGGCAAGGGCAAGAAGAACTTCAAGAAGGACGGCAAGGATGTTGCCGCGCCCAGTAAGCCAGTTATCGAGAAGAAGTCAAAGAATGGACCCAAGCCTGAGACTGAGTGCTTTTATTGCAAGGGGAAGGGTCACTGGAAGCGGAACTGCCCCAAATACTTAGCGGATAAGAAGGCCGGCAACACCAAAGGTATATTTGATATACATGTAATTGATGTGTACCTTACCAGTACTCGTAGTAACTCCTGGGTATTTGATACCGGTGCCGTTGCTCATATTTGTAACTCACAGCAGGAGCTATGGAATAAACGGAGACTGGCGAAGGACGAGGTGATGATGCGCGTCGGGAATGGTTCCAGAGTCGATGTGATCGCCGTCGGCACGCTGCCTCTACATTTACCTACGGGATTAGTTTTGAACCTTAATAATTGTTATTTAGTGCCAAGTTTGAGCATGAACATTGTATCAGGATCTCGTTTAATACGAGATGGCTACTCATTTAAATCCGAGAATAATGGTTGTTCTATTTATATGAGAGATATGTTTTATGGTCATGCTCCGATGGTCAATGGTTTATTCTTAATGAATCTCGAGCGTAATATTACACATATTCATAGTGTGGATGCCAAAAGATGTAAAGTTGATAACGATAGTCCCACATACTTGTGGCACTGCCGCCTTGGTCACATTGGTGTCAAACGCATGAAGAAGCTCCATGCTGATGGACTTTTAGAGTCTCTTGATTATGAATCGTTTGACACATGCGGACCATGCCTCATGGGAAAAATGACCAAGACTCCGTTCTCCGAAACAATGGAGCGAGCAACCAACTTGTTGGAAATCATACATACCGATGTGTGCGGTCCAATGAGCGTTGAGGCTCGCGGAGGATATCGTTATGTTCTCACTCTCACTGATGACTTAAGTAGATATGGGTATGTCTACTTAATGAAACACAAGTCTGAGACCTTCGAAAAGTTAAGGAATTTCAGAATGAGGTAGAGAATCAACGTGACCGAGAGATAAAGTTCCTACGATCAGATCGTGGAGGAGAATACTTAAGTCACGAATTTGGTACACACTTAAGGAAATGTGGAATCGTTTCACAACTCACGCCGCCTGGAACACCTCAGCGTAACGGTGTGTCCGAACGTCGTAATCGCACTCTATTGGATATGGTGCGGTCTATGATGTCTCTTACCGATTTACCGCTATCATTTTGGGGATACGCTCTAGAGACAACTACATTCACTTTAAATAGGGCACCGTCTAAATCCATTGAGACGACACCGTATGAATTGTGGTTTGGGAAGAAACCTAAGCTGTCGTTTCTAAAAGTTTGGGGATGCGATGCTTATGTCAAGAAACTTCAACCTGAAAAGCTCGAACCCAAGTCGAAAAAATGCGTCTTCATAGGATACCCTAAGGAAACTGTCGGGTATACCTTCTACTTAAGATCCGAGGGCAAGATCTTTGTTGCCAAGAACAGATGCTTTCTGGAAAAAGAGTTTCTCTCGAAATAAGTAAGTGGGAGGAAAGTAGAACTCGATGAAGTACTACCTCTCGAACGGGAAAGTGGTGCAGCTCAGGAAAATGTTCCTGTGATGCCCACACCAACTGAAGAGGAAAACAATGATGATGATCAAGGTACTTCGGATCAAGTTGCTACTGAACTTCATAGGTCCACAAGGACACGTTCCGCACCAGAGTGGTACGGCAACCCTGTCCTAGAAATCATGTTGTTAGACAACGGTGAACCTTCGAACTATGAAGAAGCGATGGCGGGCCCAGATTCCAACAAATGGCTTGAAGCCATGAAATCCGAGATAGAATCCATGTATGAAAACAAAGTATGGACTTTGACAGACTTGCCCGATGATCGGTGAGCGATAGAAAACAAATGGATTTTTAAGAAGAAGACGGACGCGGATGGTAATGTTACCATCTATAAAGCTCGACTTGTCGCTAAGGGTTATCGACAAGTTCAAGGGATTGACTACGACGAGACATTCTCTCCCGTACGAAGCTGAAGTCCGTCCGAATCATGTTAGCAATTGCCGCATACTATGATTATGAGATATGGCAGATGGACGTCAAAACGGCATTCCTTAACGAACATCTTAAGGAAGAGCTGTATATGATACAGCCGGAAGGTTTTGTCGATCCTAAGAACGCTAACAAAGTATGCAAGCTCCAACAATCCATTTATGGACTGGTGCAAGCATCTCGGAGTTGGAACATTCGCTTTGATGAGATGATCAAAGCGTTTGGGTTTATGCAGACTTATGGAGAAGCCTGCGTTTACAAGAAAGTGAGTGGGAGCTCTGTAGCATTTCTCATATTATATGTAGATGACATACTCTTGATGGGAAATGATATAGAACTTCTGGACAGCATTAAGGCCTACTTGAATAAGTGTTTTTCAACGAAGGACCTTGGAGAAGCTGCTTATATATTAGGCATCAAGATCTATAGAGATAGATCGAGACGCCTCATAGGTCTTTCACAAAGCACATACCTTGATAAGATTTTGAAGAGGTTCAAAATGGATCAGTCCAAGAAGGGGTTCTTGCCTATGTTACAAGGTGTGAGATTGAGCTCGGCTCAGTCCCCGACCACGGCAAAAGATAAAGAAGAGATGAGTGTCATCCCCTATGCTTCAGCCATATGATCTATTATGTATGCCATGCTGTGTACCAGGCCTGATGTAAACCTTGCCGTAAGTTTGGTAGCAAGATACCAAAGTAATCCCGGCAAGGAACACTAGACAGCGGTCAAGAATATCCTGAAGTACCTGAAAAGGACAAAGGACATGTTTCTCGTTTATGGAGGAGACGAAGAGCTCGTCATAAAGGGTTACGTCGACGCTAGCTTCGACTCAGATCTGGATGACTCTAAGTCACAAACCGGATACGTGTATATGTTGAATGGTGGAGCAGTAAGCTGGTGCAGCTGCAAGCAGAGCGTCGTGGCGGGATCTACATGTGAAGCGGAATACATGGCAGCCTCGGAGGCAGCGCATGAAGCAATTTGGGTGAAGGAGTTCATCACCGACCTAGGAGTCATACCCAATGCGTCGGGGCCGATCAAACTCTTGTGTGACAACACTGGAGCTATTGCCCTTGCCAAGGAGCCCAGGTTTCACAAGAAGACCAGGCACATCAAGCGTCGTTTCAACTCCATCCGTGAAAATGTTCAAGATGGAGACATAGATATTTGCAAAGTACATACGGATCTGAATGTCGCAGATCCGTTGACTAAACCTCTCTCGCGAGCAAAACATGATCAACACCAGAACTCTATGGGTGTTCGATTCATCACAATGTAACTAGATTGGTGACTCTAGTGCAAGTGGGAGACTGTTGGAAATATGCCCTAGAGGCAACAATAAAAGTATTATTATATTTCATTGTTCATGATAATTGTCTTTTATTCATGCTATAACTGTATTATTCGGAAATCATAATACACGTGTGAATACATAGACCACAATATGTCCCTAGTGAGCCTCTAGTTGACTAGCTCGTTGTGATCAACAGATAGTCATGTTTCCTGGCTACGGACATTGGATGTCGTTGTTAACGGGATCACATCATTAGGAGAATGATGTGATGGACAAGACCCAATCCTAAGCATAGCACAAAGATCATGTAGTTCGTTTGCTAGAGCTTTTCCAATGTCAAGTATCTCTTCCTTTGACCATGAGATCGTGTAACTCCCGGATACCGTAGGAGTGCTTTGGGTGTATCAAACGTCACAACGTAACTGGGTGACTATAAAGGTGCACTACAGGTATCTCCGAAAGTGTCTGTTGGGTTGACATGGATCGAGACTGGGATTTGTCACTCCGTATGACGGAGAGGTATCTCTGGGCCCACTCGGTAATGCATCATCATAATGAGCTCAAAGTGACCAAGTGGTTGGTCACGGGATCATGCATTACGGTACGAGTAAAGTGACTTGCCGGTAACGAGACTGAACAAGGTATTGGGATACCAACGATCGAGTCTCGGGCAAGTAACGTACCGATTGACAAAGGGAATTGTATACGGGGTTTGATCGAATCCTCGACATCGTGGTTCAACCGATGAAATCATCGAGGAGCATGTGGGAGCCAACATGGGTATCCAGATCCCACTGTTGGTTATTGCCCGAGAGTCGTCTCGGTCATGTCTACGTGTCTCCCGAACCCGTAGGGTCTACACACTTAAGGTTCGGTGATGCTAGGGTTGTACGAATATGAGTATGCAGCATACCGAATGTTGTTCGGAGTCCCGGATGAGATCCTGGACGTCACGAGGAGTTTCGGAATGGTCCGGAGGTAAAGAATAATATATAGGAAGTGGTATTTCGGCCATCGGGAAAGTTTCGGGGTCTCCCGGTAATGTACCGGGACCACCGGAAGGGTCCCGGGGGTCCACCGGGTGGGGCCACCTATCCTGGAGGGCCCCACGGGCTGAAGTGGGAGGGGAGCCAGCCCATAGTGGGCTGGTGCGCCCCCCTAGGCCCACCCCCTGCACCTAGGGTTGAAACCCTAGGGTAGGGGGGGGCGCACCACATGCCTTGGGGGTCACTCCTCCCCCCTTGGCCGCCGCGCCCTTGGGAGATTCAATCTCCCAGGGCCGGCACCCCCCCTGGGGGACTATATAAAGGAGGGCAAGGGGGAGGGCAGCCGTACCCTTGTGCTTGGCGCCTCCCTCAACCTGCTACACCTCGTCCTCCTCCCGTAGTCGCTTGGCGAAGCCCTGCTGGAGTTCTGCTGCATCCACCACCACGCCGTCGTGCTGCTGGATCATCATCAACCTCTCCTTCCCCCTTTCTGGATCAAGAAGGAGGAGATGTCTCCCGTCCCGTACGTGTGTTGAACGCGGGGGTGCTGTCAGTTCAGCACTTGGACATCGGTGATCTGAATCACGTCGAGTACGACTCCATCATCACCATCCCCTTGAAAGCTTCCGCACGCGATCTACATGTGGTATGTAGATGCAAACTCACTCCCTTGACTTGTTGCTTAGATGAACTCATAGATGGATCTTGGTGAAACCGTAGGAAAAATTTTAATTTTCTGCAACGTTCCCCAACAGAACCCACCTTGCAATGCCGAACATTATGCGCGCCGGACTCATCGTCATTGAAGCCTGGTTCAGGGGCTACTGAGGGAGTCCTAGACTAGGGGGTGTCCGGACAGCCGGACTATCATCGTCAGCCGGACTCCAAGACTATGAAGATACAAGATTGAAGACTTCGTCCCGTGTCCGGATGGGACTTTCCTTGGCGTGGAAGGCAAGCTTGGCAATACGGATATGTAGATCTCCTACCATTGTAACCGACTCTGTGTAACCCTAGCCCTCACCGGTGTCTATATAAACCGGAGGGTTTTAGTCCGTAGGACACAACAACCATTACAACAATCATACCATAGGCTAGCTTCTAGGGTTTAGCCTCCTTGATATCGTGGTAGATCCACTCTTGTACTACCCATATCATCAATATCAATCAAGCAGGAGTAGGGTTTTACCTCCATCGAGAGGGCCCGAACCTGGGTAAAAACATCGTGTCCCTTGTCTCCTGTTACCATCCGCCTAGACGCACAGTTCGGGACCCCTTACCCGAGATCCGCCGGTTTTGACACCGACAGCGACCAGGAGTAGTTTAGGAGGATCCCAGGCAGGAGGCCTGCGTCTCTTTCGATCTGTATCCCAGTTTGTGCTAGCCATCTTATGGCAACTTGTTTAACTTATGTCTGTACTCAGATATTGTTGCTTCCGCTGACTCGTCTATGATCGAGCACTTGTATTCAAGCCCTCGAGGCCCCTGGCTTGTATTATGATGCTTGTATGACTTATTTTATTTTTAGAGTTGTGTTGTGATATCTTCCCGTGAGTCCCTGATCTTGATCGTACACAAGGTTAGTGTACGATTAGTGTATGACTAGTGTATGATTAGTGTATGATTGAATCGGGGGCGTCACAAGGTTAGTGTACGATTAGTGTATGATGCGTGTATGATTAGTGTACGATTGAATCGGGGGCGTCACAAGGTTGTATCAGAGCCGACTGCCTGTAGGAATCCCCCTTCCAAACTCCTTGGCCGAAGTTGAGTCTAGTCATTGAAAAAGTTTTTACTAACTTGGCTGTGCGGCTTACGGGCCCACGTTGCCATTGGGTGGTATTAGGATCTTTTATTCCCCGACCTATACTCTGGGACTGATCTCTCTTCTATTCGGGTTAAATGAATTTTGATAAATCTAACATTAGGATCTCGTGATCACTTTCACCCGGAGAGCACCTTACTATCGATGATCGTCTGCTGCACCAGAAGATTTTGAGGCTACTCTATGATGTTCTCTCGAGACATTGTGCCATCGCTATTGCAATTCCCTTCCATTGATAAACCCCTATGGATAACCACGTGCATTTGCCATCGATACAATCATTCCCCGTTGATCTTGTTATTACAAGATACCCCGAAATTCTCTCTATTGTTCCGAGAATACTTTCTGCCTACTGCCTTGCAGTTCTTGCCACATGAATACCCTCTACAGATAATTCCTCTCACTTACCGAGTATCCGTTCAACCCCATTGCTCAAGTGTTTTGCAAAAGACTTCGAAATACCATTCGATCTTCCGAAAATCCTGAGCAGCCTATTGTTCTTGAAATTCTTGCTTGCTTGCATTATGGTTAATCCCAGAAGCATAATAATCTTATTGGCACCTTTGTCACTATCATTTTTGAGTCCATTGATTCAATAAGTTGTGAATGTTCACAATCATCAGTCGAATCCTAGGATTATCCTTCCGGCTTAGACGTCATTTTAAACTCGAGCTGGATCTCGACCAATCAAATTGCCGTCGATTATTCCCCTAAGCCTACTCGGCTTATCCATCCTTAATCAGAGCCCTTGTTCCTGGTCCCTTGAAATGGAAATCTTAATTCCTTTGCCTCTGAGCTTTGAACTAGTCAGTTGTTTCTATAATCCAAAGCCCTTGCTTTGTTTCATCCTCTGGTCGTGTGCCAACGCCCGCATCAACCCTATTATGGACCGTCAGATCCTTTGTTGAATTATCATCCGACAGTGTCCTTCATATACAAAAATCTCAAAGAGTTCTTTACCCGCTACATAATGCCTTTGGTAAATTGTACCCTCTACTTTAACCATGCTCTACTTTTGAGCTTGTGATATTTACTCTTGAAGTTCATGATATATGTTCTAAGAAGCCCCGATGGGTTGAACCTATGCCTTCCTTAATCTGTGTGAACTCGAAAGTTTTCACGGGTCATACTCCTCTGGTAATTCACCAGGTAGGATTTGGCACTAAAATCATTTTTATCTAGAGCAGTGAATGAAAGGTTATGCATTGAAGAAGTGGGAGCCGACCTTGAACTTTGTGTTCATGCCCATGGACACGATGTAGATCCTATCATGGAAGCTACTCTTAAATTAATTATTCCCTTGGTATAAGTTCATCTTATATCTGGGACCTAGTCTTTTGCAATCTTGGTTCCGGCCATATTGATATTCTTTGATTCCTTTTCTCGGACAAGTTGAAGTACTTGTCTTCTACAGATCATTACACCTATCCAACCTCTATTCAGCTCTACCTTTGAGTATACCCTCTGGTATCTCGAGAATATCACGGAACTACATAACTTCTTATGAGTTCTTCGTCAACTATTATTCTCGTCGATTCCAATTTCCCCCCGGATTTTGAGTTATTAGTCACTCGAGAACACCGATAAGTGAATCGATTCCGCACTCCGATTCAATACTCAAGTAATTTTCGTTGCTTATGAGTCTAATAATCCTTCAAGTCATTCCTAGCCTGATCGGCTATATCCTTATCGTGCAACTTTTTAACTATGCTACCTGGTCCTTATTCCCGGAGCACCACTTTCTATGATGAGCTAAGCTTACGTTGATTTTCCTCGTCATATCATTTCGCCTTGAACAACAAGCTTGATTTTGAGTTTGTGTCGTACTCGTGGTTCCAATAACCTTTCGCTTCATCAGTCCTTTGACTTGATGTCATCGCTGATCGATTACACCTTCGCTCGACAAATGTGTCATGATCATCATCAACATTCTGAGCTCTTCCAGGATATCAATTGAATTCATGATGAGAAATACCATCCTTGCCCTCGATGATTTGTGTTGTCATCGACCACTTTATTGCCTTCCCTCCAACACAAACTTGTTTGTGTTCTGTGTTATACCTTGAGTTCCTTGCTATCCAGCATTTGTTCTTCCTTACCTTGGAGTATTACCATCTTTTATGTCAAGAAAGTTGTGAGAATTTCACCACCTCTTAAAAATTCTTGATATAGTAATACTTCTCGTCATCTCCGTTCATTTCTTTGTCCCCATGTTGTTCCAACCGGAATACTGACAATTGAACTATGATGAGTGAATTCAAAACTTCTAGCAACCCTATTGCTTTGAAGTGAATGGCCGATAGTTTCATTCTAAGTCTTTTGGTTATCAAATCACCATTCTAACATTGATCGTGCTACTTAGTCCCTACTTCTAGGTGCACTTTCGATCAATGTTTAATTGTGGATGTTTTCCTCGAGCATACATCATTGTATCATTTGATCTGACTAATGTTATCTCCTTGTTCACATAATTGTGGAAATCCATCTTTTTGGAAATCTCAATGAATTGTCGCTGAGTTCATCAGCCACCTCCCCATTCTCTCCTTGGTTTAATGATGAACTCTTGTCTCGGAACTCACTTCCATGGTTCATTTCCCGAGAATCTCACATTGTCATCTCGTCAATTGGTGTCGCACCTTCTCTTCCCAGGCATCCTAAGTCTGAGGTATCCTGACACTAATCAGATCTGAATCTCGATCGGATATGATGGTTGGAACATATTTTCAAAAGTTATAACATTGGTATTTATATAGCCCGGTAAGGTGATGTCATACCTAGCACACCTGGCCGGAGGACCCATTGTTAAGTTCTTCCTTTTTAGCAAGGTTAACCATTCTTCCATGAGGAAATTGTAAGGCTTATTCTATAAGATGTTCCTGATGGATCCTTTTTGTTTCCAAAGTTTGATCTTCACCTGTTGACCATGTCAATGCTATCTGGAAGCATGTCTATGGTACTCCGATTTTCAACAGAAACATTTGAAGCCCAATGCTAAATGTTTCCTGCTCAATTATCCAAACACCGCTGTATGGGTAATGTCATGAAAATTCTCTCCCCTACCTAAAGAGTTTACTACATTATATCCTGTCATGGATATCATGCTCTGCTCGTCCTTCCGAAGGATATACCTTTGAAATATGTGTTTAAACACATTTTCCTTTCCATTGTTCTGCTTAATCTGATAATCATATTTTTCTTTCCATTTGTTGGGTTAACGTTTCTTGTGATCTATATGATCTAAGCAGTAATATTCTCCTGCTTAGGTAAACACCTCGGTTTAAAACTCTGTTAGTGTGACCCTGTTACTATTGTTGACGACATCCTGGTAACCCCCGATGGATGAGAACTTTGCCTATTGGTCCGCCTCATTCAACGAGCAGGAAAATGGTTCTCTTCGTCCCTCGCCCTTGGTACAGATGTTGTTGCCGACATAAATGGCAGGCTATCCTGTGACATGCCTTGCTTACATGATCACACAAGACGTCTCTGCCCTTCCTACTTTTAACCCACATGGTGGGCCCATAACCCATAGTTCCACAGGATCGAAACCTGACTCTCCTGTACACCTTATTGTCAAAGCTATTCCTCGTCTGTGGCCTCGTATGTAATTCACGAGCCACCTTCAAGTCTGATATCAGACACAATACTTATTCCCGTTGCTTTGAACCCCTTTCACGTCCTGTAACAGGCATCGAATATTCTTGCCCGCTTGAAACTTTCCATGATACCACCTTACTTTGCTCTCGATATTTTCTAAGTTTCAATTCAAGAGTTACTTTCCGCCACCTTCCCCGATGTTATCGACTAGATAGTCAGCCTTACAGAGGTCTGTTCCCCTGGAATAACCCCCTTATTCTTTCGTAAGGACGATGGAGATCCCGGAGAAAGAATGACGACTTGATCATGGTGATTTGAAGCAGAGAAATGAAGACATCAACGAAAGGGATCAACCTCTTCGAATGGGGCGCCAAGACCGAGAAGACTCGTAGGGTTTTTCGCTACCAGCACCATCCCCCCTTACTCCACCGCTTAAATCTCGGGACGAGATTTCTTGTAGTGGAGGAGAATTGTGACGCCCGGGTAATCAGGCTACAGTGATTCCATGCTAATGATGCCACGTCACCTTGGTTACTGTTGCTAATCTCGCGTTAGTTCGAAACCGATTCAGATTCAAATTCAAAATCAAGCAAACAATAAAAGTCTTCAAAAACTAAAACCAAAATGTTCGGGTTGTGTCAAATAAATCGTAAGTAGTAACGATGGAGAAACCAAATTTTTATAAAATAATTAAATGCTCTAAATTAATTAAAGCAGCAACTAGAACAATTAATTAAATATCTTTTCAAGCTATAAGGTTAACTATTTTTAATTAAATGCCTAACTAGTATTGGCAGTGGTATAACCGGCAATACTACATTAGGTGTTGTTTTTACAATGAACAAAACTAAAATGAGTACTAAATAAAATAGCAAAACTAATTAACAGGAAAAGTAAACAAAAGATAAAATGGAAAACAAAGAACCCCCCACCCCACCCCCGGGCCAAGGCCCAGTTGGCCTAGCGACCAGGCCAACCCACCCCGTGCCCAAGCCTACTTACCCCCCGGTCCACCCGACCGAAACCCTAGCTGTCCCACTTCTCCTCCTGATCCCCCACTCTCTCCCGTATGACCCCCCCTCACGATCTGGATCCGGATCGACCCCAATCCCGTCGCCCCA